>NC_052152.1:8675364-9002864 GCF_902713615.1 Scyliorhinus canicula | reverse complement strand
TGTACCCCAGTTTTACACAGTGATAGAACTGTCCCCACCAATATATTACCCCAGTGACAGACGTACACCTACCAGTACTGGGGCAGCATGGTAGCACAAGTGGATAGCACTGTGGCTTCACAATGCCAGGGTCCCAGATTCGATTCCCCGCCGGGTCACTGTCTGTGCGGAGTCTGCATGTTCTCCCCGTGTCTGCGTCGGTTTCCTCCGGGTGCTCCTGTTTCCTCCCACAGTCCAAAGACGTGCAGGTTAGGTGGATTGGTCTTGATAAATTGCCCTTAGTGACCAAAAAGGTTAGGAGGGGTTATTGGGTTACGGGGATAGGATGGAAGTGAGGGCTCAAGTGGGTCGGTGCAGACTCGATGGATTGAATGGCCTCCTTCTGCACTGTATGTTCTATTGTCTATGTACTGTACCCCAGTGTTATACAGTGACAGACCTATCCCCACCAGTACTGTGCCCCAGTGTTATACAGTGACAGACCCGCCCCCAGCACTACTGTATCCCGGTATGAGACAGTGACAGACCTGTCCCCACCAGTACTGTGCCCCAGTGTTGTGCAGTGAAAGAGCTGTACCCAGCAATACTGTACCACAGTATTATACAGTGACAGACCTGTACCCAGAAGTACTGTACTCCACTGTTATACAGTGACAGACTCGTCCCCACCACTACTGTACCCGTGTTATACAGTGACACACCCGTCCCCACCAGTAGTGTACACCTGTGTTATATGGTGATTGACCTGTCCCCACCAGTCCTGTACCTCAGTGTTATACAGTGACAGACCTATCCCCACCAGTACTGTGCCCCAGTGTAATATAGTGACACACCCGTCCCCACCAGTGCTGTATCCCAGTGTTATACAGTGACAGACCTGTCCCCAGCAGTACTGTATCCCAGTGTTGTACAGTGACAGACCTGTCCCCACCAGTACTGTATCCCAGTGTTATACAGTGACAGACCCGTCCCCACCAGTACTGTACCCCAGTGTTATACAGTGACAGACCCATCCCCAGCAGTATTGTATCTGTGTTATACTGAGACAGACCCGTCCCCACCAGTACTGCACTTGTGTTCCAAGGTGATAGAGCAGTCCTCATAATTACTGTATCCCAGTGTTATGCAGTGACAGACCTATACCTACCAGTACTGTACCCCAATGTTATGCAGTGATAGACCTGAATCCACCAGTACTGTACCCCAGTGTTATACAGTCACTGGCTCATCCCGAGAGTTACTGTCACCCAGTGTTATACAGGAACAGGCCTGTATTGCAGTGCTATGCAGTGGGATCACATCCCCACCAGTTCTGTACCCCAATGTTATACAGGGACAGACCTGTCCCCAGCAGTATACAGGGACAGACCCGTTAGCAGTGCTGTACAATGAGAAACGTGTCCGCAGCGCAAACGGTGGCAGACCCATCTGCAGTGCTAAACAGTGACAGACCCATCCTCGCTGATAGACAGTGACAGACCCATCCTCACTGATAGACAGTGACAGACCCATCCTCACCGATAGACGGCAACAGACCCATCCGCAGTGCTAGAAGGCGACAGACCCGTCCTTGGCGCTGTACAGAGGCAGACTTTCCACAGTGAGAGGCGGGGCCTATCTGTCATGCAAGACTGATATCACTGAACAAAGAATGACACTGTACTTGGTTAAAGTGTAGTCATTGTTGTGTGAGAAACTCATTAGCTAAACACGATGCAGCAAGATTCCACTAACATAACTGCGTGCTCAGTCAATTTGTTTATTTGCTGGTGAACATTGAACAGGAAAACCGGAGAATTCCTTGCCCAAACCTAGACGCAGGTTGGTGGGGACCCAGTATAACATTTTATCTGTGACCAGCATTGGAGCCCAAGTTACTGATGCCCTGGACCCAGCACAGGCCTTTCACTGCCAAATTCTGATTCCTGATGCCAAGTAGTCAAAGCTGAATATTTTTGAGGTTTTGCTTTGCTTTTGGTCAGGTCCTGGAGCTGGCAAGCTCCGTACACAGTGCCCTATCACCCAGAGCAGCATAGTCCCAGCATTAGCAATTTTCTTAATGCTCATCAAATGAGGAATGTTGTTTCTGTGGATCGAGTCAGTTAACATCAGGCACCCCAGGCTGGCTACCTAATGGATCAGATTCAGTATAAAGCTCCTCGTATCCTTCAGCTAGATGTTCTGACCCTTCACTTGCATCAGTTCCCACACATTTCCATATCCCAGAGTGACACTCTAGGCTCTCCAAGCAAGGTAGTTCATTTACTGCCAAACTATAGGTGGCTATGTTCTGTGAATGTCTGTTCCCCACAGGAATTAACTTGTGACGGTCTAATGGTACGTCATATTTTATCCTTGCATTGAGTGAAGACTCGGCCATCGCTCTGAACTGCATCTAAACTCACCAGGCAGATGAGTTTATTATTATTATTGTATTATTATTAAATCTCTGAATATGCTGCTTGGGTTTCATTCAGGATGTTTTTGATGTTTTGATGTGCGCAATTTTCTAAATGGTAAAGTAATTGCAGGAGGTGGAAATGGATCATCCTCAAAGCTGGCTGCCTGCCATGGGTTGAACAGTACATTATGTAGCAATGAAGGAGATGAAGCTATAACTACCATGTCTTGGCTGATTACAGCCTGACAATTTCAGAGTTTGATTGCCAATAGACAAACAACTCCTGTGTCTGCTGTCGGAGAGAATTGAGGAAAGGGTTCCTGATTGAACATCAGAAGATGTGTTGGGAACTGTGCCCAATCTTGCTTACTGCATCGCTGAACCCTTCTTACCCACCGTTTCCATTTACCTCTCAATCCCACCAAATCAATATTCTCACCATATCCCTAAATTCCACATGCTGGCCTGCTCCTCGTATCTCTCAGTCCCACCTCCTCCCCGTACCCCTCAGTCCCACCTCCTCCCCGTACCCCTCAGTCCCACCTCCTCCCCGTACCCCTCAGTCCCACCTCCTCCCCGTACCCCTCAGTCCCACCTCCTCCCCGTACCCCTCAGTCCCACCTCCTCCCCGTACCCCTCAGTCCCACCTCCTCCCCGTACCCCTCAGTCCCACAACCTCCCCGTATCCCTCAGTCCCACAACCTCCCCGTATCCCTCAGTCCCACCTCCTCCCCGCATCCCTCAGTCCCACCTCCTCCCCGTACCCCTCAGTCCCACCTCCTCCCCGTACCCCTCAGTCCCACCTCCTCCCCGTATCCCTCAGTCCCACCTCCTCCCCGTATCCCTCAGTCCCACTTCCTCCCCGTATCCCTCAGTCCCACCTCCTCCCCGTATCCCTCAGTCCCACCTCCTCCCCGCATCCCTCAGTCACGTTGCCTCCCCGTATCCCTCAGTCACGTTGCCTCCCCGTATCCCTCAGTCCCACCTCCTCCCTGTATCCCTCAGTCCCACCTCCTCCCCGTACCCCTCAGTCCCACCTCCTCCCCGTACCCCTCAGTCCCACCTCCTCCCCGTATCCCTCAGTCCCACCTCCTCCCCGTATCCCTCAGTCCCACCTCCTCCCCGTATCCCTCAGTCCCACCTCCTCCCCGTACCCCTCAGTCCCACCTCCTCCCCGTACCCCTCAGTCCTGAGATCTCCGTTTTGAAAATGTCCTGTGTGCACGTGCATGTAGATCATTTATAATTTTCTACCTCCAGTAAGCGAGCACCACCCCAGCCATGAATCATGCCGCAAGGGCTGTCACCCGGTTTAGTGAGACTGACTGTTTGTGTTACAGGATTGGACATTCTGCGAGTGATCAATGAACCAACAGCAGCAGCCATGGCCTACGGGCTGCACAAGGTGGATGTTTTTAATGTGCTGGTGGTGGACTTGGGGGGTGGAACCTTGGATGTATCCCTGCTGAACAAACAAGGAGGAATGTTCTTGACCAGAGCAATGGCAGGTAAAGGCATAACAGTACAATAATCTTTATTAGTGTCACAAGTAGGCTTACATTAATACTGTATTCAAGTTACTGTGAAAATCCCCGATCACCCCATTCCGCCGCCTTTCAGGGTACACAGAGGGAGAATTCAGAATGTCCAATTCACCTAACAGCGTGTCTTTCGGGACTTGTGCTAACCACTGTGCTACCGGCCAGTATATGGTTCTCAGTACTGACACTCTCTTCCGACAAAGGATGTGTGGTCTTGATAGGGGTATGGTCATTTTCATTTCAGATGGAGCAGAATGTTACCCAGGTTCAAAGGGTAAGATTATGAGGTGAGATTTGTCTGCCCCTCCTTTTAGAAGATTAATGGGTGACTTGATTTGATTTAAATTGATCGGGTTAATAGAGAGAAACTTTGTTCTGCTGGCCAGGGCAATTTAAAACAATCATAAATGGGAGCTGGAGGAGACCATTCAGTCCTTCAACCCTGCTCTGGCATTCAAGCTCAAGTCTGGTCTCCTACTTTACGTTTCTACACTATCTCCATATCCCCGACTCCCCATAGCACCCAAAAATAGATATGTCGCGAATAGACTCAGTGGCTGAGCACCCATAGGTTGCTGGAATAGAGAATTTCAAAAGCAGAGCAGGAGAATTTAGTTATTAATTAACGTACAAATCAGCCATCAGCTCATTGAATTGCAGAAGAAGCTCAGAGGGCAGAATGGCCTCCTCCTGACCCTGTGTTCCTCACTGGGACAGCACTCACCCAAGTATTTATTGCTTGTAGGGAGGACGGATGCCTGTCTTGGGGAACAGAGTTCCTTCCCTTCATATTCCCAACATCAACAAAACCGCTTGTCCGAGCAAGGTGTCCAGATCTGTTACACTGTTTAAAATGCCACTGCAAATTTCCCTATATCTATTTCAGCTATAACTAAGGGATAACCTTGTACATCTACCGAATGTACCAAGCACTCTTCAGCCAATTGAAGCTGTTTTAAAGTGTGGCCACTTTGTAATGTGCACCTTATTCTGATTTAAAATTATCTACCAAGTAAGGACAAATACTTTATAAAACCTCTAAAGGTTAAACCGGTCACGTCAACAAATACAGAAACAGAATGGAACTCTGGGTTGATGTGACCCATGGCTTCAGATTGGAGGCATAGAGGTCTACAGCACAGAAAAGGCTCGATCGTGTCTGCGCTGGTCAGAAACAGGCACCTAACTATTTTAATCCCATTTTCCGGCACTTGGCCCATAGCCTTGTGTGCCTTAGCATCGCAAGTACACATCTAAATACTTCTCAAAAGTTATGAGGTCTCTGTCTCCTCCAGTCTTTCAGGCAGCGACTCCCACCACCCTCTGGGTAAAAAAGATTCTGCTCTGCTACCTTAAGGGACCGGTGCACATGCAAAAAAAAGTCCATGAAAGGAAATGCTAGGATAGGTACAGCACAGGAGTGGATGCAGAACAAATCTCCTGGTACACTGTCCCCATCAAATGGAAAAGTAACGAGGCCATAGTTCCAGGCGACCTGAGGCTGCTTTCCCCTTTGAGGGATTTAACCTGAGGATCACCACACCTCAGGCAAGGGCCAAGGTTGAGAAGGCAGGGCCTTCATGAATAACCTCAGCTGGTATGGGAATTGAACCCGTGCTGTTGGCCTCATTCTGCAACACAAACCAGCTGACCAACCAACTGAGCTAAACCAGCCCCCAAATATCCCCATCAAACATTCCCAGGACAGGTACAGCGCGGGGTTAGATACAGAGCAAAGCTCCCTCTACACTGTCCCCATCAAACACTCCCAGGACAGGTACAGCACGGGGTTAGATACAGAGTAAAGCTCCCTCTACACTGTCCCCATCAAACACTCCCAGGACAGGTACAGCACGGGGTTAGATACAGAGTAAAGCTCCCTCCACACTGTCCCCATCAAACACTCCCAGGACAGGTACAGCATGGGGTTAGATACAGAGTAAAGCTTTTTAATTTTGAATAGTATGGATAAAGGGCAGTGAGAGGAGTGCCACTAATTGTAGAATTCTTTCAAAATGTCAGCAGAGAGACAAAGAGGGCTGAATGGCCTCGCTCTGTGCATTAAGGTTCTAATCTGTCCAATTTATTTATTTGTGAAGGTAATAACCAGTTGGGCGGCCAGGATTTTAACCAGCGGTTGCTGCAGTTCCTGTTTAAACAGATCTACCGGCGGTATAAAACACTACCAACCCAGAAGGAGGACGTGCACCACCTACGCCAAGCCGTCGAGGCGGCCAAACTGAACCTGACCCTCTACGACTCGGTGCAAATCAGGGTGCCACTGTCACTTCCGGACCCCAGGCACTCCAGTGAAGGAGGAGGCGAAGACAGCGGCGGAGGCAGAACTGTTCTGTTTGAAGAGACGGTGACCAGGGATCTGTTTGAGGTGTTGAACCGGGACCTGTTTGAGAAGATTCTGCAGCCCGTGCAGGACGTGCTGTCCCGTGGTCACCTGGGCCGGTACGAGGTGGATGAGATCGTGCTCGTCGGCGGCTCCACCCGCATCCCGCGGATACGCCAGGTTATCCGTGAGTTCTTCGGCAAGGAGCCAAACACCTCAGTGGATCCTGACCTGGCAGTAGTAATTGGTGTTGCCATACAGGCTGGGATCATGGGAGGCTCTTGGCCCCTGCAGGTCAGTGCCCTAGAAATTCCCAATCGACATTTCCAGAAAGTCAACTTCAACTAACGGATTCCTTTTTCACCAAACGACCCCCCCCCCCCCTCTTCTACACTGAGCACAATCCTAAAGGATTAAAAGACTATTATTTTTGTGTTATGGTCTGGATCAGAGGTTGGTGAATGAGCAGTTAGCATTAACACAGTTACCATTCTCTCCAGATCAACCTCCCCTGCCTTCTGTTAAATCATTCCATGAGGTTAGTCATTGTTAATTTTGGGAGCTTTGCTCTTTCAGCACTTTGGAGTCAGGTGTTCCTTTTCCTGATTGTGAATCAACTGGATCTGATTCATACTTGGACTGCATTGCACATTAACTGAGATGGTCACCAATGTCGCTGCTTGTTAAAATATTTGAAGGGTCGTTTATTTTGCAATTTGCACCGTTTCACGTTCCTTTCCTGCTTAGTTGACGACTCTCTCCCCCAACCTGACTCATTTCCATCAAAGCCCGGTCGACCTGCGGGGGGTGGAGTTTTTGGGTTTTCCCCCCACAACCTAGGCTCTATCTGTGCTTGACCGATCAAGGCTTTCTGGTAGAATTGGGCTCGAGTGTCGCAGGGACAGGCGGTGGGAAAAAGCGGGCCAAGTTCCTGCCTCTTGACTGCTCCCCTGCACTAGTTATTGGATATTGGACCAAGACAACACTGACCTTGACCTGGCAACACCCGCCTTAAACCGGCGGTCAACGAATGAGCGTCCTTCAGAGAGGTGCAGACGTGGATGGTCAATCCTCGATGGCGATGCCTTCAGGAGAGGGGAGGATTGACCATAAAAGACAATGGATTTTAAAAAGAAATCCTGAAAATAGCCGGGTGATGAGTTGCACGATGAAGGTACTGACCATGTGATGGAAGTTCTGAGAGGATTGAGAGGAATCTCTTGTCACCCAAATGGTGGTGGGGGTGGTGGGGGGGGGGGGGGGGAACAAATCAGTGCTTCTACCTGAGGGAAGGTTTGTTTATTTAAAAGTAATGTTTGTACTTTTGTTATTTTGTTTATTTAAACAGTGCCAAAAGCCAAAATGCGAAGATGGAATAAATTTATTAAATATATATTTATATAATATATATATTTTTAAAATTTTATACATGAAGCAAATTGTCTTGATGAATTGAACCTTGTTTGAAGATCTTTTTTTCTCCTTGGTGTACATACGGGTTAGAAAATCATAGCAATGGGTCAACATTTAGTAAATTATCCACTATGTTCTTCGGGAATTTCACTCGTGTTCAGACATTTCTAAAAATGAATTGTTGTGGTGTGACTGTCGCTGGGAAGATTGGCATTTACTACCCACCCCTAATTGCTCTATGAGCCGGTGGTGGTGAGTCACCTCCTTGAGCTGCTGCAGTCCACGTGGTGCAAGTACTAAGCTGTTTGGGTAGATGTTCCAGAGGATTTTGAGCCGGTGACACCGAAGGAGGATGGAATGGTGTGATGTAGTCCCAAGCGGGGGCAGTGTATCTGATTGGGGAGGGATATTTTAGACGGTGGTGTTTCCCTGTGTCTTGGCGAGTTGCTGCACTGCGCCTTGTAGGGATGCAGACATGGTGAGGTGTTCAGCTGCTGCCAATCAATCAGTAGAGGTGCTTTGTCCACTTGAGTGGCACTTGCAACTGCACACATCCGGGGAAGTGGATAGCATTCCTTAATCTTACCCGTGTACTCAGCAGGGTCTTCAGGGTGCCAGGACATGTGTGGGGTTAATCTGCCACAGTCACTCTGTGCCATGTGGGAGCGTGCTCTCCATGTGTGTCACAGCTCCAGCTCAAGAAGCAAGTGAAACGGGTTTGAGGCTCTTCTGAAAATGTGGAGTACTTGTGAAATATGCTATTTTTGTACCAACACGTCACAAAGTTGTAATAAGGGAAATACTTTTCTAAAGTGAAGAATTTTGATTGCAAATCCTCCCCAGTTAATTATTTAAATGGTGACGGGTGTTTACATGCCCGTTCGTATGTGCACACTTTACGAAATTCTGCTCCATCCCTTGTAGCCAATAGTCCAGCAGCGCTGCAGTTACTGACCTCCTCCCAACATTGTGTTGGAAGCATCTTGCACCCTTGCCTATGTAATAATCTTTCACTTCTGGTATTATCTCAGCCAACCTTCACTACACTCTCTATCCTTGGTACTTCCAGCAGGTGGAGATATGGAGGCCAAGGGTGGGGGGCAGAAAAAATCCCCAGCGCCCCATTGAGATAGGTGTGCGTCATTGCCGTAATGCTGCAGGTTGTTTCCCTGCCAGCTGCATCGTACTCCACCCTGGTCTCAACATGACACCTTGACCACTGGGTAATGTGATTACAGCTACAGCAGGAGTTATGAACTGTGTCTCAAATATCTGAACAAAGCTTTCCATGGGAGAAATGTTTTGCCGGGAGTTGTTTTTAAAGTTCAGGGCTTGCGTTGTCACTTCACTTTTTAGTCTCAATCGATTTCTTTTGATCATTACAAATGTTTGTAGCCCGTACACAATGAGGATCAACTCCATTTTGGTTCTGTGCCAGTCTCTTCAGGGAAAGCCCCGTTTGTTCTTACCCACCCCGTTGAATGATTCCGCCCAGTGTCGATCCTGTAAGCACTTCATTTCTATAGTAATTACTGCACAGAATGTGGCCAATCAGCCAAACAACTACGTGCCAGTGTTTACACTCCACACAAGCCTCCTCTCTCTCTCTCCCCCCCCCCCCCCCCCCCCCCCCCCCCCCCCACCACTCGATTTACTTCCACTCGATTTACTTCATTGGGCCCTAGATCAGCACATTGTTTTGTCCTTCTAGCTTCCCCTTAAATGAACCTGTGCAATTTACCTGTGGTAGAAAGTTTCACATTCTTGCCATTCTGCTTTAAGACGTTTTCTCCTATATTCCTTGTTGCGTTTATTGCCGTTGAGGGTTCTAACTGGGATCAGCTGCCTCAAGAAAACCAACATTGTGGAATAATATGTCTCGGAGAATCAAACGATGGCAAAGTTGGCCATTCAGCCCATCTTGCCTGTGGCAGCTCTGGGATAGAACTGTGCAATTTAACCCCATTCGTTCCCTGCTCTCCTCGTGGTCCTGCAAACGTTTTATTTTCCTTCATTTGTCACTGAAGTATTTATCCAATTAATTTCTTGAAAGTTGAATTGAATCCGCTTCCACCATCATTTCCGAGCAGCAGGTTGCATATCGCAATAGCTCCACTACTTAAAAATTCTACTTCGTATTTGAAGTGAGATATGAGAAAGTGAACATGGCTTTTCTGAAATCGTAGTGACACCGATTTCTCTTTAACCTCCTTCGCTTCCCCTACTTCACCTGATCTCCTCACTAGCGGAATGAAGGAATGGATCTGGTCTGATCTGATTTTGGTAGCTATGGATCTTGTGAAGTGGTGCCTGTTGTCAGTTTCTTTTTATTGCCCTCCAAACCCCTTAAATCAATGCAGTCCATTGAGTGTGCTCATCCCTTGGGAAGATCTCAACTCTCCTCCAAAGGCTGGGACAGTGCTGGAGATCGAGGGCCCAGCATTCTACCAATTGGGCTCTGCCACGTGTCTCGAGCCCACATGATCATGGGTGCACATTGCTATTTAGACCTACAGGCTGGGAATTTACCGTGATCTGGTTGCGGTAAATTTGTGTGATCCCCCCCCCCCCCCCCACCCCCCCCCACCTTCTCTCTGAGCATTCCCTCTGCCCCCCTTCCCACAGCTCCTCCTCCCTTGCCCTCACCCCCACTCCTCTTCCTTTGCTCGCAGATGCCCCATCCCATGGATGGGAATCTTTGCCAGTCCTCTGCCAAAGCTACGACAGCTTATTGGAACAAATAAACACCTTTCCTCCCCCTCCGCTGGAAGAGGGGTTTTTTTTTTTGCACAGAACTTAGTCTGTGAAACGTGATATACAATATCTGTATGAGACAATGCAGCAGTGTTTAATTTATTGTACTGACCACTATTGCTGCCCTTGTACCTCACTGCAGTCTCAGCTGGCGAATATATTAAAATGTGCCTCTATTGGAACTGACTTGTGTCTCAATTTGTGGCAATGTTGCCCTCTTAGTGATGAGGAGAGTACTTATTGAATTGAGATCTATCATTGCAAAATGCTTCGTCACCATTACCCCCAACATTCCGGCAGAGACATTCAGCAAGACAAAGCAATTAGTGTACAGTGTGAATTCAGAAATAACTACCTGGGTAGTATGAGTAGTGGAGGTTACCATCCTGCCCTATCTAACCACATAAATGTGAGGGGAAATGTGAGTGCCCCCGTCCAATTTTACCCCTTTACAGGGTGTGTCTTTTTGCCCGTCATGGGCATGACCCTGACTGCGGGAGAAAACCTCACCAGTCAGACAAGCCTTATTTCCATTCGCCACATCTCCTCTCCCACCTGGGCAGTCCATCTCCTCTCACCAGATTCCAGAGACTGGGATCATCACTGAGACCTAATTTTTACATAGAATTTACAGTGCAGAAGGAGGCCATTCGGCCCATCGAGTCTGCACCGGCTCTTGGAAAGAGCATCCTACCCAAGGTCAACACCTCCACCCTATCCCCATAACCCAGTAACCCCAGCCAACACTAAGGGTAATTTTGGACACTGAGGTCAATTTTCTTTTTAGCGTCGCCAATCCACCCAACCTGCACATCTTTGGACTAATGTGTGAGGTTTTCCCAGAAATTGGCCAGGGCCAATGTTGGGCTGGAACAGTGGCGTTGGGAGTTGCCGACGGCAACGGCGGCTTCCTTGGCCGTATGGCCCCGGACCTTGAAAAACAAAATGAAAATGGCAGGATCTATATTCGCTGCTCATTCTTTTGGGCATGATGTGGAGATGCCTGGCTTTGGACTGGGGTGGGCACAGTAAGAAGTCTCACAACACCAAAGTCCAACAGGTTTGTTTTGAATCACTAGCTTTCGCAGCGCAGCTCCTTCCTCAAGGTGAGTGAAGAGGTGGGTTCCTTTTGGGAGAGGAGGTAGAATTTGCATTGTGGTTCCACGCTGCCGGCATTTGCAATCAAAAATTATTTATTCAGCTGTGATTTTGTGGGCACGTGATTTTGGACCACCCCAGCTGGGTTTGTCCTTGCCAAACGTGCTAACCCAGCTCGGAACAAAGATTGGCACAGAAATGATGTGAACGCTCTTCTCAACACCCTTGGCGGCGTTATTTAAAAGGGTTGCGTGGACTACAGGTTAGTTACCGATCCATTACTTGCGGCTACTATTTTGCTTCTGGCCTGTGTCTTGTCACTTTCAGGCTTCACTCTATATCGAGAGAGGTTCGGTTGCCTTTGGAGTGCTCTCGGCCTTTTGAGAAGATGAGAAATAGGAGCAGGAGTAGATCTGAGCCTGCTCCGCATTCAATGTGGCTACAGCTGATCTGTGGCCTCCCTTTCGTGCCCCTCTATCCATTGATTACCTGAGAGATCAAACGTCTGCCTCCCTCAGCTTCAAAGTTACTCAGCAAATGCGCCATCCACAATCCTCTGGGATAGACAATTGCAAAGATACACAACCCCCTGAGTGAAAAATTCTCATCTCGGTGATTGGCTGCTTACCTATATTGAAGTTCATTCACCAAGCGCATGCACGTTGTACAAGTTTATTAATGTCTTCCTGTTTTTTTTATCTCGCTCCATAAGACATAGCAGAATTAGACCACTCAGCCCATCGAGTCTGCTCCGCCATTCAATCATGGCTGATACTTTTCTCATCCCCATTCTCTTGCCTTATCTCCTCGGCTACCGTATTAACTACTTTATTTGGTGTCACCTGTAAAATGTGATGTTGGAACGTCTAATTCCCAAGTTCCAAATCCTTTATGTAAATAGTGAACAACACTGACCCAGTGGAAAGTTACTTCCCACCTTCTGCCAGCCTTGAGTAACTCCCTTTACCTACTTTGTAACTTCGATACTCTCATTTCCCGTACCAGCCTCCCCGAACAGGTGCCGGAATGTGGCGACCAGGGGCTTTTCACAGTAGCTTCATTTGAAGTCTACTTGTGACAATAAGCGATTTTCATTTCAATTGGAGAGCCAGTGTCAGTTTTCAGGACAGTGTGAGTTTAATTATCTTTAATTAAGGATGTTGTATTAAAAAGCAATTAGCAAAGCAAAATTAACTTATGAAATTAAGCTCTCAAGGAATATAAAAAAGAAATCAAGATAGACTTGATTTATCCATTAAGGGATAAATGTGATAATTGGCTATAAAAGCATGTATGTAATCGCAGGTAACGACAATTTCATGGGCGAAAATGCTAATTATTGACTTTGCTCCAATATTTGTTGGGGGAAACTATCGTGGTGGATATGACAGAAGAAACAAACAAAAGGGATATAAAGAACATTGAAAATAGAAAGGGGGAAATAATAGATACATTAATCAGTCTACGAGAAGACAAAACTCTTGGTCTGGATGGATTACATTCATATATCTTAAAGCCATTTAAAGAGATAGCAGAGGGCTATTACATATAGATAAAAGCTCTTCAGAAACTGGAAGGTTGCCAGAGGATTGGCAGACTGATAATCTGATTCGTATAGATAGGCAGGTAGATAGAACAAGTCCGGGAACTGTACACCATTCACTTATTGCCGATGGTAGGAAATCATTAATCACAGATGTGATTAAACATCTAGAATCTGGGAGTGTAATAAAGAGTAGGCAGCACTGATAGCAAAAGAGAAGACAATGCTTCACCAGACCTATATAATCACTTCAACGAGCAACATAAAGGGTAGATCGGATAACGTAGGTGTAATAATTGGATATTTCAAAAAGGCCTTTGATAAGTTTCCACATAGGTGACCGGTAACTAAGGTCAGAACATGTGGGGGATCTTTTGCCTTCCTCTCCGTTATTGTCCATGTACTTAGTGTGTGCTTTTTTTCCTTTTGTTTCAATTTTCCTTCTCACACTTCTCGATGTGATGTTAACTGGTCTGCTGTTTTGTATTGCTGCTCAATGGCAATTGAAAGACTCAAGACTTGATCATTATTGGTATTTCTTTTTAATGAGTTGTCACAAGAGGGCTGGGACCTTTCCGTTCACCACAGCAGCCTCAGTAATCACAGAATTGTTACAGCGTGGAAAGAGACCATTTGGCTTATTTCCTCAGCACTGAGCTGGTGGCTAGAAGTGTTGCATGCCGAGTTGTATCGGAAGTGAGCCGTTTTGATCAACAGGACCTTTTGCTTTACCAGTCGCAAAAGTATGTGTAATAGTTAATAAATCTCCCCTTGCAGTTGTCGACCCAACTTTTCCTGCAAAAGCAGAACACCAGAAACAAGAAATCAATCATAGAAAATCACAAAACCCCGGGTTTAGTGACATGAACTGTGGAGAGCATCAACTCCTTCCCTGAAATGGCCTATCGCTCCTCATGGAGCTGTTGATTCGTACTACGGCACAGCAGTACTTACCCCACACAGGAGCTGGCATGTGTGCCTGTTAATATTTATTTGATCTGCAAATTCCCCTGTATTATATTTTACCAGATTCCTTCAGCATAAAATGAACACACTGTAGGCCAACAGTAATTGGGGAAGGTGATGGACACATAAAGGCCAAAAAGAAGTCTGACATATTTAAACTGAGTCAATTTACAGACTGCTTGCTTATAGAATCATGGAATCATAGAAAGGTACAGCACAGAAGGAGGCTACTCAGGCCATCTTGTCTGTGCCGTTTCTAATCCACCTTCCTGCACCCGGTCCTTGGCCCTGTAGCTTAGAGCACTTAAGGTGCAGATCCAGGTACCTTTAAAAAGAGTTAAGGGTCTCTGCCTCCACCACCAACTCGGGCAGCGAATTCCAGGCTCCCACTACCCTGTGCGTAAAAAGGTTCTTCCTCATGTCCCCTCTACACCTTCTCCTTCGAATCTTGAATCTGTGTCCCCTAGTTCTAGAATTCTCCACCAAAGAGAACAATTTTATCCTGTGCACTCTATCTCTTCCCCTCATAATTCTGTACACCTCAATAAAGTCACCCCTTAGCCTTCTTTGTTCAAAGGAAAATAACCCCAACCTATCCAATCTCTCCTCGTAGCTACACTTTTCCAGCCCAGGCAACATTCTTGTAAACCTCCTCTGCACTCTCTCCAGAGCAATTACGTCCTTCCTGTAATGTAAAGACTGGAAGTGCACACAATACTCCAGTTGTGGATTCACCAGTGTTTTATACAATTCCAACATTATATCCTTTTATATTTTATACCTCTGCCCATGAAGGAGAGCATTCAATATGCTTTCTTAACAACCTTGTCTACTTGAACTGCTGCCTTGAGGGACCTGTGTACCTGTACTCCAAGATCTCTCAGTTCATCTTCCCCTCTTAGTATATTCCCGTTTATTGTGTACTCCCTATAACTATTCAATCCCCTG
This sequence comes from Scyliorhinus canicula, assembly GCF_902713615.1. Lineage (NCBI taxonomy): Eukaryota > Metazoa > Chordata > Chondrichthyes > Carcharhiniformes > Scyliorhinidae > Scyliorhinus > Scyliorhinus canicula. Next base: position 8,987,860 of record NC_052152.1, on the reverse strand, counting down.
AAATGCAGGACCTCACACTTCTCAGTTTTAAATTGTATCTGCCACTTTATCGGCCACTCCACAAATCTATCTATAACATCCTGAAGGTTGTAACTATCCTCTACACTGTCCACCATGCGGCTAATCATTGTGTCATCTGCAAATTGCCTAATCATGTGCCCCAAATTCACTTCCAAATCATTAGTATATAACACAAACAGTAAGGGTCCCAACACTGAGCCCTGTGGAATAACTTTCCAATTGCAAGGGCAGCCATCAACCATGACCCTTTGTTTCCTGTCACTAAGCCAACTTTTTATCCAGTTTGCTACGTTGCCCTCTATCCCACGGGATTTCACTTTCTTGACCATTCTGCCCTGTGGGACTTTGTCAAATGCCTTTCTAAAATCCATGTACACTGCATCCACTGCATTACCTTCATCAACTGCTGTTTCATTGCTCCAGAGACCTAGGTTCAACTGACTGTGTGGAGTTTGCACTTTGTCCCCGTGTCTGCGTGGGTTTTCTCCAGGTGCTCTGGTTTCTTCCCGTAATCCAAAGATGTGCAGGTTAGGTGGAATGGCCTTGCTAAAATGCCCCTTATTGTCCAAAAGGTTATGTGTGGTTACAGGGAGAGATGGAGGCGTGGGCTTAAGTGGGATGCTGTTTCCAAGGGTGGGTGCAGACTCGATGGGCTGAATGGCCTCCTTCTGCACTGTAAATTCTATCCCTCTATAATCCTTCTTGTCAGTTCCTCAAAGAATTCAATAAAATTTGTGAGTCAAGACCTTAAACAATTCCACAGCATGGATATGTAAAAGGAAGGAATGTGATATGTGATTTTTACTATAATTGATTTCAATTGATGTAAAACAATATATTCTGTAACATGTCACTCAATATGACATTCTGTACAATACACCTTCACTGTGACACTTAATAACACACCCTCAATGTGAAACTCTCTATAACACACCCTCACTGTGACACTCTCTATAACACACCCTCACTGTGACACTCTCTATAACACACCCTCAATGTGACACTCTCTATAACACACCCTCACTGTGACACTCTCTATAACACACCCTCACTGTGACACTCTCTATAACACACCCTCACTGTGACACTCTCTATAACACACCCTCACTGTGACACTCTCTATAACATACCCTCACTGTGACACTCTCTATAACACACCCTCACTGTGACACTCTCTATAACACACCCTCACTGTGACACTCTCTGTAACACACCCTCACTGTGACACTCTCTGTAACACACTCTCACTGTGGCACTCTTTATAACACACCCTCACTGTCACTCTCTCTATAACACACCCTCACTGTAACACTCTCGATAACACACCCTCACTGTGACACACTCTATAACACACCCTCACTGTGACACTCTCTATAACACACCCTCACTGTGACACTCTCTATAACAGACCCTCACTGTGACACACTCTAGAACACACCCTCACTGTGACACTCTCTGTAACACACCCTCACTGTCACACTCTCTAGTACACACCCTCCCTGATCCCTGAAATAACGGTGATTTCTGCTTGTGCCGATGCTGTTGTTGCAATATTTGTAACCTGAATATGGAAGCCAGAAATTCCCTCACTCAATTACAGCCTCATTATTTGCAAACAGAGTGAGAGAAAAATAGGTTGCGACTTGAACATACCAGGCTTCCATTCCTTGTTGGTTCACTATTATTGCTGCACAGTCAATGTCCGTTTGTATGTCCTGACCATTTTTCAGGAAGACTACAATCAAAAACGAAAAGTATTACAATCAACGTTTGTATCTTTATTACGATTCAATGCAGAATTCCGAAAGCTCGAGGTTTAGAGGTCTCAAGTGTGCAGGTTGCCGGTTATTTCAAATGTTGTGATGGAGTTGGAGAGCCCGAGGGTATTCTGTGAGCTGCAATATGGTGCCGATAGTGCACCCCCACCTGGGGGGTTTCCCGGTGGTATGGGGTGGCTTCAATGGGGAATCCCATTGACCGCGGCAGGAACAGAGAATCCCGTCACCAGCGAGCAGTGTGCCGCCTCCCGCTGCCGAGAAGCTCGCGGCTGGAGGACCGGAGAAGCCAGCCCATGGTTTGAAATCCCACTGCGGCTGCTGGGGCACTTAAATTCAATTCATTAAATAAAATGTGAATTAAAAAGCTAGCTTCAGTAATAATGACCACACGGCCATTGGATTGTCACAAAACCCATCTAGCTCATTAATGTTGTTCTAGAAAATACAGAAAAGGTGTCATTTGAAACATTGAAGTCTGGCAATATCTGGTCTGAGAGGGTACAGGGAAAGAATAAACATTTTAAATAAGACACTTTCCCTGCCCTTGGCGCCTGTCTGTCTCCCGCCCCAGCGCTCAGGTTTTAACAGAAGAGGAAAGTATCCAAGCCACAACAGACATATTTGAAAATAGATTGAATAAATTATTGGAAGAAAAGGAGACCATTTTACATAGAACTGCTGCACCAAATTTGAGAGCTGTTGAAAAACAGCAAAATGTGTGGGATAAGTTTCAAGAGTCAGTGTATGCATTTGAATCAAGCAGAAAGAAAGCTAGGATAAGCAGACAGGATTTTGAATATGTCAAAAGAAGAAGATATGGTTAGTTTAACCAGTGCTTTGAGCATATCTCAGTGAAAATTGATCAGATCTACAAGATGATCTGTCAAAATACCAGCGCTCAGGCCCTCCCCTCACCATGCCGCTTTAAGCCCCGTAGCCCATCCCCTATCAGAGGTCCCGATCTTTCCCGCCAAAAAAGTATCAAGTGCGGGCTCCTCCTTCCCCCCACCCACGAGGCAGCAGCAAGGAGGAGAGCAGAACGCGAGAGAGCAGCAGCTGGAGAGGTCAGAACGGAGCACAGAGGAAGGAGGACAGAAAACAGAGATCCAGCATCAGGAGAGAAGAGGAGGAGAGAGAGAGAGAGAGAGAGAACTCGGTCATGGGAAAGGCAAGGCAAGCAGCCGAGTATAAACTGTAATAGATCTAAAGAAGGCTAGGATTTAAAGTTAAAATGTTAAGGTGGGTCTGAAGGTCCCTACAACCAACCAGACAGCATCCAGAATCACTAATCTTTTTACCTTTCTGTAAAGAAAGTGTTTGCAACTTTAAGAAAAAAGTATAATAATAAAATAACTTAACCTGAAAAAGTGGTTATTAGCTTACTTCACTTCCTTAATAACGCAGGACCCAGGACATCGATGCTATTAAGGGGTAAGTAGGTAAAATTCTTCGGTAAAGGTATGGGTTATACCGGGGGATAACTTGAAAAGATAGTTTGACCTGAATAGCACCCACCGAAGCCTGCATCGGAGTCAGGGAGTGAGAATCCCTGTTCACCATTTAGAATATTGGCCCTTTTTGGTATAGGGGGAATTCTAAGACAGAGTGGTGAATTTGCAAAAACAATGTTCTTTGTGGAAGGAAAGCCGGGAACCTCTAGCTGTGTCTCCAAACCCTCAGCAATGTAGTTCACTACCCCGCAAAATGGCTTAGCAAGCTCAACACTACCTACCCATAAGCAGTGAATACTGCCTTTACAGTGGTCCCATCCCCGTGCATGAATAATTTTAAAATGTAATACCCTGGTGGCCACATTATTTTGATGGCTGATAGACTTGCTCTTCCCCATAGGTGAAACATTACTGTGAGAGCTTCTATTAATACATCTATTACACCGTGGGGCGGCACAGTAGCTCATTGGTAGCACTGTTGCCTCACAGCTCCAGGGTCCCATGTTCGATTCCCGGCTTGGGTCACTGTCTGTGCGGAGTCTGCATGTTCTTCCTGTGACTGCGTGGGTTTGCTCCGGTTTCCTCCCACAAGTCCCGAAAGATGTGCTGTTAGGTGAATTGGACATTCTGAATTATCCCTCTGTGTACCCGAACAGGCGCCGGAGTGTGGCGACGACGGGCTTTTCACAGCAACTTCATTGTAATGTTGATGTTAGCCTACTTGTGACACCAATAAAGATTATTATTATTAGACCAATGGAAAAGAGACCCAGTCTTTTCAATCTTTCTAAGAGTCTAACAGTTTTGTACCGTCTCTATTGCTTCCGAATCCTTTTCATAACATAGCAATCAAAACTGTGCACTGCACTCCAACTGCATATTCCTTATTTGCAAAAGAAATGAGAAATTGAACACTTAATTGTACTGTTCACCCACCGTTGCAGTTCATGTTACAGCCATTGGGACTGTTTGGAAACTGTGTATCTGCACACCACCATTGACTGTGTATCTGAAAGATCCCATAGTATGCTAACTGGATCATTCCATTATTGCCTCTCTCGTCGTATTTTGCGAGTGTGTTGTACTTACTCGCGTGGTGGGCCATACATACCCCTGGAATTAAAATGAACACAAGGCGTTGTAGGTTAGTACATGTGAAAACACTGCACCACGCAGACTGGGTGGGGCAGTCTCCAGTAAATCTTGTCTTAGCTGCACCCAGGTGAATTCTCACTTGTGTTCAACCACCATAACGTAAACATAAATGGAGCAATCAAAGTGAGAGAAAGAATGAAAAATAGCTGCATGGGATAGGGTACTGGACCTCTCTTATTGACAGTCGGTTTAGTTAATGGCAGTCATTGTGGGAACTGGAGAAGTAGAAAAATTGGGACTTTATTTGGTTGATTATCTTTCCTGTTCTGCCGATGGTGACTCTCACAGAGAGTTCCGTTCATGAGTGTCTGTATCTGTTTCCACCAATGAGCCTAAGAGTTGCATATGTGGAAAGTTATTCACTCTTATACAGCTAAACCAACCCTACCCTTGTTAAAGGCGGAATACTGCAGATGCTGGAAATCAGAAACATATGCCACAAACACTTGAAATACTCTGCACGGTTGCACAGTGGTCAGCATTGTTGCTTCACAGTGCCAGGGTCTCATGTTCGATTCCCGGCTTGGGTTCACTGTCTGCGCGGAGTCTGCACGTTCTTCCTGTGTCTGCGTGGGTTTGCTCCGGGTGCTCCGGTTTCCTCCCACAAGTCCCGAAAGACGTGTTGTTAGGTGAATTGGACGTTCTGAATTCTCCCTCAGTGTGCCCGAACAGGCGCCGGAATGTGGTGACTAGGGGCTTCTCACAGTAACTTCATTGCAGTGTTAATGTAAGCCTACTGGTGACACTAATAATAAGATTATTATCATCTGCCTGGTCTCCTGCAAATTTATAGTATTTCTGCTTGTTAAATATTTATATCCTGATAAAGGTGAAAAAGTTTCATCGTGCTTTAGCCTCCAACCCCCAACACAGACAAAATGCATGGGAGATTTAAGATCCGTCTCCACAGCCTAGGCCTAAATTTGCTTTTAGGAATGGGTGTGAGGGGGAGGATTGGGAGTGGGGGTGGGGGAGGGGGGGGGGGGGGGGGGGAGGGGGTTGCCCTGATGTGGGATCGACTAACAGGTCAAAATTATTCCAAAGTGGATCAATAAATTGCCTCAATTTCTATTTGTTTTTGCAGGCGTGTTATTAACTGGCTGCATTGTAAATCATACTGAAGGAATAAGGAATTGGGCATGATAAAGAGAGTGACCTCAAATGTTGGAGTAAAGGGGCGGCACGGTGGCGCAGTGGGTTAGCATTGCCGCCTCACGGCGCTGAGGTCCCAGGTTCGATCCCGGCTCTGGGTCACTGCCCGTGTGGAGTTTGCACATTCTCCCCGTGTCTGCGTGGGTTTCGCCCTCACAACCCAAAGATGACTAGGTGGATTGGCCACGCTAAATAGCCCCTTAATTGGAAAAATGAATTGGGTACACTAAATTTTTTTTTTTGAATGTTGGAGTAAATATAAAAATTCCTTCAAACATATTGCAACAGGAGGCAGGGGGCAGTGAACACCCATTCCTTTGCCTGCCCTAATCCTGTGGCTAAGTGTCGATCTCCCTCTGGTGGCTCAGCTGAGATGCATGTGACCATCCAAAATGGACGACCTGGGAAAGAGCAGCTGGTCCGTCAGCTCTGCCTCACACCCGGATGACTCATCCACCATGACCAAACAATTCTTCCCCACAACACCCTCACCATCCTCCATTACACTCATGGCCACTGCACAGGGCTAAATCGCTGGCTTTGAAAGCAGACCAAGGCAGGCCAGCAGCACGGTTCGAGTCCCGTAACAGCCTCCCCGAACAGGTGCCGGAATGTTGCGACTAGGGGCTTTTCACAGTAACTTCATTTGAAGCCTACTCGTGACAATAAGCGATTTTCATTTCATTTTCATTTTTCAAAAAGCACAGAAAGCCAGAGACAATGAGGGAGAAAAAAACTCATTGGGGGGGTGGGTGGGTGGAGGGGGGGAAGGGCAGGGAGCCTTCTCGAATCCCTCTGCCAATCAACGCCAGTCTAGGAGATCAGACGGTGATCGGACTAAGCATTATCTATAAAGATACTGACCTTCTAAACAGAGTGAACGCTGCCCCAGTCAGGAACCAATCCAGCTCTCTTAGTTGAAACCCAAAGATCGCTTTACTCAGTTGAGAGCAAACTCACACATATTGCTCAGCCTCACAGTGTAACATGCACTCACCCACTCACTGACAGAACTAAGAACTATACAAGCCAAACACATCACAGCCCGAGATTACATTTGGCACTATTAGCAAATTCAAATTCCCAAATTCGAGCGATCGCCTCCTTACTTTCTGACCATTGATGGATTAGTCCACCCCTTAAATCTGTAGAGGGGACACTCCGTGGTGATGTTCAGCATTTGTTGTGTCTTTCCACAAGAGCAGGAGGGGATTGTGCTGAGGCCCCAGTAGGGCAGGTTGGCTGCACAGTGACCCTGGCCAATCCTGAACCTGTTTAGCTGGGACCATTCTCACCGGGGCAGTTCAAAGTCTGCCCTTGGACAGACGGGGTTGTCACAAGGAACTTCGAAGTGACTTCCCCTGTTTCCTACTCCTTGATCAAAAAGATGTTTGCTGCTAGATCTTGCTCAGGAAGCTAGTTCCGTAAGTAGACTCTGAGATGGAAAGCAGACAGTTGGTGGGTTGAATAGAGGCGGAATGGTGCACAATGGTTTACACTGCTGCCTCACAGCGCCAGGGATCTGGATTTGATTCTGACCTGTGGCGTTTGCACGTTCTCTCCATGTCTGCGTGAGTTTCCTCCGGGTGCTCCGGTTTCCTCCCACAGTCCAAAGATGTGCAGGTTAGATGGATTGGCTATGATAAATTTCCCCTCAGTGTCCGAAGATAATGTGGGGTTACGGAGATGGGGCAGGGAGTGGGCCTGGGTAAGGTGTGCTTTCAGAGGGTCGGTGCAGACTCATTGGGCCGAATGGCCTCCCTCTGCACTGCCGGGACTTCATGATTCTATGAATAGGTCATCACGGAGAGTGGTAAGTGAGGTGCAGCAATCTGTCGGTGCCCAGCTCGCGATGGGGAAGCAAATGATGCTGAATTCGAAGAGAGGCTGACATGAAAGAGCCCCCTTGAGAAATCCCCGCCCGCCCGGAACTGGCCGTCTCAACACTGAGCAGCCCTCCAGCTTTGAGGCAAAGGAAATGCTCTCTGAATCCTACAACTTAATTTGGCGGGGCCAGGCGAAACCTCGCTTAGTTCTGCTTTGACAACATAGAGAAAGGGTACTTACAGTCCGCCACGCTGTATTTGGTGAACGCAGTCAGTATGGAATCCTTTACAGCTCTCGCAACTTCACAGCGTTTAAGGATTGTGGCGCTGGAGACCGTGAGGAGGATGCTGAGGGCAATAAGGCTCTTCATCTTCTCAGCAGGCGATGTGTTCGGAGTTTGGCAGTGACTGCACTTTTATGTAGGACTGTGCCTCTAGCTATCAGTCCCACAAAGCTAATCAAACAAGAACCTGGGAAAAATAAAGATAAAACTATGTTTGCCAGATTACTATTGAGTTTGGAATGGCGGGCTGTCATTTAACAAACATTGCAATGCAAGGGGTGGGAGACAAGAACACAAGGGGGTTGGAATTTGCGGTGAGGCATATTGCACGGCGCACCCACCATGCCCACTTGGAAGAGATATTCGTCCTGAACAAACAGCCCAATTGATAAGTAACCACACCCCGCTCCCAATACCTTCCAACCTTTGTTTAAAACATCTGTTTTAAAATCGACCATTATATCCTGCACGCCTGCATTTTCTGGCAGTGGAGGTGGATTGAGGATGCAGGTGAATTGTGGATTGACGGGGCAGCACGGTAGCACACGTGGATAGCACTGTGGGTTCACAGCGCCAGGGTCCCAGGTTTGATTCCCCGCTGGGTCACTGCCTGTGTGGAGTCTGCACGTTTTCCCCATGCCCAAAGCACCCTGCCCGGGGGGTGGTGTTTCCTCAACGTCCCCTTGCCTCTCTTCCGTTGGGGCCTGAGCGTGATGTCGTGGAGAATGACTTGGGGCATCAACCACATCTCACCGGTGACGGTGAGATGACGATGGAGCCAGGCGTGCCAGCAGCTCCCGAGCTGGTATTCAGGGGCACTAGGCTGACTGGGTCAGGGGTATCTGGACCTGACCACTGTCTCACTGTCCTATTTGTCCTTTTTCTGCACCTTGCGGTCATGCATGTGCTCCCTCACCTCCACTGCAGCAGCCGAGGGAGAGGGGGTGCTGGCATGGGTGTAGTTGCAGAGTCAGTGGGGAGAGGGGGTGCCGGCATGGGTGTAGTTGCAGAGTCAGTGGGGAGAGGGGGTGCTGGCATGGGTGTAGTTGCAGAGTCAGTGGGGAGAGGGGGTGCTGGCATGGGTGCAGTTGCAGAGTCAGTGGGGAGAGGGGGTGCTGGCACGGGTGCAGTTGCAGAGTCAGTGGGGAGAGGGGGTGCTGGCACGGGTGCAGTTGCACCGTCAGTGGGGAGAGTGGGTGCTGGCATGGGTGTAGTTGCAGAGTCAGTGGGGAGAGGGGGTGCCGGCATGGGTGTAGTTGCAGAGTCAGTGGGGAGAGGGGGTGCTGGCATGGGTGTAGTTGCACCGTCAGTGGGGAGAGGGGGTGCTGGCATGGGTGTAGTTGCAGAGTCAGTGGAGAGAGGGGGTGCTGGCATGGGTGTAGTTGCAGAGTCAGTGGAGAGAGGGGGTGCTGGCATGGGTGTAGTTGCAGAGTCAGTGGGGAGAGGGGGTGCCGGCATGGGTGCAGTTGCAGAGTCAGTGGAGAGAGGGGGTGCTGGCATGGGTGTAGTTGCAGAGTCAGTGGAGAGAGGGGGTGCTGGCATGGGTGTAGTTGCACAGTCAGTGGGGAGAGGGGGTGCCGGCATGGGTGTAGTTGCACAGTCAGTGGGGAGAGGGGGTGCCGGCATGGGTGCAGTTGCAGAGTCAGTGGGGAGAGGGGGTGCCGGCATGGGTGTAGTTGCAGAGTCAGTGGGGAGAGGGGGTGCCGGCACGGGTGTAGTTGCAGAGTCAGTGGGGAGAGGGGGTGCCGGCATGGGTGCAGTTGCAGAGTCAGTGGGGAGAGGGGGTGCCGGCATGGGTGTAGTTGCAGAGTCAGTGGAGAGAGGGGGTGCCGGCACGGGTGCAGTTGCAGAGTCAGTGGGGAGAGGGGGTGCCGGCATGGGTGTAGTTGCAGAGTCAGTGGGGAGAGGGGGTGCTGGCATGGGTGCAGTTGCAGAGTCAGTGGGGAGAGGGGCAGCAGGGTAGTTACTACACTCACCCTAATGTGGCTGCTGTGGTTGCCGCAGTGTGGGGTCAGACAGGGAGGGCGGGGTGTCTGAGGTGGAGGAGTGAGAAGGGAAATGAGTAAACGATGGATACGAGGGGCACAGGAGGATAGGGCAACATAACTGCTAAGTGGGAAGCTAGTGGAAAGAGGAAAAGTCTTTGGCCCGGAGAGGACCCAGCAGAACCTCAATCCACAGCAGTCCCACTCCCACCCCGGGTGTTAGGTGCATGGGCAGGGCAATGCAGAGCCTTCAGCCCAGGCCGGGCCCTGCAACACAGAGACAGGCAGCACGGTCCCACCTCCACCTTGGTCTCAAAGAGAATGGCCGTCGATGAAAATAGGCTCCAAGTCTTCCTCTCTCTCTCTCCTGGACATCAGGTCTCTCCTACTTCCTGCCACTTCTCTCTCCTCTCTTCCCTTTCTCCCTCAGGCAGGCAGGCTGGGAGACAAGCAGGAAAGGGGAGAGGCAACACTTACCCCTCACTCTCCCTCTCTCCTCCTCCAGGCAGGCAGACAAACTTCCCCCTTCTTCTTCTCCCCTCTTCCTTCTTTCCTCTCCTCCAGGCAGTCAGTCAGTCAGGCAGAAAACAACCATATATAGAGGCAGCAGCCGAAGGAGCAGTAAGCAGCAGAAGGCCAAGCAAGCAGGCAGTTGTACAGAAAAATGGAGGAGTTCCCAGAACACATGGCTGACACAGCCACTTTGCAGCTGCGATGGACAGCCCGGTAGGACAGTGGCTAGCACTGTGGCTTCACAGCGTCAGGGTCTCAGGTTCGATTCCCCGCTGGGTCACTGCCTGTGCGGAGTCTGCACGTTCTCCTCGTGTCTGCATGGGTTTCACTGAATGCACCAGGAATGCACTGGCTGAGAATGTGTAGGAGGCAGATTCAATCATGGCTTTCAAAAGGGGATTGGATAGAACAGAAAACATTTGCCACGCTTCAGGAAACAAGGAGGGGAGCATTCATTGCCCATCCCTAGTTACCCTTGAGGAAGTGGTGGTGAGCTGCCTTCTCGAACTGCTGCAGTCCATGTGGTGTAGGTACACCCACAGTGCTTTTAGGGAGGGAGTTCCAGGACTTTGACCCAGCAGCAGTGAAGGAACGATGATATATTTTCAAGTCAGGATGGCGAGTGACTTTGAGGGGAACTTCCAAGTGGTGGGCTTCCCAGGTTCTGCTGCCCTTGTCCTACTAGATAGCTGTGGTCGTGGGTTTGGAAGGTGCTGCCTAAGGAGCCTTAGTAAGTTCCTGCAGTGGAGGTTGTAGATGGTACAGACTGTGGCTCGGTGGTGGAGAGAGTGAATGTTTGTGGATGGGGTGCCAATCAAGCGGGGCTGCTTTGTCCTGGATGGTGTTGAGCTTCTTGAGTGTTGTTGGAGCTGCGCTCATCCAAGTAAGTGGAGAGTATTCCATCACACTCCTAGACTTGTGCCTTGTAGGTTGTGGATAGCCTGTGGTGGTCAGGAGGTGAGTTATTCACTGCAGGATTCCCTTGAACTGCTCTTGTAGCCACAGTGTTTATATAGCTAGTCCGATTCCATTTCTGATCAATAGTCACCCCCAGGATGTTGGGATTCAGTGATGGTAATGCCATTCAATATCCAGAGGCAATTGTTGATTCTCTGTTATTGGAGATGGTGCTAGCCTGGCACTTGTGTGGCATGAATGTTACTTGCCACTTGTCAGCCCAAGCCTGAATATTGTCCAGGTATTGCACGTGGACTGCTTCGGTGTCTGCGGGGTCGCGAATGGTGATGAACATTGTGCAATCATCATTTTATGGCAGTATGTTGTATCTGTATCTTGAAGTAATATGACTGATATTACTGTAGATGTTTGAAGCATCTATATCTACCTCACCTCTACGCCAGGGATATAATTAGTCAAGTCAGCCCTAAAATCCTTTTCTCTCTGTATTCCATTGAGGAAGAAAGGCTCTATGAGACCTGATACATCATCCGTGACTAAGATAGTTATGTATCTTATCAAATTGATAGGAAAAGCCTACAATACTGCAAATATCTGTGGCAGGTCAGAAGATTGGACAGATTTTTGAAATCAGCAAAGAAGGGCTAAAAAGGTAAGATGGAGAAATTACAATATGTAATTTCTTGAGTAATAAGGTGGCTGAGCTTGCAGCATGGGTTGGTACCTGGGATCTCGATGTTGTGGCGATTTCGGAGACATGGGTAGAGCAGGGACAGGAATGGTTGTTGCAGGTTCCAGGATTTAGATGTTTCTGTAAGAACAGAGAAGATGGTAAAAGAGGGGGGGGGGGGGGGGGGGGGGGGGGGGTGGCATTGTTAATCAAGGAAAGTATTACGGCGGTAGAAAGGACGCTTGAGGACTCGTCTACTGAGATAGTATGGGCCGAGGTTAGGAACAGTAGAGGAGAGGTCACCCTGTTGGGAGTTGTCTATAGACCTCCGAATAGTTCCAGAGATGTAGATGAAAGGATTGCAAAGATGATTCTCGACAGGAGCGAGAGTAACAGGGTAGTTGTTATGGGGGACTTTAACTTTCCAAATATTGACTGGAAATACTATAGTTCGAGTACTATAGAACATAGAACATAGAACATAGAACAGTACAGCACAGAACAGGCCCTTCGGCCCTCGATGTTGTGCCGAGCAATGATCACCCTACCTAAACCCACGTAACCCGTATACCCGTAACCCAACAATCCCCCCATTAACCTTACACTACGGGCAATTTAGCATGGCCAATCCACCTAACCCGCACATCTTTGGACTGTGGGAGGAAACCGGAGCACCCGGAGGAAACCCACGCACACACGGGGAGGACGTGCAGACTCCACACAGACAGTGACCCAGCCGGGAATCGAACCTGGGACCCTGGAGCTGTGAAGCATTGATGCTAACCACCATGCTACCGTGAGGCCCCAAGTGATCCCACTGGTCACATGTGGTGGAGAAGATTAATTAATCATGTGTAGAGCAGATATAGCTTATAGCCTAGCTGCACAGTGGCTGGAAGATGGGTTAGTAAATTTGCAGATGACACGAAGGTCGGTGGAGTTGTGGATAGTGCTGAAGGATGTTATAGGATACAGAGGGACATAGATAAGCTGCAGAGCTGGGCTGAGAGGTGGCAGATGGAGTTTAATGCGGAAAAGTGTGAGGTGGTTCACTTTGGAAGGAGTAACAGGAATGCAGAGTACTGGGCCAATGGCAAGATTCTTGGTAGTGTAGATGAACAGAGAGATCTTGGCATCCAGGTACATAAATCCCTGAAAGTTGCCACCCAGGTTAATAGGGCTGTTGAGAAGGCATATGGTGTGCTAGCCTTTATAAGCAGGGGGATTGAGTTTCGGAACCACAAGGTCATGCTGCAGCTGTACATAACTCTGGTGCGGCCGCACCTGGAGTACTGCGTGCAATTCTGGTCACCACATTATAGGAAGGATGTGGAAGCTTTGGAAAGGGTTCAGAGGAGATTTACTAGGATGTTGCCTGGTATGGAGGGAAGGTCTTACGAGGAAAGGCTCAGGGAATTGAGGTTGTTTTCGTTAGAGAGGAGAAGGCTGAGAGGTGACTTAATAGAGACATATAAGATAGTCAGAGGGTTAGATAGGGTGGACAGTGAGAGCCTTTTTCCTCGGATGGTGATGACCAACACGAGGGGACATAGCTTTAAATTGAGGGGTGATAGATATAGGACAGATATCAGAGGCAGTTTCTTTACTCAGAGAGTAGTAGGGGTGTGGAACGCCCTGCCTGCAACAGTAGTAGACTCGCCAACTTTAAGGGCATTTAAGTGGTCACTGGATAGACATATGGATGAAAATGGAATAGTGTAGGTCAGATAGGCTTCAGATGGTTTCACAGGTCGGCGCAACATCGAGGGCCGAAGGGCCCGTACTGCGCTGTAGTGTTCTATGTTCTATGTGAGAAAGCTGGTGAGAAATATAACAATAGGTAGTTTGCGAGCTGACAAGTATTTAAAAGGAAAAGAGTAGCGAGAGTGAGTGTTGGGAAACCAAGGAAAAGGCAGAAGTGTTGAACAGATTTTTTGGCCAAACCTTGCCGGCCATTCCCACCAGAGGGTTCTTCTGGTGCTGCCGACGGCAACCTCGGTGGAGAAGGGGGCCAGAAACGGGGAAGACCCATTAACAGCGGTGAGATGAGATGCTCCCACCACCAGCTAATTGTGAACAGCCTCTGTCACGGTAAAACTGAGGGAGTGGAGGGAGGGGGGGGGGTGAAAACTCCAGCCCTCTGTATCATTGCAGGGATTGACACAGAGATCAATTCCAAGAGTATTTGAAAATAAAGTAAAAAAAGGGATGGAAAACTTAAAATAATCCTAATTACGAGAGAAAGGGTATTGGAATAACCATTAAGATGAAAGATGGCAAGTCACCTGGACTTGATGGCCTGAATCCATGGGTCCTTAAAGAAGTGGCTGCATTTGTTGTGATCTTTCGAAATTCCCTCGATTCTGGAAAGGTCCCAGAAGATCAGAAATTTGCAAGTGTGACAGCCTCTATTGAAGAGAGAGAGGGAGACAGCAAGCAGGAAATTATAGCCCAGTTAGAACATCTGTCATAGGGAAAATGTTATTAAGGAGATAATAACGTGACATTTACAAATTGATAGTATAAGCAGGCTGAGTATGTACATGGGAAATTGTGTGTGATTAGGTTTTAGGGTTCTTTGAGGGAAAAACAATGCGGGTAAAGAGGAACCTGGAGAAGTGGTGTACTTGGATTTCCAAATGTCATTTAATAGGGTGCCACACCAAAGGTTACTGCACAAAGTAAGAGCTCATAATTTAGGGGGCAGGATATCAGCAGCTATAGAGGATTGATTAGCTAACAGGAAGCAGAGAGTATGGATGAATGGGTCACTCCCAGTTTGGCCTGCTATAATTAGGCCAGTGCCAAAGGGACTCGTTCTGCAGTCTCGATTATTTAGAATCTACATTGAACAGAAAGTGCAGAAGGAGGCCATTCGGCCCATTGGGTCTGCATCAACCCACTTCAGCCCCCACGTCCACTCTCTCTACATGACCCAATAACCCTTCCTAACCTTTTTGGTCATGAAGGGCAATTTAGCATGGCTAATACACGTCTTTGGACTGTGGGAGGAAACCGGAGCACCTGGAGGAAACCCACGCAGACACAGGGAGATCGTGCAGACTCCGCACAGACAGTGACCCAGCGGGGAATTGAACCTGGGACCCTGGTGCTGAGAAGCCACAGTGCTATCCACTTGTGCTATCGTGCTGCCCACAAAATTGATGTCCCACATCAATGGCTTTGGTGTGTTTTTTCACTACTGGGAGTCTGCGGCTGGGAACTGCAGGAGGCGGGGGGGGGGGGGGGGGGGGGGGAAGGGGAGGGGGGCAGGGAGCACGAGACTGACTGACCCGGACGGACACCTTGATGGGGGCATTGCAGGCCTGTTCTTGGGACGTGCTGCTGACCTTGTGTTGTTGCTGTCTGTTTACCGCTCAACACGTATTTGGTTTTCTTTGTGTACCTGTACTGTTGTGGTTTTGTGGCTTGTACCGTTGGGTTTTGTCTAATTGTAATGTTTAATGTTTATTAAACAAAATATTCCCAAGTGGATTCCTGTGGGTGTACGTGGCATGAAGCAGGCAATGTTACTGCCTAGCAACGCAATCAGGCCATGAGGCCTGGGCACTTGCCCTGAACTCTGGAGGCATCAAGCAGAGGCAGCAGACAACATTCTAACACCCAAGAGCTGGGCCTCAGCACTGTGGAGATCCCCTCGACCAGAGGCAGGGTATGTGGACTGGGGAGGGGGCTTCCTGGTCCTGGTACCATTGCCAGTGGGTGTCTGGGGTACAGGGTCTGGGGTCCAGTGCCCATGGACCACCGCTGTGACCTGAGGTGCGAGTGCAGGGTGTGTTTGATGGCACCCTGAGGGATGGCAGGGGATGTGAAGGTTGGGGGATGCTGGGGAGATCTGAGGGTCCATGCGTGGAAACCATTGTCAGTCTCACGTTCTCTCCAATTCTTTACCGATATGATGCTATGGGTGATATCTTGGAACCCGCAGAAGCTGCCCCCGCAGTGGCGTTGGCAGGCCAGGCGCCAGGCGGCCGGACGGTCAGAGACGGTGGCAGCAGCAGTGTTGACAGAGGTTCACGGCGATGGCCCATGTGCAGGGCTCTGCCCGACACCCTGAGGATCCGGCCACCCATCAGGTCAGAGAGGGATCCAGACGGGGTGGCCGGTGACGGCCCCCAGTGCACAGGTGTCGCTGGTCTTTCGAACGGATGACAGACGCCACATGTCGCAGGAGGCGCTGCCTCAATAAGTACACGGTGCGGCTGCTGTGTCCTTCCAGAGTTGGCACCACGTGGAGGAGAAGGATACCCACTCCTGGTGGCCATCAATGTCACTGCAGCCCTGAACTGTTACGCCTCAGGATCATTCCAGGGCTCGAGCAGGAACTTGTGTGGCAACTCGCAACAGCCCACAAGTGCATCCGTGATGTCACAATGTCAAGACGCCTGGGCAGCAGGATTCTCCGCCATTACCAGGTTGCTCCAAGTCCAGCGGATAATAGATGGCACGCATGTCATCTTGCGCTCGCTGGGCAGTCCGGGGGCACCCTTCATTAACAGGTTGGGGTTCTAGTCCCTGAACATTTAGCTTGTGTGTGACCACCACCGCACGTGTGTGCACGCCTCCCCAGGAGTGTGCATGACAGCTCCATCCTGATGCAGATGGAGATCCCCGGCATCTTTGAGGGTCACCCCAGGGCGAATGGCTGGCTCTTGGGGGATAACGGGTATCCGCTTAGGACCTGGCTGATGACACCAGAATGGAGTCCAGAGACCAAGGCGGAGACCCAATATAACGAGGCATACATGGCCACCCGGGCTGTCATTGAGCGGTGCATTGGACTGATTAAATGCCGTTCTGATGCCACTGTACACCCCCCTGAAGATCGCCCACCTTGTGGTTCTCTACTGTGCCCTCCACAACCTGGGGACGAGCTGTAGATGAAGGAGGAGGAACATGCGGCCACCTCTGACAAGGAGGATGAGGAGGAGTCGGACCAGGAGGGGCTGGAGGATGAGCCTGGGGAGGACCCGCGGGACCAGTCGGAGGGTGGACGACAGGCCGCGGAGGCGAGGGTCCGGCATGCCTGGAGAACCAGGAAGGCCCTCACCCTTGCCCACTTCTCAGAGGGCGTCGCTTTGTCGTTCATCTTGCCCCTTCCCCCTACGCACCCACCGCCCCCCCCACTCTTGCCTCAGACTACCCCGTCCCTCCCCCTCACCCAACCATTCCCTCTCAATCACAATGTTCCACCCTCCCAGGGTCTGTGAAACATCACTCCAGAGTGATGGGCCTATGTCAGTCTGTCAGAGGGTCAATATACAAGGCAGGAGGGTGATAACAACCCGCTGTGAGCTGAGCTCTGGTGCTCCTCAATCTGTGCCACAGTCTGACTCTTGTCTGTTGGCTGAGTGCGAGCTCACACCCATTATCTACACGTGGAATGCCATGGTGGGTGCGGGATGACCCAGGTCGGGTAGCTTGGAGCCCGTGGGTTGGCGCCGGGGAGGGCCGAGTTGGCCTGCTGTGCTCCTTCCTCCCAATTAGTGCCCGTAGGGCTCTGGGGGTCACTTTGAGATCGAGAAGCAGCTGGATTGAGCTCCGGGTGCCCCTGCATCATCTGGCTCCGCCACCCCGGGTGGCACCCCAATGTCTGCACATGGTGTTGAAGACCTCCATGATGCCCCTCTGTGAGCGGGCCATGCTCTGCAGTGCTTCGCCAATATCCACCTGAATCTGGGACATAACCCTCAGCGACTGGGACATGCTCCGGAGCACCTCAGTGATACCCACTTGACACTGGGACATGCTTCGCAGTGCACCGGCAAGGTCCACCTGAGATTGGGACATGCTGTGGAGCTCCTCGGCAATGCCCATCTGAGACTGTCGGAAAGGTCCACCTGCCTCAGGGACAGTCCCTCAGCGACTTGGACATGTTGTTGAAGCCCTCAGCCGTGGTCGTCACTGACTAAGCAATGCCTTGGACACCACCACTCATGGTGCTGACATTGTGCTCCAGGCTCTCCACTGCGGTCGCCACCTTAGCAGTGTTGGCCTCAGTGCCACGCATTTCCGGCACAATTTCCTGCGGCCGCAGCCTTTGGGATTCTGCCAATCGGCTGACTCTCACCACCACCTGGAGGTTGCCCTCCAAGTCACTCCCCACCCTGTCTTGGAAATATATCGCCGCTCCTTCACTGTCGCTGGGACAAAATCATGTAATTCCCTCCCTAACAGCACTATGGGTGTACCTACACCTCAGGAACTGCAGCAGTTCAAGAAAGCAGTTCATCGCCACCTTCTGAAGGGCAACTGATATGGACGTCTAACCAGTGACTTCCACATCCCCTAAATTAATTTTAAAAATGGTGGTCCCAGGTATCTGCTGCCCTTGTCCTTCTAGATTGTAGTGGTCATTGGTTTGGAAGAAGGCTTGGTGAGCCACTACAGGTGCACACATCACCAACAATCTGTCCTGGTCCTGCCTTGTCGATGTTACGAACAAGAAAGCATAACAGCGCTTATTCTTCCTCAGGAAACTAATGAAATACGGCATGTCTACATTGACTCTTCCCACTTTTACAGACGCACCATAGAAAGCATCCCATCTGGCTGCATCACAGTCTGGTATGGCAACTGCTCGGCCCAAGATCATTAAAAACTACAGAGATCGTGAACAAAGCTCAATTCATCACATGAACCTGCCCCCCATCTATTGACCCCATCTACACCTCCCGCTGCCTGGGGCCAAGTGGTCAGCATAATCAAAGACCCCTCCCACCCGGCTTACTCACTCTTCCAACCTCTTCCATCGGGCAGGTGATAGAAATGTCTGAGAACATGCACGAACAGATTCAAAAACAGCTTCTTCCCCGCTGTTACCAGACTCCAAATAATAATAATAATCTTTATTATTGTCACAAGTAGGTTTACATTAACATTGCAATGAAGTTACTGTGAGAATCCCCTAGCCGCCACACTCTGGCGCCTGTTCGGGTACACAGAGGGAGAATTCAGAATGTCCAATTCATCTAACAAGCACGGCTTTCGGGACTTGTGGAAGGAAACCAGAGCACCCAAAGGAAATCCTGAATGACCCTCTTATGGACTGAACTGATCTTCTCTACTGAGTAGTACTACACTCCGTATGCTTCACCCGATGTCTATGTCTATGTGTTTACATTGTTTACATATTTATCGTATGTCCTATGTTTTTCGTGAAAGGAATAATCTGCCTGGACTGTATGCAGAACAATACTTTCCACTGTACCTCGTTACGCGTGACAATAAATCTAAATCTATATTAGTGCATCTTGCGGATGGTACACACTGCCGCCACTGTTCGTCGACGGTGGAGGGTTTGTATGTTTGTGGAAGGGGGAGCAATCAAGCGGGGCTGCTTTGTTCTGGATGGTGTTGAGCTTTTTGAGTGTTGCTGGAGCTGCACACATCCAGGCAAGTGGAGAGTATTCCATCACACTCTTCAATTGGACCTTGTGGAAGATGGACAGACTTTGGGGAGTAAGGAGGTGAGTTACTCGCCGCAGGAGCCTTAGCCTCTGACCTGCTTTTGCAGCCACAGTATTTATATGCCTAGTCCAGTTCAGTTTCTGGTCAATAGTAACCCCCAGGATGTTGAACATAGAACATAGAACAGTACAGCACAGAACAGGCCCTTCGGCCCTCGATGTTGTGCCGAGCAATGATCACCCTACTCAAACCCACGTATCCACCCTATACCCGTAACCCAACAACCCCCCCCTTAACCTTACTTTTTAGGACACTACGGGCAATTTAGCATGGCCAATCCACCTAACCCGCACATCTTTGGACTGTGGGAGGAAACCGGAGCACCCGGAGGAAACCCATGCACACATGGGGAGGACGTGCAGACTCCGCACAGACAGTGACCCAGCCGGGAATCGAACCTGGGACCCTGGAGCTGTGAAGCATTTATGCTAACCACCATGCTACCGTGCTGCCCTCTGATGGTGGGGGTAACCCCCAGGATGTTGACGTGGAGGATTTAGCAATAGTAAAATGCCAGTGAATGTCAAGAGGAGATGGTTGATTCTCTCTAATTGGAAATGGTCATGGTCTGGCCCTGTAATGACTATATAAACTTTATAAACTCTATAAACTTACCCCATTGCATGCCGATTCTTGTTTCAACAAACTTAAATAATTTTATCAATGATTTGGGGAAACAGTAAGTTTTGTAAAGTAAAACAGCCGTGAGTAATGTCGAGCTGAATTGTCCTGCTGACTGACCCATGCTCACTCGCCTTGATTGAGCCTGGGTGTGGACCCAAAAAACAAACAAAACTGCAGAAAGAGCTGGAAGAGCCAGGGCCACGAGCATGGAGTAGAGATTTAAAAGCACTCAGAACAAACCTGTCACACGCAAACAAGCAGAGCAACCAAAATAATCTCTGCCTATCCGCGAGATAAGACCTGTGCAGCAATTGCATAATCCTTTTTAATCTGTACTGAATAGTACAGAAATCAAAAAAAATTCCCATCATTAAAGATTTTCACGTGCTTGGGAAGCAATTATGTTGAACAAGGGTGAAACATTGATAAGATAATAAAGGGTGTTACAAGGGACTTGTGGCTGATAGAGAAAATAGTTTGTTAAGTAAAGAATGTTAAGTGTAGTGATAACCCAATTTGCCTTGTAGGGAATTGTATTTTATTTGTAATGTGTAATTTGCAATTCGGGATGGGCAATAAACATTGTCCGAGTCAGCGATGCCCACACCCTGTGAAAGAATTGAAAACAATTGTTATATAATTGCAAAGATAAATGAATAATAGGGTCATTTGTGATGGGTGTTTGGTTTTATAAGCACTTTGGAATGTCGAGGTATACTAAAAATGATATTAATGATCACGCTGCTGTAAAGACCTAAGATAATGGGCAGTGTAACAGTTTTGCATTTCCAAACAACAGCCATCATATGTGGCTATAAAATCGCCATAGTCCCATATGACCATAGGCTGCTTTCCCCTTTGAGGGGAAGAGCTGGCTGGATAAAGGGTCATCTGGACTCCAAACGTTAGCTCTGCTGTCAGACCTGCTGAGATTTTCCAGCATTTTTTCTTTGGTTTCAGATCCCAAGATATGTTACTTCGATACATATATTTAAAATTCAGTAAAACAGTCTCTTTGGTGGACACTTATTCATTTTTGGTAGAATTTGGTGTTCTTGAATTTGGCTACTTGCAACCTCGTAAGTGTAACAATATGTAGACTGACATGAAACTAAGGGGTTAATCAGAACACGTGGCTGTGGCACGACCACGAGAGGGCACTACACAACTCATTATAAAACCAGACACATACTAGACCCTCCCTCTCACTCCTGGCAGGGACTGTAGGATTAGCAGCAGAATAGTTTAGATCTCAGGCTGGGTCACCACATGGGGCCTAGATCCCAGTTGTGCAGTTCATCATTAGGGCAGCACGGTAGCATTGTGGTTAGCACAATCGCTTCACAGCTCCAGGGTCCCAGGTTCGATTCCGGCTTGGGTCACTGTCTGTGCGGAGTCTGCACATCCTCCCCGTGTGTGCGTGGGTTTCCTCCGGGTGCTCCGGTTTCCTCCCACAGTCCAAAGATGTGCAGGTTAGGTGGATTGGCCATGATAAATTGCCCATAGTGTCCAAAATTGCCCTTAGTGTTGGGTGGGGTTACTGGGTTATGGGGATAGGGTGGAGGTGTTAACCTTGGGTAGGGTGCTCTTTCCGTGAGCCGGTGCAGATTCGAAGGGCCGAATGGCCTCCTTCTCCACTGTAAATTCTATGATTATCACTGAGTTAAGAGGGTTAGATCAGCAGAGTGTCGAACTCATTTATCTAGTTGTTGTTACTGAATAAATCCTTTCAACTTACTTGAAGGACTGGAGTGTCTTTCAACATCGTCTATGGTCAGTAGCAACTTATGTTAATCAAAGAGCATAACATAACATGGTACCGGTAGTGGCTGCTGCATCTACCTAGATAAATTCAGTAAGTTTAGGGAAACAATCAAGACAGCTATTCGACAACAGAACGACCCTACAGAATCCAGGCACGATGGACAAACCACAAGCTCCTCATCACCTGAGGACCAACGTAACCTTAGTGTTAACTGGCGCTTGTTTAAACAAAAATTCCAACTTTATGTTGAGGCGTCCGATTTAACAAACGCCACCGATGCTCAGAAAATAGCTCTCTTATTGACTACTGCTGGTGATCACTTGTTAGAGATCTACAACTCATTTAACTACACAGGTGGGCAGGACAAAACTAAGTATGAAAGCTAAAAAATTTGATAGCCATTGCGTGGTCCAGGAAAATTAAATCTTTGAGTGCTACATTTTTAAGAAAAGGATGCATGGAATAGATGAATCCTTCAACAGTTTTTTCACTAACCTCAGACTGTTAGCCCAATCTTGTAACTTTGGTGCACTAACTGACTCAATGATCAGAGACCAGATAGTTTTTGGAATCCGCTCTGATCCTCTCAGAGAGCAACTACTAAAGCTTGGACACATGACTTTAGAAATCGCCATAGAAACGGGCATGAACACTCACAAAATCTCTACCTACAGTATAAGAGCGCTGAACATGGTAAAAAAAAACCTGCCTCAAGATCGAGTGCGTCCAGGCCATCTCCCAATTGCAGCGCCCCCAGGTTTCTGACAGCAGCCCCTTGTGCGTGCGAATTACAAGAAAAAGTATGAAATGCCCGCGAACTGCTCCACGCAGGCGCACCACTGCATAAGATAAAGATGCATGGCATTAAGGGTAAAGTAGTAGCATGGATAGAGGGTTGGTTAATTAATAGAAAGCAAAGAGTGGGGATTAATGGGTGTTTCTCTGGTTGGCAATCAGTAGTTAGCGGTGTCCCTCGGGGATCCGTGTTGGGCCCACAATTGTTCACAATTTACATAGATGATTTAGAGTTGGGGACCAAGTGCAATGTGTCCAAGTTTGCAGATGACACTAAGATGAGTGGTAAAGCGAAAAGTGCAGAGGATACTGGAAGTCTGTAGAGGGATTTGGATAGGTTAAGTGAATGGGCTCGGGTCTGGCAGATGGAATACAATGTTGACAAATGTGAGGTTATCCATTTTGGTAGGAATAACAGCAAACGGGATTATTATTTAAACGATAAAATATTAAAGCATGCCACTCTTCAGAGAGACTTGGGTGTGCTAGTGCATGAGTCACAGAAGGTTGGTTTACAGGTGCAACAGGTGATTAAGAAGGCAAATGGAATTTTGTCCTTCATTGCTAGAGGGTTGGAGTTTAAAACTAGGGAGGTTATGTTGCAATTGTATAAGGTGTTAGTGAGGCCACACCTGGAGTATTGTGTTCAGTTTTGGTCTCCTTACTTGAGAAAGGACATACTGGCACTGGATGGTGTGCAGAGGAGATTCACTAGGTTAATCCCAGAGCTGAAGGGGTTGGATTATGAGGAGAGGATGAGTAGACTGGGACTGTATTCGTTGGAATTTAGAAGGATGAGGGAGGATCTTATAGAAACATTTAAAATTATGAAGGGAATAGATAGGATAGATGTGGGCAGGTTGTTTCCACTGGTGGGTGAAAGCAGAACCAGGGGACATGGCCTCAAAATAAGGGGAAGTAGATTTAGGGCTGAGTTTAGGAGGAACTTCTTCACCCAAAGGGTTGTGAATCTGTGGAATTCCTTGCCCAGTGAAGCAGTTGAGGCTCCTTCATTAAATGTTTTTAAGGTAAAGATAGATAGTTTTTTGAAGAATAAAGGGATTAAGGGTTATGGTGTTCGGGCCGGAAAGTGGAGCTGAGTCCACAAAAGATCAGCCATGATCTCATTGAACGGCGGAGCAGGCTCGAGGGGCCTGATGGCCGACTCCTGCACCTGGTTCTTATGTTCTTATGTTTTTATGTTCTTACTACGAGCGAAGGTACGAAACGGGCGAAAGCCACATCGCGCATGCGCCAAGACGCACGGAACGTCAAGACGGTGACGCGATGACGTGCACAAATTATGGAACTGCCCACTTTAGAAAAAAATGCCCTGCAACTGGCAAACACTGTCTCAACTGCGGGAAACAATCATTGTGCAGCCCAGTGCAGATCTGCACTTCAATTCAGAAATCAAAGACTGCTCCTAAAGCAGAACCGCATCAGAAGTGTGCAATTGCAAACGGATGAGTCTGATCAAGGTAGTGCAACAGATCCAGACGAGGAATACCTGAATAAACCAGTGGAAATCATCACAAAGTTTGAAACCTCCGCACAGAATACTTCAAAAGTGAAGTCAGTCTATGCCATTGACGCTGAAGCTGAATGGAACACAGTGTTAACTGTAAACAACTGCCCCATTAAGTTCAAACTGGACACAGGTGCTAACCTGATCTTGAAGCTTGACTTTACGAAGATCAAGAACGCTCCCAAAATCCTTCCAACTGCCTGCCAACTCCAGGACTACAATGGCAACGCGATGTCCTCACTGGGGTCATGCCATTTAGCTGCATCCAGCAAAGACAGGGAGGTTTGAGATTGTTCAACCTGACAAGTCATCACTGTTAGGTGCACAAGCAACTGAACCTCATTCGAAGAGTCCGCACCATGATGCCTTCTCATCACGCTCTCCAGACCAGCATTGACGGAATACTGGAACAATACCCAGATGTCTTCAGCGGCATGGTCGCACTTCCATCTCAATATCGGATTCTGCTACGTGCTGATGTACAGCCAGTGGTTCACCAGCCAGAAGAGTCCCCGCTCCCCGGAGGGAACGGTTAAAATCAGAACTTGCGAGTCTTCAGAAGAAAGGCATCATCTCCAAAGTCACTGAACCAACTGACTGGGTCAGTTCGATGGTGTGCGTCAAAAAGCCTTCGGGGGACTTAAGAATCTGCATTAATCTCAAGGATCTCAACAAAAACATCATGAGGGAACACTACCCAATCCCAAAAAGAGAAGCGATCACAAGCGAAATGGCACATGTGCATTTCTTTACCAAGCTAGATGCATCCCAAGGATTCTGGCAAATCCAAGTAGAAGAATCCAGCAGAAAGCGCTGCACCTTCAAATGGTGAAATGAGGCCCATGAAGGTACTAGTGGAAACTTCTTACATCGAAAATTATGCTCAAAGCTTCTTTTTCTAGCAGGGTGTAATTCACTTGTGCGCGGGTAGGACTGTGTGAAGCAAATGCTATTGGTTATTCCTCTCCTGTAGATGTTAATGTGTGAGACAACTGCACTAACCCCATCGGGTGAGGCATCACAAGCTTCATTTGTAATTTATTGCAACTTCATTTTTGGATTATAATGAACCAACAGCTGTGACTTCAGTGAAGCTTCTTTCACTTTGTTGTTAACATTTTCACATTCTTCTGATCACTGCCATGCCTGTTTGACACATAGCAACATGTATAAATGATTCAATCATGCTGCTCAATTAAGCACAAATTGACCATAATAATTGATCAACTCTAAACATTATCTTAATTGTTTCACATTTTGTGGATGTGGTGCTTCCAAGATTGATGACATTTTCTTCAGCTCTTTGTGTAAACCACCTTTGGCAATTATATGACGGTTGTAATTTATGGATGACTTGTAAATGCCACACTTTTCCTTCTTAACTCTCATGTTGTATCTCTGTAACCACTTCAGAGTCGCTTCCAAATTCGCCAACTGTTCCCGTTCCAGCAAACAAGTCTTCAATCAGCAGCAGTGGACAATGAGCCATGCACAAAAGTGGCCTAATAATAGTTTTGAAATCTCCACAAATTCTGTCTGAGCCAAACCGTTTTAACACAGGAATGATTGGTGTCGCCCAATCACTTACAGTAACAGGGTCAATGACTCCTGTCCTTACTAACATATCTAGTTCTTCTCCAACTTTCGGCTTGATGGCGGATGGTACAGTTCTCGCTTTGAGTCATTTGGGTGTGCTGTCTGGCCTTCAAACACCTTCTCATACTTCTTCAGATGTTGGAAGTTGCTCTTTGAATCCACTAATTGATTGACTGTTTCTCAGTTAAGCCTAACCTGAGCCAACCATGCTTTTGAAATAGAGCAGGAACGTCTCCACGGGACAACGTGAAGAGGCAACTTCGCCGTCTGCCCATTTGCTTCTTCTTTCACCGTAATGCATCCTTTAAGTTATGCAACCACTTCAGTGAATGTCCTTAGATCACATTTGACCGTTTTAAAGACAGATATCATTTTTAAAAAAATTTTCTCAGGTATTAGCGATACTGTTGCGTCTGTGTATACTTCCATTTTAAATTCATGACTTTCAAGTTTCTGATATGCCCAAAAAGCGTTGTTGATTGCCCTGCATTGACAAGCCACCTAGCTTAAGCTCTTGCAGTAGTTCCGTTTTACTGTCTTTTGAATGATTATGATCTTCATGCACTAATTTGTAGACAATGCTCGATTGTTTGACTGTTTTCTTCTTGCACCTTCTTGGCATAGGAGACATTTTCTAAGCCCAACAAGCATGGGCAATGGGTCCCTTAGAACATAGAACAGTACAGTACAATTTAGCATGGCCAATCCACCTAACCCGCACATCTTTGGACTGTGGGAGGAAACAGGAGCACCCGGAGGAAACCCACGCACACACGGGGAGGAGGTGCAGACTCCGCACAGACAGTGACCCAGC
The DNA here is from genome assembly GCF_902713615.1 of Scyliorhinus canicula. NCBI lineage: Eukaryota > Metazoa > Chordata > Chondrichthyes > Carcharhiniformes > Scyliorhinidae > Scyliorhinus > Scyliorhinus canicula. The sequence continues at coordinate 8,961,494 of NC_052152.1, read as the reverse complement.
CGGGAATCGAACCTGGGACCCTGGAGCTGTGAAGCATTTATGCTAACCACCATGCTACCGTGCTGCCCACCTTCTTGCCACAATTCTTGCAGGTATTCGATTTACTCTAACATTCACCCGCTAAGTGTCTGACCTGTGTACAACGGTGACATGATTGGACCTTTGCAGCCTTGCTCCTTGTGGTATCCATTTTGTGGATCCTCGCTCCAGCCCCTAACAAGCTTCTCTTGTTGCAAGCTCCATTGGTGTGGCAGCCGCTTTTAGAGTTAAATCATTTACAATAAGCAGCTTCCTCCGAATGGCTTCATTGCATAACCCACAAACCCAGCCTGTCTTGAAGAGTGTCAGCAAGTGTTGTACCAAGTTCACAATATCTAGCTAATCTTCATGAAGACGCTAAAAGCTGTAAAACATTTTCAACTTTTTCCTGACTACGGTGGTGGAACCCGAACATTTCTGCAATCAGTAATGGTTTAGGAGAGCACTCTCCCTATAAGATTTTCATTAAATCAATGAAGGACTTGTCTCCTGCATCTGCTGGGTGAATAAGATTCTGTAGCAGCATAACTGTTTAACGGCCAATTTAGCTGGTGTCTGATTCGCCATTAAATAGTTGGAATCTTTCTTCATATGATAATCCTCATCAATTGCACCCATGACACCCATTTTTCCCTCTCCTCGGATCTCAACTTCCTCCCTTCCCACTGTGTTGGAAAGTCTGGCACAAACAATCACTTAAACAAGCAACTAGGAATTCTTTCCCTTTTATGCCTGATTATTTCAGCTCTTCTACAATGCTGTGGCCCTTGCAGTGTCAGTAAATTTTGAAATCCCTGTTCCCCACAGCCTGTGTAACTTCGCCATGTGTATGGTCCCTGCAACACAGATCTCACTCACATCATCGCAAATCTTCCCTGAGTGTTGGTCTTCTTATACACAGTTGCTTTTAAAGGTTTTGTTAAAACTTCACAAATGCAGCTGTGCTCCGCGTGACGTCTGTGTGCGGGTCGGGTCCCAATAATCTACCATTGTTCCCAATGTTGACCCACAATTAGTCGACGAAAATCTTCTTTGCAGCGATTTTTCTGCCTCGATCCTCGTTGCCAGCTTCCTCACCCATTCTATTCCTTTGTTGCGGCAAAGAGAAAAGAAATGGAGGTGCCCCCACTCTGCCATCTTGTAAAACACAACGACAGGTTGCTTCACAACATAATGAGAGGCTCATTAAGGATGTTGTTGCTCAATGCAATCAAGATGGTGATCTGTTGAAAGCTCGCGCAAACACTCTGCTGACGTCAATGCACATGCACATCACATGACGAAAAGAGGGAAGAGGTGTCCTTTGCTTTTTCTCCTTGCTTCCTGACTTTCAAATCTTCAGAGAGGGACCTTGCCTTGCTGTAGCTGAGGATACAAGGGAGCGAGCTGATCGGTAAATAGTGGACAAGGTGGGTAAGTCTTTACAACTTCCAGCAATTATAATTTGAAAATAATTTATGTAGTTTATAATCTGTAAGGGCTCTAATTGTTTATAACTTGGATAAGCAAAGAAGGGCTGGCGGAATTTGGAGTTAATCTAACTAGTCGGCAGGGAGCAGAGTTGGTAATTCACCTATTGGGTATTGGGGACTGGGGAAAATAAAAACGGAAAAGTGACGTCACAGTAAAGCTGTGACCTGATTGCCTGGTTATTCTACATTTAAAAAACTAGAGCCATTAACTAAGTAGAAGAGTAACTAGGAGATTAGTGGATTTGAGTGCAAGAGTTGGCAGGTCATGTCACAGTTGTATAAGGCTGGTGCCTGGAATGCATTGCCGGCGGAGGTGGTAGAGGCGGGCACGATTGCGTCCTTTGAGATGTATCTAGACAGCAACATGAATGGACAGGGAGCAGAGGGATAAAGACCCTTAAAAAACAGGCAACAGTTTTAGATAGAGGATCTAGATCGGCGCAGGCTTGGAGGGCCGAAAGGCCTGTTCCTGTGCTGTAATGTTTCTTTGTTCTTTGTTCTCGTTCTAGTGTATTTAGCATTTAATATTGATCAGAGAAATCTAGCGCAAAGGACCATATCGTAACATATTTTAACATAATTAAATAATTGGTACTAAATTTAATAGCTATTTATTTATTTGACATAATTAATTAATTAGTGCTACAAGTGTCAGTCAATGGGGTTCAGTGCTCTAACTGTGAGATGTGGGAGGTCTGTGACGTTTCCAGCACAGATGAATGTGTGGCTCAAGAGTTGGTGCAAGAGGGGGGTTTTACGTTACTGGGCCATTGGGACCATTTTTGGGGAAGGTGGTACAAGTGGGACTCTACATCTGAACCAAAGCAGGATAAAATCCTTGCTGGCAGGTTTGCGAGTGCTGTTGGGAAAAGTTTAAACTAGTTTGGAAAGGGGAGGGGATGCAGACAGGTAGCAGAACAGGGACACAGTATAACATAAAAATGCAATCAGGTCAGAGGGAATACAGTGGTAGTAAATTTCAAGGGAGTAAGATGGCCTCTACTTTAATGCCAGGAGTTTTAAAGGTAAAATGGATAAGTTAAATGTGGTGGTGTGAATAGGAGCAATGCCATTGGTGCAGAGCGCTGGTTTCCCATTGGCTCTGGCTGGTCATGTGCCTCTCGTCTGATTGGCTGGGACTAGTCATGTGACTGCTCACCAATTGGTCGAGAGGCAAGTAGACCCCGCCTTCCCGGCGGTCGGCCTTTCACTGCAGTCGACCACCGGGCTAACATCTAGCTGATTAAAGCCTAAGTTTGGACTTTCATTGTGTCTCGTGTCCAATTGATGGTACATCAATTTAATCAGCTAGAATTTTGAAATGGAGCTACGCATCAAGTCTGACTGCCTCCACATCAGCCCGCATGCTTCGAATGCGCCTGCAACCTTTAAACATTGGCTGGCGTGTTTCAATAGTTACCTGACGACTGCGACCAGCAAACCCACCAAGGAGCAGAAAATCCACATCCTCCACTCGTGCGTGGGCACGGCGGGATACTCAATGATTGAGGATAAAAACGATTATGATGCGGCCATGGATCTCCTGAAAGGACACTTTCTCTGGCCGGTCAACGAAGTATATGCACAGCATCTCCTGACTACTAAACAACAGTTCCCTGGTGAGTCACTCGACGTGTTTTACCAGGCGCTCACGGCTCTGGGGAGAAATTGCGCCTGTCCCCATGTTTCTGCGACAGAGCACATGGAACTTTTAATCAGAGACGCTTACGTTGCCGGCATGCAATCCTCCTCCAGCCGCCAGCGATTACTGCAGAAGAACGTCCTCAGCCTAGCTGAGGCACGGACCCTCGCAACCTCCCTGGAGGTCGCCGACTTGAACACTCGCGCATCCGCCCCCGGCAGCGCGGCAACCCCTTGGACGTCATGGCACGCGCCACCTCCGTCCTCCGACCCAACCCCCAGGCCTGCGCTGCGGGACACTCCGACAAGCTAGTGGGGCCCCGCTGCTATTTTTGCGGCCTCTCAAAACACCCCCGCCCGCTCTGCCCGGCCCGCTCCGCTCTGTGTAAGAGCTGCGGGAAGAACGGCCATTACGCTGTGGTCTGCCAGACCAAGTCGGCCGCTGCTGTTCTGCGCAGCGACCGCGGATCGCCCCCCCCCCGGGCCCTGCCAGGGCCCAGCGCCACGCACCGACCTCTCCGGCCCACCTCCCGGCCCCCGCAACAGGCCCACTGGTCCTACCCCCGCTCCCGGCTGCCCTGACTGGCCCGCAGACGCCGCTGACCTTTCCCCCAACCGCCACGAGGTTCCCACGGGCGCCGCCATCTTGGGCCCCGGACACCACGTGCGGGTCCTGGGCGCCGCCATCTTGGGGCCCCGACTCCACGTGCGGGTCCTGGGCGCCGCCATCTTGGGCCAACACGGAAGGCCCTGCTAGCGATTACTCTGCCACCGATGATGATCTGCAACATTTGCCAGCTAACATCTAGCTGATTAAAGCCTAAATTTGGACCTTCATCGTGTCTAACGTCCAATTGATGGTACATCATTAAAGGCGATGATTGACATGTGTAATTATGATATAATTGCAATCATACAGACATGTTTGAATGAGGGGCAAGAATGGCAGCTCTATATCCCAGGATATAGACTCTTCAGGCAAGACAGAGGAGGGCTTATTAGAGGAGGAGACATTGTATTATTAGTTAAGGAGGCAGTTCCTGCGGTAAGGAGAGATGACGGGACGGAGAATCCCCGATGATGACGAAATCGGGGGCAGCGCCGCTTTCACGATGCTCCGCCCCCTGAAAGGTGGCCTACTCTCGGAGTACACTGCACTGAAGTTAAAACTCACCACTATTCTTAGAATTACCCCTATACCAAAAAAAGGTTGATATTCTAAATGGTGAACAGGGATTCTCACTCCCTGACTCCGATACAGGCTTCTGTGAGTGCTATTCAGGTCAAACTATCTTTTCAAGTTATCCCCCGGTATAACCCATACCTTCACCGAAGAATTTTACCTACTTACCCCTTAATAGCATTGATGTCCTGGGTCCTGCGTTATTAAGGAAGTGAAGTAAGCTAATAACCACTTTTTCAGGTTAAGTTATTTTTATTATTATATTTTTTCTTTTAAAAGCTGCAAACACTTTCTTTACAGAAAGGAAAAAAGATCTTGCTTCTGGCTGCTTCAGGCCCACCTTGGCAATCGATCTTCTTAAAATCTGGTCTTCTTGAGTTGTATTCGCTGGTGAACTCGGTTGCTGTGTCCTGTTCTTCCCATGCACCGAGCTGTGAGAGCTGGCTCTCCTAGCTATCTCTAAGCTGACTCTGACTCCTGTTTAAATTTTAGTCTTCCTTAGATGTATAACTGTTTAAACTCGGCTGCTTGCCTTGTCTTTCCCATGACCGAGCTCTCTCTCTCTCTCTCTGAGTTCTCCTCCCCTTCTCTCCTGTTGCTGTTTGCCTCTGTCCTCTGTCCTTGTTGCTGCTGCTCCCTGGGTTTATATTCTCTTTCTGAGAGTTATTAAGTTTTAACGACTTTATTGTAAATGGGCTTGTTTCACTTTGATAGTTTAAAAGTATCTTTGATGTAAACATCTTACTACAACTAATTATTCATTTTGGGCATATCGTCTCCTCTCAGATCTGATTAAACAATGCTTTGGTTTCAATAGGTGTTACTTTTAATTCTGTGATTTCAAATCGTTTAATTTTCCAATTGTCCCCAGCTCATAACTTTGCCTTTGATTTTGACTTACATGATGTTTCTCGTAGACAGGTCGTCTCCAATTTTCTTTTAACTGTTTGATGTTCATAGAATTTTACACTTTGAATTTGACACCAAATTTGACTGAGTATCTTCCATCCTTTCCAGCTGTTTACTAAGAGAGTTTATTTCAATTAAGGTGTGAAACTTTGCTTTTAGCTGTATGCTAAAATTTAACTTGGTTATGACTTGAAAGACTTGCCTGTTTTAAACATTCGTCACTTAATGCAATTGAAACTCTCATCCATGCTTTTTCAGATGCTTCCTGAGATAGTTACATTCCATGAAGGTGTGAGCCATTGTTTTAGCTTACCACATGAGACTGGTGTGTTTGATTAGCCTGCTTGTGAGCAAGAATCTGCATTTTACAACCCTGCTCTTTGAAGCTGCTATGAAACTTTTGTGGGATCTTTCCCTGTACCCTCTCAAACCAGATATTGCCAGACTTCCATGTTTCAAATGACACATTTTTCTGTATTTTCAAGAACAGCACGGTGTATCCATGGCCTCAGGCTATTGCCTGCGGCCAGCCCCGTGACGCTCCATCCCGACCGGCTGAGTTCCTGACGGCGTGGGACACGTGTGGTCTCACCTGCCGGGAACTCCGCGTGATGGCTGTGGACTCAGTCCAGCGCCGCCACAGTCGGGGGAGGGCTGATCCGTGGGCAGGGGGTGCTTTATTTGGGTCTGAGGGTACAGTGGGTGGCGGGCCTGGGCACGCGAGCCGGCCGAGGTGGGGATTAGTTTTGCTGGCGAGGTCCGCGGGCTGCGTCCAGCGTGAAGCACGGCCGCTGCAGGCCACCACCATGCGCATACGCAGCCACGGTCCCAGCAATGCTCTCTGTCGTATCGGCAGCTAGAGCTGGGAGCTGTCCTTCCTGCCCTCCCCGCCCCGCGGAGCAGGGATTCAGTGGCCGTTTTGCGCCAGTTTTTCTGCCGTTAAACACCACTGTTTTCACGCCGGCGTGGGGACTTAGTCTCCAATATGAGAATCCAGCCTGAAATCTTGGAGGGGCATCAAATGGAGCTTAAGAATAAAAAAGTGACAGCTACGTCGCTCGGTGTTTGTTACAGACCCCCAGTTCGTCAGCGGGAAATTGAGGAGCAAATATGTGTGCAATTCATGGAAGGGTGTAAAATAATGTCAGGTGAATTTAACTTCCCCAAAATTAATTTGGACAGCCACCCTGTTAAGGGCTTAGATGGAGTAGATTTCTTAAAATCTATACAGGAACGATTTTTGGCTCAGTAAGTAGAGGATCCAACAAGGGAGGTGCCGTGCTGGACCTAATCCTGGGGAATTAAACCGGGCAGGTGTGTTGGTGGTTCAATTTGAATTTGTGATGGACAAAGAAATAGACAAGTTGCAAAGAAAGGTTTTGGATTGGGGGAGAGTAGATTTGAACAAAATAAGGCAGGATCTGGCCAAGGTAGACTGGAAAGAGTACTTGTCGGAAAACCTACAGACAAGCAGTGAGAAGGGTTGAAAGAAGAAATGCTGAGGGTACAGTACCAATATGTACCCTCGCGGGTAATAGGAAGGTGTAACAATCCCAGAGAACCTGGATGGCCAGAGATACTCAGGATATGATGAGAAGGAAAAGAGAGGTGTTTAAGGGGAGCATGTCTGCAGAGGCATTTAGTGAAGTACAGAAAGTGCAGGATGGAGCTTAAGAATTCAATTAGGATCAAAGAGAGGCTATGAGAAAGCTCTGGCGGGTTAAAGTAGGGAAAATCCCAAGATATTCTATAAGCATATCAATGGGAAACTAACCAGGGAAAGAGTAGGGCCTATTAAGGACCAAGGGGGAAATCTATGGGTAGAGCCATAGGAAATTGGTAGGGTGTTGAACAAATATTTCACATCTGTCATCTCCCAAGGGAATGAGGAGGTAGTAGTGGAACTCAGGGAGAGAGATTGTGTGGTTCTTGAGCAAATTGTCAGAGGGAGTGACAAGGTATTGGAGGTACTGGCGGGCTTAAAGGTGGATAAATATCCAGGTCCGGATGAATTGTATCCCCGGTTGCTGTGGGAGGCGAGGCAGTAGTTGCCGGGGCTCTGAAGTTCTGTGATTTCTAGGAATGGGTGGTTTCTGATGGATATTCATGCCAAGTTTCAGAAGTGCGGTTCCTCCAGTGGCTGAATGTTTGAAAAAAGACAGGAAATTCCAGTGGTCATCAGAACATCAGGAGGCGTTCGACCATCTGAAAACTGTCAACCACCACACCGGTGTGGGTATGGGGCAGGCTTAGCTCAGTTGGCTGGACAGCTAGGTTTGTGACACAGAACATGGCCAACAGCACAGGTTCGAATCCCAGATCATCTGAGTTTATTCATGAAGGCTCCACCTTTTCCCTCACCTGAGGTGTGGTGATTCTCAGGTTAAATCACCACCAGTCAGCTCTCCCCCTCAAAGGGGAAAGCAGTCTATGGTCACCTGGGACTATGGCAATTTACTTTACCATATGTTGGTGACACCTAATTATGCCAAGCAGGTTAAGCTGCAAATTGACACAAGTGATATGGATGTCGGTGCTGTACTGTTGCAGGAATGTAACAAAATAATTGAATGGCCTGTTGGTTATGTTTCTCTGAAACAAAATATTCATCAAAATAAATATTCCAATCTCGAGAAAGAAACCTTAAATTTGTTATTGGCCTTTCAACATTTTGACATTTATGTTTCTAACAAATCATCAGAGACAATTGTATATACAGACCATAATCCGTTAAAGTTTTTGGAAATGTTTAACGATAGAAATGTAAGACTGTTCGGATGGAGTTTATTGCTTTCACTATTTAACATAACAATTATACATGGAGCAGGAAGATGAAACATGATTGCCAATGCTTAATCACTACTTTGAAATGTGAGAACATTGCAAGTTTCGAAGGTGGAGATGAAAAACAGAAATGGACTATATTTATGTTGAAGTTTGCATGTTTAAATGTAATATGCTTTGTATCCTATAACGTATTAGTTGTAATGAGAAATACTTAGAGTTAAAAGGCTTTGTGAAAATAAAGATATTTTGATACTGTGTTAGCAATAAAGTTTGTTTTAATGTGCAATATCCCTATTTCATTGTGAAATCACTCCTGGAGCAAAGTTTCCTTTCCTCACTGTCTTACAAAATTAAAATTCATTATTGGGGTTTCTGTCCAGTATCCTTGCAACTGTCGGGGGCTGGTCTCAGATCATAATACCACCACCTTCCCAAGGGCAATTAGGGATGGGCAACAAATGCTGCCCTAGCCAGTGATGCCCACATCCTGTGAATCAATGGATTCAATAAAATCATCCTTGCCCAGAACCTTGCTGCAGTTCTTCCTCAGGGTTGTGCCCTTGACCCAAAAATCTTCAGCTGTTTCATCAATGACTTTCTCCCCTCATGTCAGCACCGGGAAGGTTTGCTGATAATGGCACAATGTTTACATCCTTTGTAATTCCTCAAGCAACGAAGCCGTTCATGTAACACAATGTGGACAGCGATCAGGCTTGAGCTGATAAATGCTGATTAACATTCACGACGAGCAATGCCATCTCGGACAAGAGGTCAACCATCTCGTCTTGATGTTTAACACCATTAATGTTGCTGAATCTCCTGCCATTAACATTCGGTGGGGTGTGGGTGGGGGGTTGGGGGGGGGGGGGGGGGGTGGGGGGGGGGGGGGGGGGTGGTGGTGAGGCGGGGAGGGAGGGTTATCAGCATTGACCCAGAAGCTTGACTGTGCCCCCATAGAAATACTATGACTACAAGCGCAGGTCACAGGCTGGGAAGTAACTCACCCCGTGACTTCCCAAAGCCTCTCCACTCTCTGCAAGGCACACGTCCAGGAGTGTGATGGAATATTCTCTACTCTGTGTTCAGCTCCAACAACGCTTGTATTGCTCATTCAACTTGAGACTCTGATCCTCTGAACTAAGAAAGACAAGGGACGCGGACACACGGTAGCACAGTGGTTAGCATTGTTGCTTCACAGCTCCAGGGTCCCGGCTTGGGCCACTGACTTTATGGAGTCTGCACGTTCTCCCCGTGTCTGTGTGGGTTTCCTCCGGGTGCTCTGGTTTCCTCCCACAGTATAAAGATGTGCAGGTTAGGTGGATTGGCCATGCTAAATTGCACTTAGTGTCCAGAAAAATAAGTTAGGTGGGGCTACTGGGATAGGGTAGAGGATGTGGGCTAATGTAGGGTGCTCTTTCCAAGGGCCAGTGCAGTCTCGATGGGCCGTAAGGCCTCCTTCTGTGCTGTAAATTCTATACTACCATCGCCAAGTTCCGTTCCAATGGGTAAACCACCCAGTTTTGGAATGTTTATATTGTATTTTCTCATCAGCTCTGGACCTAAATCTGCAAACTCCCACTTAGCACTGTTGGAGTACCTAGAATATCACAGGTTCAAGAAGGTGGCTCACCACCCTTTTCCCAGGGGCCACTGTGAGAGATCGACCATGCGGATGTCTTGTGACACTAAACCTCAGTAGAAATTTGAGTTAAAACTTCTCGGGTGCAAATAAGAATTGTTTATTGTCTCTATTTGATCACAATTGAGAGTCACTTAAATCTTATTCTCTAATAAGTCCAGCTAGCAAAAATAACTTATAGAGAAGCAACTTGTACACAATTTAATTTTTAAAATAATACTGAAATGGTTTCTTGCTTACGGCAAAACAGCTTGCATTTACTTCAAGAGTTAGAGTATAAAAGTGTAAGTATGAAAAATAGAGACAGTGAATAGTTCAGATCAAAGTATAGGATGATTCCAGAATAAAGATGGCCGTATGGACCCTCACGGGTATACAAAATCATATCAGTCTTTAGCCATCTGTCTACACCTCGAAGTCATTCTAATTGGTTTGGGTTAGAATCAAATGAGTTTGATTTGATGGTGAGCTGTCAATCTTCAATGTGCAACATTAGTTTTAAATTTTTCATGTTTGAATACTTGTGCATGTTATGGAATGCGATTCTGTGCCAGTGTCAAATCCAGTTCAAACTGGATTTCTGCTGACTTTGCTATTATCCACATTGTGGCCAATAGCTCCTTAATGTTGCTATGTGTTGCTATGTCCTTGATCTGACAACTGTACAGCACAAATATAGTGTCAAACTGACTTTGAAATTACATTAGTTAGAACAATGGCTTTCTCATCTTTGCCCAGTAAAAGTGTTATTTTAATCCTTAATTTAAAACGGGTATTTAAAAATAGGGCTTAATATTTACGCTAAATAACCATCTTTTACCTATCAGGTGTATTAGAAAATAGTTGGTTTCTACAGTCCCTGCTTTGATAAATTGAGAGAAGAAGTGGGGCCTCACGGTAGCATGGTGGTTAGCATCAATGCTTCACAGCTCCAGGGTCCCAGGTTCGATTCCCGGCTGGGTCACTGTCTGTGTGGAGTCTGCACGTCCTCCCCGTGTGTGCGTGGGTTTCCTCCAGGTGCTCCGGTTTCCTCCCACAGTCCAAAGATGTGCGGGTTAGGTGGATTGGCCATGCTAAATTGCCCGTAGTGTCCTAATAAAAAAGGAAGGTTAATGGGGGGATTGTTGGGTTACGGGTATACGGGTTATGTGGGTTTAAGTAGGGTGATCATTGCTCGGCACAACATCGAGGGCCGAGGGGCCTGTTCTGTGCTGTACTGTTCTATGTTCTATGTTCTAAGTGAGATATATTACAATAAGGTAAAAGATACAATTAATGCGATAGGATAGGTAAAAGCGCAAAGAATAACTCATTCATATTTACATAGAATTTACAGTGCAGAAGGAGGACATTCGGCCCATTGAGTCTGCACCATCTCCTGGAAAGAGCACCCTACCCAAGATTAACACCTCTACCCTATCCCCATAACCCAGTAACCCCACCCAACACTAAGGGCAATTTTGGACACTAAGGACAATTTATCATGGCCAATCCACCTAACCTGCACATCTTTGGACTGTGGGAGGAAACCGGAGCACCCGGAGGAAACCCACGCACACACGGGGAGGATGTGCAGACTCTGCACAGACAGCGACCCAAGCCGGAATCTACTGATTCAGTATTAATACATTAACTATATGTTAACAATACAGTCAAATAATTGATTGATCAGTAACATTTCAGCAATAACACTTCATTTCTATTTCATCTAATGGTGGTGCAGTAGGGTTAGTGTGAATGATTCTGACAGTCGGTCCCTTGCGTTTAGCAAATAGTTCTTTAATGCACTTGATACATTGGCATGTTACGTAAATGATGAATCCAGCTACACAGGAGAATAAGATTATTCTTACTGTGGACATTCCGGTGTGTCCCAGCCACCCGCAAAGTTTATCCCAGAGAGAGATAACTGGGGGTGGATCAAGTTTCTTTATTTCTTTTTGGATATGTGATTTAGATCTTTAACTTCTTTGGAGTTATCTGGAATGAAAGCCCAACTCCGCACCAATCAGGGCGCAGGTGCCACTTTTTCGGCTAGCACATAGTCAAGTGCCATTCAACTTTGTAATGGCACGGTTCGAATTGCTCGCATTTCGTCAGAAATGTTACCTCAGGCAGTAGCAGTGTAATCGGCTTCGAGTGGCTGGTTCTGAAACATAAGGGAGATGAGGAAGATGATGGGTCGCAGGTACTAGGTATCCTAAATAGCAAGATCCTGACCAGTATTTTGAGAGCCAGGAATATGCTCTATCATCACAAATAAAATAAGTTTTATTATTTGTGATGCTACGTATGTCTGTTATTTTTGAGGACCGTTTAGTTCTTTGTAATAAATTTTGTGGACATTTATAAGCTGTGTGAACATCTAAATAATTAGCACAATCCCTATTGCCTATTTTCATCCCTTTAGAGTGATTAATAATGAGGCATATTGATCCTTTTTGTTTAATATTAGTTGGGAGGCTAACATATTGAGGATTTCTGTTCGGGTTATATTTAAGTTGGCGCCATCCTGAAAAGGTGTTTAGTGTATAGCCTGCTGAAATAAATCTTGTACCTTCCTTTTTCACATGAATATTCTCCAGAATGGACCACTACAGAGCGAGGGACACTCTGATAGATTCTGCTGTTTCTGAAGCATTAAAGGGGATAGTTAAGAAGGGAATACCCACTCCTGAGTTAGTAAGCGTAGCAATGCATACCCAACCATTGGAAATGTTGACATTTTTATCATATATCTTAGATGTGTAAAGGATGGGGATCTCATTCAGTTCTGGTACAACATTTACAAAGCTAATCAAATAATTCAGAATGAATGTTACGGTAAACATTTTACAGATCTTAATATTTATAAGTGCGCTTCACATGTGATGCGTGGATCCAACTTTTCTTTCCTTAGTATTGCTTAAAACATTGATATACTGACTTTAAAAAAATGATATAATGATTACATAATTCAGTAATAAACAATTAATAATAATTTCATGTATACAAATGAAACGATTATACAGTGAAATAACTAAAGTTTAGTATATGATTTAGTAATAAATTATTAATAATAATTCACTAATAAATGAATAATAATGCAGTAATTAATAGTTCAACAGAAACTGTCCATTTTGATGTTCTTTGCTATTGTTGTGTATGAATAAATATGAATTATGTGGATTGGTTGGGCTCTATAGGTAGCCAAAGTATCTGATCAGCAGCATTAGTGCATAAATGATAAGTGCAAATATGCAAAATAGGAAAAGTCCCTTAATGACGTTAATTCCTGTGCCACCCAACCAATTGGAAAGTCAACCCCAAAGAGTGTAATCAAAGGGTTGGTCAAGTTTTTTTAAACTTTGTATTGGATGTGAATTGCCAAGTCTTTGACATAAGAAACAAACAAAGAAAACAAAGAAACAAAGAAAAGTGCAGCACAGGAACAAGCCCTTCGGCCTTCCAAGCCCGTGCCGACCATGCTGCCCGACTAAACTACAATCTTCTACACGTCCTGGGTCCGCATCCCTCTATTCCCATCCTATTCGTGTATTTATCAAGATGCCTCTTAAATGTTGCTATCGTCCCTGCTTCCACCACCACCTCAGGCACCCACTCCCCTCTGTGTAAAAAACTTGCCCCGTACATCTGCTCTAAACCTTGCCCCTCACACCTTAAACCCATGCCTCCTAGTAATTGACCCCTCTACCCTGGGGAAAAGCCTCTGACTATCCACTCTGTCTATGCCTCTCATAATTTTGTAGACCTTCTGGATTATACACAAAAACCTGTTGAAAGGGTTAATTTTCCTGCAGAAATAAAAAGGGGGCATAGAGCTTGGAATGATGCCATTCGCATCATTCTCAAACGTTTAAAAAAATATATATGTCACTCAAATGGACTGCGAGTAAAAGTTGGATTGCTGCCAAATCCCCGTCATCAATTGTCTTAGAACAATGTGTTCTCGTGGAACATAGATTTGCTTTTAATAAAAATTGTGTGTTTTCTTTAAGAAAACAGCTTCCACATTGTCTGAAGTTTTAATTTCCAAGCTAATTTTAAACTTTTAAAATATGAAACACAATAACGTATTGAATATATGACTGAACCAATCTTGCGCTGAATGAACTTGGTTTTCTGCAGATAAATTTGTCGACTCTGTTAAAGGAAGCACAGCTAACAAGATATGTTAATTTCTTAAAATTAATAAAGCAACATTCAAAATAATGTCAGTTTTCTCAAGTTAACAGTTCTTGGCGACTTTTTAGCGCTACTTGACTTGGGGTGTATCCCAGTAACCAGGAGGCGGGCCTTCATCGTAGGAGACCAGTTTGTAATCATGAAATCTGAAACTCACAAAATGGCCGTCTTCAACACGAGAAAGGAATTTTATATCTCTTCTGGATAGATTTGTTGTTAACGGAGGAGGAGAGGCAACGATTGACGTGCTTTTTTTTAGCAGTTGCAGTTTCGGATTGAGGTATGGGTAGGATCAAGTTTAAAGCTGTAGACAGTTCTGGTTTTAAACCAGTGACAAAATGGGTTTTTGATAGATCTTTTAAATGGTATAAAACCCAGGCTGTTGTCTTTATCACTTCAACTCCAAGCTGTTTGGTGTTTAATGGATTAAGTTGTATTACACTTTGTTTACCACGAGGCTCATTGCTCAACCGAATAGGCTTTTCTTGTTTAAAATTCTCACCATCTATTAAAGCTGCCATGAGAATCTTTTGGATCGGGGCCAGCAGCATTTTGTGGTTGGTCTCAGAGTAAGATAACGGTTTGTTCTGGGGTAAAAGTGTCCTTGACAGATAATTCATTTGGCCAAACTTCCCCTGTGGAACTTCGATCAGTGTATTCATTGTTTTCATGTCAGTAGCAGCTTGCAATAATGTAGGATTTGGTTTAGATATCACTGGTACATCTTGGGCTTTAGTTAAAATCATTTCAACTCTTCCCGTTGGTGGCGCTGTTTGCTTTGGAGAGTCCAGCTGATTTTTTAAAGACAGATTTGAAGGCTTTTGAGCTGTTAATTTGTCTGTCAGTAATTTGTTGTGACATTTCATGGTGTCCATGTCTCATTCCGAAATACATTTTTCCTCAAGTAACTGGCAATTTTGACTTTTAAGACCACAATGTTCTGATATTAACTGTTGAAGTTTGAATTCTGAGTTAGTATTTTTACGTTGTAATTCGCCAATATGAAATGATTGCTGTTGAACTTTAAAGGTTTCATTTTCCAATAATGTTTTAATCTGATCACATTGTTCAAGTTTAGATTTTGCATCTCGTAATTCTTCAACAACAGCTGCTAGTTGGTCTTTAGGGGACTTAAGGCCATGATCAAATTTAGTTTTTGTGATTGTCTCTTGATTGTTTTTGGAGCTGTGTCATTACTGCAAAAGACCATTTCATACGTTTTCCTCTATTTAAGCGTGTGGTTTTGCCCCATGCCTTTTTGATATTATCAAGGGACCACTGTCCTTTGGGGATTTTCAGTTTTTCTTGCAACTTCAGACAGTCCAAATTGTCTACAAATCAAAGATCTAAGATCACCGAATATATTGTCAATAGAGACATCCGGTACAGTGTGACCACCCTTGGACGTCGTGGGAAGTAGTTCTCTACCATTTGAAGGTCCTAAATCTATTTTAGGAGTCATGTCCGCCATAAGCTCAACCCAATTTTTTGATCGTCAACTATGTGTAATCTGTGTACACTACCTCGACTGTTCTTTCAGTCCCATTTTATTTTAGTTTCAACGACTGGCACCCGATTGAATTAACACAGTCTATAAAAAGGTCTTTTCTGGGGGGGCGAAGCACTGCTTGATGTGGCTTCATGACTTTTAATGGGTGAAAAAGATATTTCTTACCCAAGTCTAGCCATTTATCTTTGGGTCTTCCGTCCTTCTTGTCTTTCTTCGGTCTTCTGATTTCTTCCTGGCTGGCCCCTCCCATCCTGCCGACTACCGCAATTGTAAGCGATCTACCATACGGATTTAGTGAGGAGCTTGCGACACTAAAACTCAGTAGAAATTTGAATTAAAACTTCTCGGGTGCAAATAAGAATCGTTTATTGCCTCTATTTGATTAAAATTGAGAGTCACTTATAGAACATAGAACTGTACAGCACAAGTACAGGCTCTTCGGCCCATGATGTTGTGCCGATCTAGTCTGAAACTAAGATCAAATCAACCTACTCCCAATCATTCTACTGCACTCCATATGCCTCACCAATAACCACTTGAATGTTCCTAAAGTGTCCAACTCCACTACCATAGCGTTCCACTCCCCAAACACTCTGAGTAAAGAACCGACCTCTGACATCCCTCCTTTATCGTCCACCATGAACCTTATAGGTATGCCCCCTTGTAACAGCTACATCCACCCGAGGAAAAAGTCACTGAACGTCCACCCTATCTATCCCTCTCATCATCTTATGCACCTCAATTAATTCACCTCTCATCCTCCTTCGCACCAAGGAGAAAAGCCCTAGCTCCCTCTACCTTTCCTCATAAGACCTACCCTGCAATTCAGGCAGCATCCTGGTAAATCTCCTTTGCACCCTTTCCAATGCTTCCACATCCTTCCTGTAATGAGGTGACCAGAACTGCACACAATACTCCAAATGTGGTCGAACCAAGGTCTTGTACAGTTGCAGCATAACCTCATGGCTCTTAAACTCAATCCTCCTGTTAACAAATGCTAACACACTGTAGGCTTTCTTCACAGTTCTATCCATTTGGGTGGCCTCTTTCAGAGATCTATGGACATGAACTCCGAGATTTCTCTGTTCCTTCACATTATTCAGAACCCTGCCATTAACCCTGTAATCTGCATTCAAATTTGTCCTACCAAAATGGATCACCTCACACTTATCAGGGTTAAATTCCATCTGCCACTTTTCAGCCCAGCTCTCCATTCTATCAATGTCTCTTTGCAGCCTACAACAGCCCTCCACTTTATCCACTACTCCACCAATCTTGGTGTCATCAGCAAATTTACTAACCCAACCTTCAACTCCATCATCCAAGTCATTGATAAAAATCAGCATGATACCACATTACCTGTGGTACACCGCTGGTGACTGGGCTCCAGTCTGAAAATTTTCCATCCACCACCACCCTCTGTCTTCTATGTGATAGCCAGTTACTGATCCAATCAGCCAAATTTCCCTCTGTGCCATGCCTCCTTACTTTCTGCATGAGCCGACCATGGGGAACCTTATCAAACGCCTTACTAAAATCCATGTAGACGACATCAACTGTTCTACCTTCATCTATATACTTAGTTACCTCCTCAAAGAATATAATCAAACTTGTGAGGCAAGACTTACCCCTCAGAAATCCGTGCTGACTATCCTGGATCCTGGATTTAGCTGTCTTTCCAAATGATCATAAATCCTATCCCTCAGGACCCTTTCCAATAATGTACCTATGACCGAAGTGAGACTAACCGGCCTATCATTCCCAGGGTTGTACCTATTCCCTTTCCTAAACAAGGGGACAATATTTGCCTCTCTCCAGTCTTCTGACACTATACCTGTAGACACTGAGGACATACAGATCAAAGCCAAAAGATGCCCTCGTATGAACGGGATATGGCGCTCGACTCATCGATCGACAGTTCCAACGCGCCACAGCAAAAACCACACCAGCCTTCTCAGCCGACAAACACGGGACACAACTGACTGAGTATCCTTCGTCGTCCAGTACTTTCCTGGGGCGGAGAAACTACGACATCTTCTTCGCAGCCTCCAACACGTCATCAATGAAGATGAACATCTTGCCAAGGTCATCCCCACACCCCCACTACTTGCCTTGAAAAAAAGGCTCAACCTCAAACAAACCATTGTTTGCAGCAAATTACCCAGCCTTCAGAACAGCGACCATGACATCACACAACCCTGCCAGGGCAATCTCTGCAAGACATGCCAGATCATGGACATGGATACCACCATTACACGTGAGAACACCACTCACCAGGTACGCGGTACATACTCGTGCGACTCAATGTTGTCTACCTCATACGCTGCAGGAAAGGATGTCCCGAAGCGTGGTACATTGGTGAGACCATGCAGACGCTGTGACAACAAATGAACAGACATTGTGCGACAATCACCAGGTAGGCAGGAATGTTCCCTTCCAGTCAGCGAACACTTCAGCAGTCAAGGGCATTCAGCCTCTGATCTCCGGGTAAGCGTTCTCCAAGGCGGCCTTCAGGATGCGCAACAACGCAGAATCGCCGAACAGAATCTTAGAGCCAAGCTCTGCACACATGAGTGCGGCCTCAATCGGGACCTGGGATTCATGTCGCATTACATTCATCCCCCACCATCTGGCCTGGGCTTGCAAAATCCCACCAACTATCCTGGCTAGAGAAAATTCACACCTCTTTAACCTGGGGTTAACCCCATCTTTGGATCTGTAAAGATTTAATTACCTGCAAATGCTCGCATTCTAAGCATTGTCTGGCATCTTTGAATTTGTCTATATATATGTTTGTGGAACATACCTCTCCATTCACCTGAGGAAGGAGCAGTGCTCCAAAAGCTAGTGTTTAAAACAAAGAAGTTGGATTTTAACCTGGTGTTGTAAGACTTCTTACTGTGCTCACCCCAGTCCAACACAGGCATCTCCACATTTTGATTTGATGGTTAGCTGTCAATCTTCAATGTGCAATATTAGTTTTAAATGTTTCATGTTTGAATACTTGTGCATGTTATGGAATGTGATTCTGTGCCAGTATCAAATCCAGTTCAAACTGGATTTCTGCTGACTTTGCTATTATCCACATTGTGGCCAATTGCTCCTTAATGTTGCTATGGTGTTGCTATGTCCTTGATCTGATAACTGGTACAGCACAAATATAGTGTCAAACTGTCTTTGAAATTATATTTGTTGGAACAATGGCTTTCTCAGCTGTCATAATATACACCAGTATATCATGATGCAGACACACACTGATGGACACACACAGGGACCAATCAACATGTACAAACACCGCAGCCAATCACCAGTTAGAATACACACACTATAAAGGCAGAGGGCACCACGGTTCCCACTCATTCTGGGTGCTGCCTCTGAGTGTAACAAGAACTCATCCAGCCCAGCACAGACTCACAACATGTGCTGAGAGAATCAACTGGTTCTCACAAGGCTTAGGTCTCTAGTTTAAATTAGCGTCATTTAGACCCACAGTCATCGTGTGTTAGTTAGTTAGAAGTCGTTAATAAAATTGAGCTGAAGCTTCATCAGTGTTGGAAGTGTCTGTTCATCTCTCAGGTCTACACTAGCCAACACTTCATCATCTTTGCCCAGTAAAAGTTGTTTTAATCTCTACTGCTTATGCGTGTGTCAGGCTTTATGTGTCTTTGTTGAAGCTGTGTTCTAATCATGTCCTGAGGTTATGAGTGCTGAAATCCTTAATTTAAAATGGGTATTGAAAACGGGGCTTAATATTTACGCTAAATAGCTATCTTTTACTTATTAGGTGTATCAGAAAATAGTTGGTTTCTACAGTCACCAATGGCTATATCCCACAAATAAATACGTGAAAACTAAACTCGAGGCTTGATATTTTCTGGATTTCTTTATTGATGGCACATTTCTGCAAAATGACAGTCCAGCGTTTGCATTGCTGATCTTTAGATGATAGTTGGAAAGAAGTGTTGCAAAGCAGAATGTTTTCTTGGTTCAATGAATCTAACGCAATAATGTGAATGATAAGAATTGAATGAACTCAGCCAGACCTGGTTTATCGTCACCATGGCAGCCTCTCGCTGTAATGCGATTCTGAGTTAATGTCCACCATTATGATGGTGTCCAGTGAACTGAATCTGCCACTGCCTGTAGCCAGAGAGAAGAGCTCGCGTGAATGCATTGGTTGGCAGAGGCTGCCCATCTGTGAGAAGTAAAACCAATCGACATTGAGCTGACAGTTTTACAACTTACACCCAATAGGAGGCAATTTGATTTCTGCACCTACTGCAAAACCATGTCGTCCTTGCCTCACATACCTTGAGCTTGTGTCAATTCCATAGTTCTGGCTGTTTCCCTGGTGTGAGGGATTCACAATCGTTCATGGCCACAGACAGTAGATATCGGAGAGATATTTGACCATGGGAAACCTCATCTGATCCTCCATGAGGTTGGTAATTTCCTCTTGATCATCCACCCTCGCTTTGGCCTGATTGGCTGAAGCAGCGCCATGTTGGCCAATGTGGTGAAGCCCCAATTGGATCTGAATTATTCAACAATCTCATGCACAGAAAGTGATTATATAACTTTATATATTTAGCAGGAAAAATATCTTAGCGCATCACACTTTTACTGAATTTACTTTTACTGAATTTTAACAATGTCAAGATAAATGCGACAGGTTTTAGACTTGGTTCCAGCAAATGCACCAAAAATCAGTTCTTTCAGCCATTACAGGTGACACTCATCCAGAAAATGGCTAAGATCTCGGTTTGCGCAATTGTTCTGCCAGCCATACCTGTAAAAGAAAAGAGCATGAGACATGAAAGCACTGGGAGTAGACCACTGATTATCCATCCTACCCTAGTGCCTTGAACCTGGAACGGGAGACAGTTCCATTGATGCTGACTGGACCCCCGTGCTTCATCAAGCACTCATTCATTGGGCTGAATGTCGAAGCAGGAAGCATGGCAGCCTGGCCCAAGTAATTGGGGACAGGCCGCATGCCAGGTTCCAGGCAGTGGAAAACCTTTAACAATGAATTTATGAATCTATCCACCCTGTCAATTGCATCTTACTCTTCTAAACTCTCATGGATACAACCCTAACCTCTCCAACATTTCCTCCTGGGACACCGCCCGCCCCCCCATCCCTCCCTGTGCGGCTGCAAGATGCTGGGGGAGGCCTCCCGTGAGCTTCCAACAGACATTGCGCCTCAGTGAACCCACTTAAGCATGCTGATGCCGGATCTAACTGTCTCCTGGCAATGACTGGCCTCCCCGGGGAGAGCCCAGCCTGGCATGATGAGTAAATTACCACACATATGTGAACCAGGTGGAACTGTGTCCGGGGGTCTCCCAGGACTTTGGAGGCCCCTGTGGGTTCAGGAACACGGTAGGGTGGCACGCTGGCTCTCCCCTTGACGTCTGGGCACCTCGACACTGCCAATCTTGGACCTTGGCACTGCCACCCTGACATTGTCAATGTGCCTGGGTGGCACTCCTGGGCGAGCAGGAGCACTGACAGGGCAGCACTGCCAGGGTGCCTTGGTGCCAGGGTGGCACTGCCAAGAGACAGGGACTGAGGGGGACTATGCAGATGAAAGGAAGTATGAGGGGGGTATGACAGATGGGGAAGTGAAGGGTGGGCATGAAGAGGCCTCCAGAGGTTTAGGGGGGGGTGGTGTTCCTGATAAGGGGGCCCCAAAGAGGTTGAGTAAAAGCCTTGGAATGGAAGGATTCTCAGCGAACCCACAGCAGGGTGGCCTCACTTGGAGGGTTATGGATAATGGCCATGTGCGTGGGTGGGCAATATTGCCCATGGGTGGGGGTGTGGGAGACTTCCAACCTCACTTTGAGATCCGGACACTACTTTCAAAATGGTGGTCCAATCTCTGAGGAGCCAGTCTGCCCAGTGAGTCCAGCTCCCCTGCAATCAAACAAATTCTAAGGGCAGAATGTACCGGCTGTTCATGCCGGCGGGATATTCCGATCACACCGATGATGCACAGGGTTCCCAGCGACGAGGGGTGCAGTCAATGGGAAATCCTGTTGACAACGGCAGGACCAGCAAAATCTCGCTCGTGGGCCACACCTGCACCAAATACCATGCAGTGGGTTTGACAGTAAATCCTGCCTTGAGTGTGGGTTAGCCCGGAGAAACTCCGCAGGGCCCGGAAAGGTGACTAAATGTGTTTAGACAGCGGTCGTCAACAGGGCCGGGGAGTCAAACATGCCCAAAATGAGACTTGGGGGGCCATGGAAAGATTGCAACAGCCGGGGACCATGTAATGGTCTGTTGACCTCGGGTGGGAATTTCTGGTCATCGGACGAAGCGGCCGAAACATCCCTTCTCCAGTCTTTTCCATTGGATTGCACCCTCATAGACAGCTCAGAGAACAAGCAGTTACAGGTTTTGCAGACACATCGTGGTACCATTACTCCCAAAGTCTAATGATGTTTAGAGACAGCCAGAAGGAAGAAAGCAAAATGTTTTCACATACCAGGCATACATTCCTTGGGGATCTCTCACCACCCTTTTTGCACACTCAATGTCATCGGTGATGTCAGAATTGAGAAAATCTACAAAGAAAAAATGCAATAAGATATTCAAATCAATTCATCGAGTGTGCCGTGTGAAGTTCGTGACCCATGGTTTTTGATTTGGCAAAAACAGTTTGGCATTGGGCGGGATTTTCAGCCATTGGCCAGCGGCGAGTTCCTCCATTCCGCTGTTGTCTGTGACTTATTGCATGGTTCACCGGCTACGCAGCCGGGGAACGCACCACATGGGCCGGTCGCAATCGGCAGGACAGGAAAATTCCATCACCGGGAAGGCTGGGAAATTTAGCTCATATTCTTACTCAGCAACTCATACCTCACAGCCATGGCCTTGACTCCTCCACTACCATCCATAAATACATCCTGTTCTACCACTCGACCAAATACTCCCTCCAGCACATCACTCCCAGTCCTGCCCAGCCATTCAATCAGATCATGGCTGATCTCTTCCTGGTCTCAAATCTGCCTCCCCACCTGTTCCCCATATCTCTTTAATCTGTTTTTTGATCAGAAATATACATATATCCGTCTTGAAACTATTTCACGTTTCAAGCTCCATCACAAAATGGGGCAGCAAGTTCCACAAATTCACCACCCTCTGCCAGAAGTAGTGCCTCCTCATCTCAGTTTTAAATCTATCAGCCCTCAACCTATACCTGTGACCTCTCATTCTAGATTGCCCCACAAGGGGAAACATTTGGTCTACATTTACTGTATCATTCCCTTTTAGTATTTTATATACCTCGATCAGATTCCCTCTCATCCTAAACTCCAGTGAGTATAAGCCCAAACTGTTTAAGCTCTCCTCATACGTCAACTCCTTCATCCTGGTGAACCTCTTCTGAACGGCCTCCAATGCCACCACATCCTTCTTAAAATAAGGAGACCAAAACTGGATACAATACTCCAGATGTGGTCTCACCAACACCCTATATAATTACAACAATATTTATCTACTTTTATACGCTAGTCCTTTTGCAATAAATGCTAACATTCCAATTGACTTTCTGCATACAGACTTTCTGCAATTGATGAACAAAGACACCCAGATCCCTCTGCCAAGACACATTTTTAATCTGCTTTCCATTTAGGTAACAATTTGCCTGACTATTTTGTTGGCCAAAATGGATAACGTCACACTCACCTGCATTTTGGCTTAATCTCCTACCCTATCTATAGCCATCTGTAAAATCTGTATCTTCTCTTCACTGCCTGCATTCCCACCTATTTTAGTATCATTCGCAAATGCAACTATGTTAAAGGCACTCTATAAATGCAAGTTGTTGTTGATGCCTACATTTGCAGCAACATCAAGACGAGTTACACCGTTACCTTCCAAAGTCAATAAATGAGACTAATTAACAAACAGGATCCCAGGAGAGAAAGGAAGCTACCCCTTCTTTTAATGATACATTGAATTACTCACCATTACAGTTTTTGTGACACCTGTTTCGCGTGTTCAGCGTCTGACCATCATTACACCACCAGTAGCTGTTGATCTGAAAGATCCCGTAGTCTGACGATACAATGACGCCATGTTTTCTATTGCGTCCAATTGCATTTGTGTTATAATTGCTTTCATATTGAACCAAACACACCCCTAAAATAAAGCCAAAAAGAAAAAGTTGCACCACAAACATGACTCAGATATACTCATCGACAAGCCCCCCTGGTTGGATATCCTGGAGTAGCTTAGATTTTGAAACAACTTTCTGATAATTTCTTTAATTTAGAAATGATGTTTGGTGGCCTAGTGGTTAGCACAACCGCCTCACGGCGCTGAGGTCCCAGGTTCAATCCCGGCTCTGGGTCACTGTCCGTGTGGAGTTTGCACATTCTCCCCGTGTCTGCGTGGGTTTCGCCCCCACAACCCAAAAATGTGCAGAGTAGGCGGATTGGCCATGCTAAATTGCCCCTTAATTGGAAAAAATAATTGGGTAATCTAAATTTATAAAAAAAAAAGAAATGATGTTTGAGGCACTGACTCAAAGGTACGAGGACGAAGGATAATCACGATTTTGACTGGAAGACTTGGGTGGGTAAAGGCAGCAGGGGATGCAAAACGCCTCACTGTCAGAGGACAGAGAACTCAGGTGGATCAGAGGAAGAGGTTGCAGAGATAGACGGCTGGACCATGGAAGGATTAAACAGATGGACGAGAATTTACAAGAAAGACACAGGGAGATGATTACTTTGCTGGAGCTTCACTCCCATTTTCTCCACTTGAGACCCTTCTTCAAATCCAACTCTTCTGAAAAGCTTTTGCTTACCCTTCCGACTTGTCCCTTTGAGGAAGATGATATTTTGTCCATTAAACAACAAAGATCTACTCAGAAGGGAAAGGAAGAATGAGCAACTTGAAGTCCTGGCCAATGTTAGAATTGACCACAAAGATCTTGGGCGCGATTCTCCCAAAACGGGAGAAATCGTAAAGCTGCCGTAAAACCCGGGCGGGTTTTACGGCAGCGCGCCCCTTCCCGACCGGGGACCGATTCTGGTCCCCGGTCGGGGCTAGCAGCCCGACGCCGTAGGCTCCGGCAAGACGGGTTTAACGAAAATCGTTAAGCCCGCTTGCCGGAGTTAGCGCCGGCTGACGCGTCATATGACGTCAGCCGCGCATGCGCAGTTTGGAAGACTCCAACCCGCGCATGCGCGGGTGACGTCATCGCGTTTTTGCGCGAAACCCGCGCATTCGCGGGCCGGGATGCCCCTCAGCCGCCCCGCGAATGGATACTGCGGGGCGGCGGAAGGACAAGTAGTGCGCGGGCATCGGGCCCGCTGCCCGCTGCCCGCGATCGGTGCCCACCGATCGCGGGCCCATGGCACCCTTGGTACCCGTGGTACGGCCGTGCCAATCGGTGCCATGGTTATTAATAGCGAGTTAGTCACGCCGTTTTTACGAACGGCAAGACCAGGTGTGTTTGCCGTTCGTAAAAACGGCGTAAAGGGCTGGGACTTCGGGCCATCTAACAGCTGAGAATCGCTGCCGGCCGTAAAAAAACGGCGGCAGCGATTCGGGTCGGGACTTCGGCGGGGGGGGGGGGAGAATAGCGGGAGGGCGGCAAAAATGTCGGGAAGGCCCTCCCGCTATTCTCCCACTCGTCGTGGGGGGCGGAGAATTTCGCCCCTTGGGTTTCAATATAGAGATGGAGGAGCCTGTACTTCAATGGAAAAGCAGAGCTACCTCAGGACAACAACAGCATTATATTTTGACCTAGTTTAGAGTGCTGTGGTTAATTACAGTGAACCATCGCTGAGTTTAGTTGTGCACTGCGGAACTTTTGGAGTCGGCGGCTTATTCGTAATGTCACTGGACCAGTCGTCCAGAGGACCAAGATATCGCAATGTGGACATGGGTTCAAATCCCACCATGGCATCTTGTGGAATTTAAATTCAATTAATACATCTGGAATATAAAGTTGCTCTCAGTAATAGTGGCCACGGCAGCTATTATCGATTGTTGCAATAGCCAATTTGGTTCACAAATTTCCTTCAGGGAAGGAAATCTGCCATCCTTCTCTAGTCTGCCCTACGTGTGACTAGATATTCAGCAATGCGGTTGACTCTTCCATGCTCTCTGAAATGTCCCAGTAAGCCGTTCAGTTAAAGGACAATAAGGGATGGCCAGCAAGTGCCTACTCTGACAACTTCGTCCAAATCTCAGGAAAGCATAAAGAATTAGACCCTTGGCTGACCCAAGCAGAACATTCAACAACTAAAACCATTGCAAAACATTCATAAACGGTGCATTTAAAGCAGAGTATGATGTAAAGAAATCAGGATGAAAGGCATAGTCTGGATTGAGCCCTATGTGGTGAGGATATTCAGCTTCAATTAATGAGTGCAGAGAACATAAGACTCACAATTTGCCAGGCTGTAACGATGAAAGCCATCCAATCCATTGCCACGTAAAACACGAGCCAATTCGCATTTCTGGTAGACCTTAGGAGTTGCGACTGCGAGCAGGACACTGAGAATTAACAGGATCTTCATTCTGTTGGGAAATGCACAAGTGCAATTTTGAAAGGTTCTGCAGGAAATACGTCTTGAGGTCCTGCTTTACTCTGGTAAACCTTTTATACCTGGATTAAAATTCTGTAAGAAAATAAGAGAAATCAACTGATGAAAATCAGACTCAGATAGCTCAGCATCACATTGATTTAAAGTGATGGGGCACAAGGATCAATTAGAAAGAGGTTGAAGTTTCTCAAATGCGAATATGGGCAATGATTGCGGAAACAAGCTCGGCAACTTCTGGAAATAGCCCAATAGAAATTGGTCGACATTGCTTGCGATTTACAACATTGGGAGAATGTAAATTAATGCTCTACCAATAAGGAAAGAGGAGTTGCAGGATTTTGAGCAAACGATAGCTAAGGAAAGATGATATAGTTTGTGCGAGTGGTGAGGTTTGGAGGAGATCTTGCAGGTGGTGGTGTTCCAAAGCATCTGCTGCCCTTGTCCTTCTCGTAGCTACAAGTCGGAGATGTGGAAGTTGTTGTCGAAGGAACCTTGGGGAGTTGCTGCTGTGCATCTTGTGGTCCGTGCACACACTGCTGCCACTGTTTGGCAGTGGCAGAGGGGGAAGATGTTGAAGGTGGCGATTGGGTGTCAATCTAGTGGCTGTTTTGTCCTGGATGATGTTGAAGCTACACTCATTATAATTTAATAATAATAATAATAATAATATTCTTTTTTAGTGTCACAAGTAGGTTTACTGTAATGAAGTTACTGTGAAAATTCCTTATCCGCCTGTTCTTTACACTGAGGGAGAATTCAGAATGTCCAATTCACCTAACAAGCACGTCTTTTGGGACTTGTGGGTGGAAACCGGAGCACCCGGAGGAAACTCACGCAGTCACGGGGAGAGCGTGCAGACTCCGCACAGAATGTGACCCAAGCTGGGAATTAATCCCGGGTCCCTGTTTCCAGGTAAGTGGAGCATTCCATCACACTCCCGACTTGCGTCTTGTAGATGCCGGACAGGGTTTGGGGATTTGGGATACCCGCTGCAGAATTCCCAGCCTCTGACATGCTCTTGTAGCCACAGTGTTTATATGGCTACTCTAGATCAGTTTCTGGTCAATGGTAACCACCAGTAAATGGACAAGTGGTACAGGAGTCGGAATGCACTCGCTAAAAGGAAGAAGCCTGAATTGTAACTTTGATACAGACAAAGTGATTGCACAAGGGCAATGGGCTGAATTGGCCACCTTTGTGTGGAGAAACACAAAGACAGCAGGGAAAAATGGACAGTCTAACCAAACAAGCAGTTTGCAGAGTTCCTGTGTATTCTGCCTGCAACAAAAGCAGACAGCACTGAAACCAGCGGCTATGCATATTGATGAGCGATCCCCGGGAACAATTAGCTATAACAATTAGCTACATTTGGGACATTCTATAGCAGGTCAGACTCCTCGGCGCCAACAGGAGTCCGAAACAAAGGAGACAAACAAGCCAGAAACAACCGCCCAGCGATCGAGAAATGGCCCCAGTATTGGGGAATTCAAACCAATCGATTGGTATGGGATCCAATCGATTGGAAGTAAGCTCAGAGTCCGCCCAAAAGGGCGCGAAGCCCCTGGGACCTATAAAAGACAGGTCCCAAGTTCAGTTCATTCTCTTAGCTGGCCCTCCCAGCAGAACACCTTAGCAGCTCTCAAAGAACTTGACCGTAAGAAGGAGAGGCCTGGCCAACTGCTACACCATCAAGTAAGTGTCCAGTCAACGCACGCTACGAGATAGGTGCTCCTGACCCCTTAGTCCATACCAGCTGGAAGCCTGCAGACTCAGGATCGAGCAAGAGGTCATTGTTCCCTGACCCAGCGGGTTCCCTTATCCAGATAAGTATTGGCCTGCTAGTGGTAGGAATAGCCTAGTCTTTTAGTATTGTATGCATGAGTAGCGATTAACTGTGTATTAATAAACGTGTCTTGATTTGAACCTTACTAATTGGTGTATTGAGTCATTGGTCTGAACTTGAACTTGAACCTCGTGGTGGTATCATAAGGATACCCGGTGACTCTAGAGCTAAGTAATAAAACAGAGCCAATTGAGTGTAAAGCACACTCACCAGAACGAGCAACACTGGTCAATGGTAACCGCCAGTAAATGGACAAGTGGTACGGGAGTCGGAATGCACTCGCTAAAAGGAAGAAGCCTCAATTGTAACTTTGACGCAGACAAAGTGATTGCACAAGGGCAATGGGCTGAATTGGCCACCTTTGTGCTGTAGGAGTCTACGGTGAGGAACTGGAAAAGTCACCAAAATGAGAGAAAGCAATCCTGTAAGAGGAATCCATTAACTTTAAATTTACAATGGATCGCGCTGAGAGGGCACAATTGAAGCCTTAACTGCAAGGATTAAACCATTTAAATAAATTCTGGTTAACCTGCTCTGATTCGGTTCCAGGTAGGTACAATGCATAACACAGGTACTCACGTCGATTTCGCTGTGAGGTCGACTCCTCCAGTTTGAATCTCAATCTGTCTGGGGCAACAGCTTTATATTTCTGCATTCGCGTTGTACAACATTGGAACAAAGCACACATAACAAGTCCGCACAGATAGCAACCCAAGGCTGGCATTCGATAATACCTATTCAGTGTTTCCTAGAAATTAGATGCAAGAGAAAATTTGGATCCCTGCCTCGTTTTCTTTTCTCAAAAAGCCAGAGAAAACTTCCAATCAGAAAGCTCCAGGCCATTTTGAAATGTACCCCACCCCATATCGTAACGTACACCCGAAAACCAACGGGGAATTTTTTGGGAGAGCATTGGGAAGGGTTAAGTCCCCTAAACTGG
This sequence comes from Scyliorhinus canicula, assembly GCF_902713615.1. Classification (NCBI taxonomy): domain Eukaryota; kingdom Metazoa; phylum Chordata; class Chondrichthyes; order Carcharhiniformes; family Scyliorhinidae; genus Scyliorhinus; species Scyliorhinus canicula. The sequence goes on along the minus strand of NC_052152.1, from coordinate 8,932,775 downwards.
TACTCCAGGTCTGAGAGACATGTTAAACCTCCAGCTGAAGATGTGGTTCGGTGGTGGGGTTCTAACATTCAAAGGTTGTCTCATGTTAAAAGCAATCGGAAATGATGGAACAAATGTGTCAATTAACTCTGGGATTATCCGGGTTAACGATAAGGAGACGGATAAGGGCACACACATGTTCTCCTCATTCATCAGCAGGCCAGCAGTCACAATAAGTCAATAAATGTAACATCAATGTCACTCATACCCTTTCATTATTGTCAGAGCTGTGGCTCAGTGAGGAGTGCTGTGTGTCAGGCAGTCGTGGGTTCAAGTCCCGGTTCAGCGCCTCAGGCTCAAAACCGATTCTTTTACATGCCCAGTGCAGTACTGAGGAAATGCTACAAGTCAGAGGTGCTGTCTTTTGACTAAGATGTGAAGCAGAGCCTGTTCTGATCTCCGATCTCTCAGATGATCACAAAAGACCCCATATCAATATTTGAAACGAAATGAAATGAAAATCGCTTATTGTCACGAGTAGGCTTTAATGAAGTTACTGTGAAAAGCCCCTCGACGCCACATTCCGGCACCTGTCCGGGGAGGCTGGTATGGTAATCGAACCGTGCTGCTTGCCTGCTTTAAAAGCCAGTGATTTAGCCCAGTGAGCTAAACCAGCCCCTGAAGAAGGGCAGGGTGATCGTCTGGGGTTCTGGCCAATACCTAGGCCTCAACCATGGGCAACATTATAGCAGAGTGATTAGCAGAGTTGCTTTACAGTTCCAGGGTCTCAGGTTCGATTCCCGACTTGGGTCACTGACTGCGTGGAGTTTGCACTTTCTCCCCGTGTCTGCGTGGATTTCCTCCTGGTGCTCCGGTTTCTTCCCACAGTCCAAAGATGCGCAGGTTAGGTGGATTGGTCATGATCAATTGCCCTTAGTGTCCAAAAATGTTAGGTGGGGTTACTGGGTTATGGGGATGGGGTGGGGGTGTGGGCTTAAGTGGGGTGCTCTTTCCAAGGGCTGGTGCAGACTCGATGGGCCGCATAGCCTCCTTCTGCACTGTAAATTTTATGATTCTAACCAACATCACTAGAACAGATTATATCTGTCCATTCTCATGTTGCTGATTGCTATTTGTGGAATCTTGTGGTGCCTCAATTGGCTGTTGTGTTTCATACGTTCCAACATTAACTATAATTTAAAAAGCACTTCATAAGCTCTGCAGCATTCCTGGGTGTCTTGAGATCATCAAAATGCGATGGAAATTCTTTCTTTCCTTTCTCCAGACCTGAGGCTTCAGAAGGACCCACTGGAGGTTTAATCTCATCAGACCTGGAATACCCCTGCCCACCTTGGGGTTGAGGGGGACTGGAAGTCAAAAAATGTTGAGGGTGAGAGGACCACATGGAAGTTTGAGATTAAATTAAAATTGGTAGTACAGAGCTTGACAAGTGCTGAAAAAAAACACATTGTCAAAGTTTTTCACCTTAAACTCATCAGGACAATTCGCAAAAATATCGAATGTAAAGGCAACAACAATTTATACATAATGAGAAGAGAATGCTGAATGGTGGCACGAGGAATCTGATTGGTAGACGTGGTGTCATGGAGAGTACACCAGTTAAATGATGGCTGACAGTTAACTGCCAAGCTTTGTTGAAATTCAATCCTGGCAGTTAACACTGTTTGGTCAAAGCACTGTATTGGGAAATGAACCAGAGAATGGCTGTTGCCTAATTTGTTTAGTTGAAACCGGTGCAATGTGTTTGTTCTTTCCAACTGCAAAGAACAGGGCCTTGTGTACTAATACATGTAGCTTCTCGCTAAGACCCAGGGATGAAGTCCATCAGGACACAGAGACTTGGCAACCGGGAACTTCCTCAGTTTGCTGTGTTTAGCTTCCCAAGTGATTGTAATTTCACCAAATTCCTTCCACATCCTGATATGCAGTTATTACTGGAATTGTTTTTGTATCTGCAATAGAGAATACAGAGCATTTCATCCACCGTTATCTTATTATCTACTATAATCTTCACATTCTCACTCTACAGAGGACCAACACTCACCCTACCTATACTTTTCCTGCTGAATTACCTCCAGAAACTCTTGCTATCCATTTTTTAATTTTGAGCTCGCTTCCTCTCATTCTCTAATTGTTTTCCGTCAGATGAACCTTTTAGACATTCTCTGCCATTCTTTATCTTCTGACCAATCACTTGTGCATTTCCACATTTGCATTGTGGCATGGCAGTGGAGTGGCTTGGGTCACTGTCTGGGCAGAGTCATCACAGACAGGTTAAGGTGCTAAACTGGGGAAAGGCATAACATTAGACAGGAATTGAAGAATTTGGATCGGGTGCGGCTGTTGGAGGGTAAATCAACATCGGAAAGGTAGGAGTCTTTCAAGCGACAGTTGATTAGGATTCAGGAAAGTTTCTGAGGGAACGAAGGATAAGTATGGGAGGTTTAAGGAGCCTTGGATAACAAGGGATATTGTGAACCTCGTCAAAAAGGAAAAGGAGGCTTATGTATGGTCTAGTCGGCTGGGGACAGTCGAAACCCTTGAGAAATATAAAGAAAGCGGGAAGGTATTTCAGCTGGAAATTAGGAGAGCTAGGAGGGGCCATCAAAAGTCCTTGGAAAGTAGGATTAAACGTTTTATTCATATGTAAAAAGCAAGAGGGTGAACAGGGAAAGGATTGAACCACTTAAGGGCAGTGGAGGGAATCTATGTGTAAAGCCAGAGGAAATGGGCGAGGTACTAAATGAATACTTTGCATCAGTGTTCACTGAAGAAAGGGACTTTGTGGAAAACGATTCTTGGGTAGGGTGTGTGGACAGTCTGGGTTATGTTGACATCAAAAAGGAGGTATTGGGTCTTTTAAAATATATTAAGGTAGATAAGTCTCCTGGGCCTGATAGGATTTACCTCAGAATATTGAGGGAAGCAAGGGAGGAAATTGCTGGGGCCTTGACTGATATCTTTGTATTCCCATTAGCTACAGGTAAAGTCCAGAGGACCGGAGAATAGCTAATGTGGTCCAGCTGTTTAAGAAAGGTAGCAGGGTAATCTAGGAAACTATAGGCCGGTGAGCCTCACATCGGTAGTAGGTAAATAATTGGAGAGAATTCTCAGGGACAGAATTTATACCCATTTGGAAACAAATGGACTCATTTGCGATAGACGGTATGGTTTTGCGAAGGGGAGGTCATACCTCACTAACTTCATTGAGTTTTTTTGAGGAGGTGACAAAGATTTTTTAAAAATAAATTAATTAATTTTTCCCAATTAAGGGGCAATTTAGTGTGGCCAATCCACCTAACCTGCACATATTTGGGTTGTTGGAGGGGGGGGGGGGGGTACCCATGCAAACACAGGAAGAATGTGTAAACTCCACACGGACAGTGACCCAGAGCTGGGATTGAACCTGGGACCTCGGCACCGTGAGGCAGCAGTGCTATCCACTGCACCACCGTGCTGTCCGAAGAGGTGACAAAGATAATTGATGAGGGGACGGCGGTGGATTTTGTTTACATGGACTTCAGTAAAGCCTTTGACAAGGTGCCTCGTGCCAGATTGGTACACAAGGTGAAGCCTCAGGGGATCAGAAGTGAGGTTGCAAGATTGGATATAAAGCTGACTCAGTCATAGAGGGCAGAAGGTAGCAATAGAAGGGTGTTTTTCTGAATGGAAGATTGTGACTCGTGGTGTTCCACAGGGTTCGGTGCTCGGGCCTCTGTTATTTGTAGTATACATAAACGATTTGGAGGAAAATGTCTATCGTCTGTTTCGTAAGTTCGCAGATGACACTAAGGTTGGTGAAGTGGCGGATCGTGTTGAGTATTGTCAGATGATACAGCAGGACATGGATGGGTTGGAGACATGGGCAGAGAAATGGCAAAAGGACAAATCCGGACAAATGTGAGGTAGGTCCACCATAGAGGGGAAATATGAAGTAAATGGCAAAACTCTTAGGAGTATAGAAAGTCAGAGCGATCTAGGCATGCAGGTCCACAGATCATTGAAAGTGGCAACACAAGTGGACAAGGTAGTCAGGAAAGCATACGGAATGCTTGCCTTCATTGGACGGGGCATTGAGTATAAAAACTGGCAAGTCATGCTACAGTTGTATGGAACATTGGTAAGGCCACACTTGGAATATTGCGCACAATTCTGGTCGCTACACTACCAGAAGGATGTGGAGGCTTTGGAGAGGGTGCAGAGGAAATTTACCAGGATGTTGCCTGGTCTGGAGGGTGTTAGCTCTGCAGAGAGGCTGAATAGACTCGGATTGTTTTCATTAGAACGACGGAGGTTGAGGGGCGACCTGATAGAGGTCTATGAGATTATGAAAAGGCATGGATAGAGTGGATGGGCAGGCACACTTTCCCAGGATGGAAGGGTCACTCACCAGGGGGCATAGGTTTAAGATCTGTGGGGCACAGTTTAGAGATGTGCGAGGCAGGTTTTTTTACACAGAGGATGGGGAGTGACTGGAACATGTTGCAAGGGTAGGTTGTGGAAGCAGATACATTAACGGTGTTCAAAATGCATCTTGACAAACACATGGATAGGATGGGATAAGGCACAAGGAAGTGCTGAGCGTTTTGGCCAAGTTTGGTATTACAAAATGTAATCATTTAACAGATGAATGAGAAATATGCGTGTGACAGTTTTTATAGTGGGGCTATAAAAATATTCTATATCCTAAGCATTTACTCACATTTCTTAACACATAGTTTGAGTTAATATGGTGCTTGAAAGTATTAAACTGTACAAAATGGAAACATAACTTTTTGTCTGTTATTTTTAAGGCTTGTATAATGTATTTTCCATAATTATGTTCTATGCGCTTAATAGCCTATGCATGTGTAGCGACACTACATACTGAGTAAAGAGTACATGTAAATGATTCTGTCATTCTCAGACTGAAATTTGGAATAAGATTATTCACATTATGGACATTTTGCAAACCCTAGTCTGCAGTCAGGTTACCTGACCCTGGGTGGATTTAGATGAATCTGTAGTTGTGGTTTTCTGAACACCTGCAGCTAGCCGGTTACATCATCACAGGCTTTAATAATCTGCCCAGATACACTTGTAAAGAGATAACTTGGGCAGCTTTAAGCATGACTGATTATTAAAAATCAAAATAAATTCATACTGAGGATGCTGCCGTTGTCCGATAATGTGCTGCTGATTTTGAGTTTTGGTTAGCACTGTTGCTTCACAGCGCCATGGACCCAGGTTCGATTCCTAGCTTGGGTCACTGTCTGTGCACATTGTCAGAATGTTTTTGTAAATTCACCACTCTGTCTTAGAATTCCCCCTATACCAAAAAAAGGGGCCAATATTCTAAATGGTGAACAGGGATTCTCACTCCCTGACTCCGATACAGGCTTCTGTGGGTGCTATTCAGGTCAAACTCTCCTTTCAAGTTATCCCCCGGTATAACCCATACCTTCACCGAAGAATTTTACCTACTTACCCCTTAATAGCATTGATGTCCTGGGTCCTGCGTTATTAAGGAAGTGAAGTAAGCTAATAACCACTTTTTCAGGTTAAATTATTTTATTATTATCATACTTTTTTTTTTTACGTTGTAAACACTTTCTCTACAGAAAGGTAAACAGATTAGTGATTTTGGATGTTGTCTGGTTGGTTGGGGACCTTCAGACCCAAACTTAACATTTTACCTTTAAATCCTAGCCTTCTTTAAATCTATTACCGTTTACACTCAGCTGTTTGCTTTGCCTTTCCCATAACCGAGTTCTCTCTCTCTCTCTCTCTCTCCTCCTCTTCTCTCCTGATGCTGGTTCTCTGTTTTCTGTCCTCCTTCCTCTGAGCTCCGTTCTGACATCTCCAGCTGCTGCTCCCTCGCGTTCTGCTTTTGTCCCGATGGCTGCTGCCTCGCAAGTGGGGGGAGGAGCGAGGGAAGCCCGCGCTTAGTGATTTTTGGCGGGAGATCAGGACCTCCGATAGGGAAAGGACTACGGGGCTTAAAGGGGCAGTCCATTACAATATTTCAACAACACAAAGAAATGTGTGCAAACTCTGTTTTTTTTCTTTTTCCCTTTCTCCTGCTGCAGGTTGTAATAACAATTCTGACAGACTGAAATTGACTGCATTTTTGACAGAAGAGCTGGCCACAGTTTCTGCTCTTTTCAGCTGCCACCAACCTCTTGTGGGATCTTTCCCTGCACTCTCCCAGACCAGATATTGGCAGACCTCTATGTTTCAAATGACACATTCTGTATTTTCCAGAACAACAATGTCTGCGTGGGGTTTCCTCCGGGGGGCTCCGGTTTCCTCCCACAGCCCAAAGACGTGCAGGTTAGGTGAATTGGACATTCTGAATTCTCCCTCTGTGGCGACTAGGGGCTTTTCACAGTAACTTCATTGCAGTGTTAATGTAAGCCTACTTGTGACAATAGTGATTATTATTGTTATCATGACTGGTACAGGTTTGGAGGGCCGAAGGGTCTGTTCCTGTGCTGTATTGTTCTTTGTTCTTTGGTCTTGAATTCTCCCTCAGTGTACCCGATCAGGCGCCAGTGTGGTGACTAGGGGATTTTCACAGTAACTTCATTGCAGTATTAATATAAGTCTACTTGTGACACTAATAAAGATTATTATATAAACATTTTTCTGACGGGCAATGGAAAAAGGAGGTCTACTGGTCCCTTTATTCACACATATTGACATGCTTGTTTCAATACATTCCTGCCTGGTCTCCCAAATTCTACTCTCCTAAGTTTTGTGGTTATCTCGAACCCCACTCCCCCATCTTAACGCACACCAAGCACCGTCCTCCTATAACCCCTGTTCCCATCAAATTAAATTGATTTTAACATTTTCACCCTTGTATTCAAGTTATTCCATGGATTTCCCCCTCTCTCTCTCTGCGCCCTCCTCCAGTCCCACAACCCTCCAAAATATCTGCCTTCCTCTAATTCTGATCACTTCACTCGACCTCACTTTCCTTGTCCAAGATGCTCCTTCATGCCTGCATCTCACCTCACTTCTCCTCATGCGTGTCATTGTTATATTGAGTTGTGTTATAATATTCCTGTGAGCGCCTTGCGAATTATAGAATTTACAGTGCAGAAGGAGGCCATTCGGCCCATTGAGTCTGCACCGGCTCCTGGAAAGAGCACCCTACCCAAGGTCAACACCTCCACCCTATCCCCATAACCCAGTAACCCCTCCCAACACTAAGGGCAATTTTGGACACTAAGGGCAATTTAGCATGGCCAATCCACATAACCCGCACATCTTTGGACTGTGGGAGGAAACTGGAGCACCCGGAGGAAACCCACGCACACACGGGGAGGATGTGCAGACTCCGCACAGACAGTGACCCAAGCCGGAATCGAACCTGGGACCCTGGAGCTGTGAAGCAATTGTGCTAACCACTATGCTACCATGCTGCCCGTTTTGTTTGTACCGTGAACCAAAGAAATTTGGCTTTGAATTGGGTGCGACTTCTGAGAACTTAATGGTTTAAGTTCGGAATGGATTACGGGAACATTTGATGTTCTCCAAAACTTCCCTGTGACCTCTGTTACATCACCCCGATTTTGAAAAAAGCACCACGAGCTCCAACTGGTTATTGATCAGCAGGTAAACAAAGGTCTTTGTGTCCAACAAACCTCAAACGTTTAGCTGACAAGTGGATTTGGATTTGTTTGTTGTCACGTGTGCCGAGTTACAGTCTGGTAACAGCGGGTGAAGAAGCTGTTTTTGAATCTGTTCACACGTGTCCTCAGACTTTTGTATCTCCTGCCCGATGGAAGAAGTTGGAAGAGAGTGTAAGCCGGGTGGGAGGGGTCTTTGATTATGCTGCCCACTTTCTCCAGGCAGCGGGAGGTGTAGATGGAATCAATGGATGGGAGGCAGGTTTGTGTGATGGACTGGGCTGTGTTCACAACTCTCTGAAATTTCTTGCGCTTCTGGGCCGAGCAGTTGCCATACCAGGCTGTGATGCAGCCCGATAGGATGCTTTCTATGCTGCGTCTATAAAAATTGGTAAGAGTCAATGCGGGCATGCCGAATTTCCTTAGTTTCCTGAGGAAGTATAGGCGCTGTTATGGTTTCTTGGTGGTAGCGGCAGGACCAGCACAGATGTTTGGTGATATGCACACCTTGGAATTTGAAGCTGTCAACCATCTCCACCTTGGCCCCATTGATGTTGACAGGGATGTGTACAGTACTTTACATCCTGAAGTCAATGACCAGCTCTTTAGTTTTGCTGGCAGTGAGGGATAGATTGTTGATGGTGATCCTGCAAGACAAAAGACAAGAGACACAGTGAGATTTTGGGAAGGGGTGGGCTGTGGGAAAGGGAAGACTCACTTGCTTTAGGGACATCAGCTTTGCATTGGAAGCTCAGATGGTTGTCGCGTGCTGACCTCCCCTTCTGAGACTGCCCTTTCTCCAGCTTCACGGGCTAGCTCCATCGCTCTCTGCTCCGCGGGGGGGGGGGGGGGGGGGGGGCTGCACTCGCAGGTTTCGGATGCCTTCACCGGTTTTCTGCTGCTCCCGGTGATTACAGGCCATCTTGTCCGAGGGGACACATAATGGACATGGTGAGACGCATGGAGGCGAGTTCTGTGGGGGGGGGGGGGGGGTGCGGAACCTATAGATAGGTTCTTGATTAATAAGGGGATCAGCTGGGATGTAAGGGAGATGCTGCCAGTTTGTTTGGTTGTCTTAAAGGGGAGTGAGTGTTGGGAGTGAGTGTTGATGTGATGATTGTGTAAGGATCCTCCTATTAATCCCTGTCCGTCCATTGTTTTTTTTTCCTTTTAACTTCTGTTATTCAGCGATTTCAATCATTGTACCTAGACAGTTCATGGGACCTACGCCTTTAAGATGGACTTCGCCTTTAGGATAAAAAAAATAACCTCCAGCACGATGTACTCTTTGGTCTGACATCAATGATGAAACATCTTGATGCTCTTGGCTGGTGGCCAATGAGCTGTTTCAGATTGCCGGGCCTCAGCTAATAATCTATGCTGACTGGTGCTGAACAACCTGGAATGCTCCTTCCTCTGTGAGACTGCCTTTCCAGTTTTCAGTTTAGTTTTAAACTCAGAACTGGAGGAGGCTCTTTGAATTATTTTTGTGTTTCTAAACCCTTGTGTGGGGAACTTATTTCAGAATGGCTGCTGGTCATTCCGGTGGATTTGGAAAAAAATAAGAATTACACAGGCCATAGGCTGTTCTTTTAAGTGAAGCCCAGGGTAATAAAAGTTAAAGTGACTCCCCCAGAGGAAACTGCCTGGGAGTTCTGACTGGCTGCAACTGCCAGAAGATCCTCGTTAGCGATCCAATCAGTGGTTACAATCACTCTGCATCCTGGGAGGACAATCTGTGGCTGCAACGACTTCAACATCCGAAGCAACGACATTTCATATTAATCCTCTTATTATTTTTTAACCCTTCCCCTCCCTCTGTGTGTATATCTATTTTGTGTGTGTTTGGGTAGAGGGGGTGACGGTAACAAGGGGGTGTAGTAATTTAGCTGGCCATTCTTCTATCATAATTATTGCATATCTTATCTCTACTGTTTGTTACAAATAAACTTTTTATATTTCACGTACATATCGGGGGCTGGATTCTCCGATTCTGGGGCTATGACCCCACGGCAGCGTGGGAACGGTGGGATTTGACACCAGAAGTAATGGCGTACAGCGAGCTCCGATTCCCCATTTTGCTGGGGGCTCGCAGGAAGGTGGTGTAGAGCACCCGGCTCCAGCTGCCGATATGGCCCAGAGAATTGCTGGGTCAATAGCCGCGCATGCACAATGCAGCGGTCTGCAGTGGTCTGTAGCGGCCGCACCGGGCTACATGGCGCCGGCCGCTCGCAACACCCGGCCCGCGAAATAGTGCCCCCCCTTTTGGCCGGCTCGCCAGCCCCAGGCCACCCCTCCCCACAGTGCCCCCAGCCCCTGATGAAGCCCCCCCACCCGGTCCGGCCCTTCCCCGCCTGTGGCGGCGTTGGACGGAGTCCGCAGCCGCCATGCTGAGTTCCCGATGGATGAGACCGCACGTGTCCCGCGCCTTTGGGAGTTTGGCCAATGGCGGGGGGGGGGTGCCAAGCATCGGGGGCGGGCCTCAGACGATGTGCTGAGGCCGTTCATACGTGGCGTAGTGTACTCGGCATCGGCGAGCAGAGAATCCAGCCCCTGATGTCTATAAGTCAATGGAGCAGTCAAGTCCCAAAGATTTCAGAAACTTTATGCAAAGTATTGGTGAATTCACTTGTGTTAGGACTCTGGGGCCTATGGGCATTCACCTGAGGAAGGAGCAGTGCTCCGAAAGCTAGTGTTTGAAACAAACCTGTTGGGCTTTAACCTGGTGTTGTAAGACTTCTTACTGTGCCCAGCCCAGTCCAACAGCGGCATCTCCACATCATGGCTACCACTATCCCAGGGTGTCATGACAATTGAGGGACAGGAGTGATACCAGGGTCTCAGAGGTGGCTCATCTGAGCTCCCCTAAGGAGGTTGTTCATCTTTTTTCGGCACTGGTCCCAGACCACCTGGTGAGGCTCGGAGCAATGACCGCCTCTGCCCCCTCCTCCCAGGCCCTGTTGACGATGGCAGGTTTTAGTCTCCTGGTTAATCTGGGGAAGAGTGTGCCCTCCTCTCCTCACTGGTATCCAGCATGGGTGGCACAGTAGCAGGGCGGCACGGTAGCACAGTGGTAGCACTGTTGCTTCACAGCGCCAGGGTCGCTGGTTCGATTCCCGGCTTGGGTCACTGTTTGTGGGGAGTCTGCGCGTTCTCCCCGTGTCTGTGTGGGTTTCCACCAGGTGCTCCGATTTCCTCCCACAAGTCCCAAAAGACTTTGTTGGGTGAATTCTGCCAAATTCTCTGGCGCCGGAAATTTGGCGGGTGCGGGAATCGTGCCACGCCGGTCGGCGGCTGCTGGCAGCGCCCCCCCCCCCCCCCCCGGCGATTCTCCGGCCCGCGATGGGCTGAGCGGCCGCTCGTTTTTTTTTTTGCTAGTCCAGCCGGCGTAAATTGGAGTCGGTCCTTACCGGTTGAACCTGGCGCCGCGGGCAGTTCCGGGGTTCTCGGGGGGCGCAGGGGATCTGGCCCCAGGAAGTTCCCCCACGGTGGCGTTGCCCCCACGCGTGGGCCTGTGCCGTGGGGGCATTCTATTCCTCCGCATCTGTGCCGCTGTGGTCATCCGCCACGGCCGATGCGGAGACGAACTCTCCCGCGCTTGCGCTGGGATGACAGCAGCACATGCTGGCGCTCCCGCACATGCGCCAACTCACGCTGGCCGGCAGAGGCTCTTCAGCGCCGGTTGGCGTGATGCCAAGCCCCTTCCCCACCGGCCGGTGGGACGCAAACCACTCCGGGGCGGGCCTAGCCCCTGAAGGTGCGGACGATCCCGCACCTTTGTGGTGGCCTGACGCCGGAATGGTTCACGCCACTCCATCCCGCCGGAGTTGCCCGCCCCGCCGATTATGGCAGAATCCCGCTCTAGATTCGCCGAAAAGAGGAAACATCCTCTCCAGATCCACCCTTTCAACATCCCTCAGGATCTTAAATGTTTCGATCAAGTTGCCTCTTACTCTTCTAAACTCTTTCAGTTTTGTAAAGGAATCTAATCACGCCAACCTTTCCTCATTGGACAACCTGAAAATTCCTGGTTTAGTCGAGTAGACTTGCTCTGAGCAGCTTCTAACATATTTACAACTCTCCTCAATTAAGAGACCAATACTGTACACAATATTCCAGATGTGGTCTCACCAATATCCTGTACAACTGAAGCATACCCTCCCTCCTTTTGTAATCAATTCCTCTCACAATAAAGGGCGACATTTTATTGATTTTCCTAATTATTGGCTGTTTACCAGCCACCTTCAAATCTTTCATCAATGACCTTTCTCTGTCACAAAGTCAGAAGTGGGGATGTTTGCTGATGACAGCACAATGTTCAGCACCAGTCGTGGCTCCTCAGATAATGAAGCAGTCCATGTCCAAATGCAGTCAGTCACCCCCTCACATTCACTTGGCCACTCACTGGTGGGCTGATGGCTGCGAGGTGCCGCACAAGTACCTGCTCGAGCCCTGGAATGATCCTGAGGCGTAGAGGTTCAGAACTGCGGTGACCTTGACTTCCAATGGGAGCGGGTATCCTCCTTCTCCACATGGCACAGATGCAGCACTGTCCCCTTGTTGAGGCGGAGCCTCCTGCGGTACGCGCTGTCAGTTATCTGCTCGAAGGAATAGCAATGCTTGTACACCTTGGCCCATCACAGGCCTCCCGCTTTGGGTCCTGCCATGGCCTGTTAGGTGGCCGGGTCTACAGGGTGTGGGGCGGGCCCAGCACGTGGGCCACCGTCTCAAGCCTCTGTTGATGCTGCATCTGCCAGTGCCTTCTCTGGCGTCTGGCCGCCTGGCCTGCCAACAGCACCTCTAGGGCAGGGATTGCTGGGTCCACAATACATTCTACTTGTGACAATAAGCCATTTTCATTTCATTTCATTTCATCATCCATACCGTTAAATATCTGTAAGGAATTGGAGAGTGTGATGGTATGATTTGCATAGCTGCCTGCCATTGGTGCAGAACACTGGCTTACCATTGGCCCTGGTCGGTCATGAGCCTCTTGACCGATTGGTTGAGACCAGTCATGTGACGGCTCTCCGATTGGTCGAGAGGCTGAGTTAACTCCGCCTCAGAGCGAGGTGTAAATACCCAGAACGCCCGGCGGTCAGCCATTTACTGTAGTCGACCGCAGGGCTAACTTCTAGCTTATTAAAGCCTAACTTTTGTACAGCAACTCGTCTCGCGTTCGATTGATGGTTCATCAATTTAATAAGCTAGAATTTTGAATTTTGAAGCCCCAATGCCTCCACATCAGCCCGCAAACTCAGAACGCTTCAGAAATCTTTAAACATTGGCTGGCACGTTTCGATGGTTACCTGGCGTCCGCAAACAGCCCCCCCCACCATGGCACAGAAGCTTCATCTCCTCCACTCCAGCGTGGGCACGGCGGCCTACGCGACGATAAAAGGGGAAAAAGATTGCAATGCAGCCATGGATAAGCTGAAAGGACAGTTTCTTAAACCGGTAAAAAGAGTATTCGCCCGACATCTGCTGGCTTCCAGACAGCAGCTCCCCAGTGAGTCATTAGACCAATTTTACCAGGCCCACGCTGTCCTGGGGAGGAATTGCTCCTGCCTCTAAGTTTCAGCCACGGAGCACATGGAACTTCTGATCAGAGATGCTTACGTGGCTGGGATGCAGTCTGCCGCTATCCGCCAGGGGATGCTGGAGAAAGACGACCTCAGCCTAACTGAGGCACGGACTCTCTCCACCTCCCTGGAGGTCGCCGCTTTACACGCCCGCGCCTGTGTCCCCAGCCGCACTGCAGCGCCCTGGGCCTCCTGGCACGCATCCCCACCGCCATCCGCCATGCTAATCTCCCCCCCGCCGCCGGGCCCCTGCGCCCGGCCTGCGCGCCTCTCGGCTCCCACTCTCAGCCGCCAAATCGGTCGCTGCTGTGCCGCGCAGCGACTGGGGATCTCCTCCGCCGGGCCTTTCCGGGCTCCTCCAGCGCACCGCGCTAATCTCCCCCCCCCCCCACCCCGCCGCCGGACCCCTGCGCCCGGCCTGCGCGCCTCCCCCTCTCCTCCGGGGCCTTCCGGGCCCTTCCAGCGCACCGCGCAACTCTCTCCTCCCCGCCCCCGGGCCCCTGCGCCTGGCCTGCGCGCCTCTCGGCCCCCGCTCTCAGCCGCTCCGGTCGGCCCGCTGGCACCGTTAACCCTGACCCCAGCAACCACGAGGGCCCCGCCATCTTGGGGCACCGACTCCACATGCGGGTCCTGGGCGCCGCCATCTTGGGGCCCCGACTCCACGTGCGGGTCCTGGGCGCCGCCATCTTGGGGCCCCGACTCCACGTGCGGATTCTGGGCACCACCATCCTGGACTGGCACGCAAGGTTCTGCCAGCTACTACTCGGGCAACGCCGACTACGACGATGGTTCTTCTCCACGGCTCGCGGCCATTCAACTCGACCAGTCACGGCCACGCACGCTCGCCAAAACAACGACGCTGATCCACCTCAATGGCCACGAGACGGGCTGCCTGCTGGACTCCGGGAGCATCGTTCACCCTGCCACGGTAAGACGCTGCGCGCTCCCTGTCCACCCTGTAAAACACAAAATCGGGTTAGCCTCAGGTTCGCACTCCGTCTGCATCACCGGCTGCTGCATCGCGGACCTCACGGTCCAAGGGAAGGTTTTTAAAAATTACAAACTCCTTGTCCTCCCTGACCTTTGCGCACAGGCACACCTGGGACTGGACTTCCAGTGCAACCTACAGAGCTTGACCTTCCAATTCGGCGGCCCTATACCCCCCCTTACTGTCTGCAGCCTCGCGTCCCTCAAAGTGGACCCCCCCTCCTTGTTTGCTAATCTCACCCCCGATTGCAAACCCGTCGTGACACAGAGCAGATGGTACAGCGCCCAGGACCGGACCTTCATCGGGTCCGAGGTCCAGAGGTTGCTGAAGGAAGGGGTCATCGAGGCCAACAACAGTCCCTGGCGAGCCCAAGTGCTGGTGGTCCGGACTGGGGAGAAAAACCGGATGGTCATCGACTATAGCCAGACCATCAACCGGTTTACGCAGCTGGACGCGTATCCTCTCCCCCGTATTTCCACCATGGTAAACGATATCGCGAAATACAAAGTCGTCTCCACTGTGGACCTTAAGTCCGCTTATCACCAGCTCCCCATCCGCGCGAGTGACCGCAAGTACACCGCGTTTGAGGCTGATGGGCGCCTCTACCACTTCCTTAGGGTTCCATTTGGTGTCACAAATGGGGTCTCGGTCTTCCAACGGGAGATGGACTGAATGGTTGACAAGTACGGATTATGGGCTACCTCCCCGTATCTCGATAATGTCACCATCTGCGGCCACGACCAGCAGGACCATGACACCAACCTCCGGAAATTTCTCCAAACCGCAAATCTCCTTAACCTCACTTACAATAAGGATAAGTGCGTGTTTAGCACCGACCGTCTAGCCATCCTCGGCTACGTAGTGCGTAACGGAGTGATAGGCCCCGACCCCGAACGCATGCGCCCCCTGATGGAACTCCCCCTCGCCAACACCCTCAAATCCCTCAAACGCTGCCTGGGTTTCTTCGCTTACTACGCCCAATGGGTTCCCAATTACGCCGACAAGGCCCGTCCCCTCATTCAAACCACGACCTTCCCGCCAACGACAGAGGCCTGCCAGGCCTTTAGCTGCATCAAAGCAGACATCGCAAAGGCCACGATGCGCGCCATCGACGAGTCCCTCCCCTTCCAGGTCGAGAGCGACGCATCAGAAGTAGCTCTGGCGACCACCCTGAACCAAGCGGGCAGACCCGTGGCCTTCTTCTCCAGAACCCTCCAGGCTTCCGAACTCCGCCACCCCGCTGTGGAAAAGGAAGCCCAGGCCATAGTCGAAGCTGTGCGACATTGGAGGCACTATTTGGCCGGCAGGAGGTCACAGACCAACAGTCAGTGGCCTTCATGTTTGATAATGCACAAAGGGGCAAGATTAAGAATGACAAGATCTTAGTGGCGGATCGAGTTGTCTACGTACAACTATGAGATCTTGTATCGTCCTGGGAAGCTCAATGAGCCTCCTGATGCCCTGTCCCGTGGTACCTGCGCCAGCGCGCAGATAGACCGCCTTCGCTCCCTCCACGCGGACCTCTGCCATCCAGGGGTGACCCCTTTCTACCATTTCATTAAGGCCCGCAACCTGCCTTTCTCCATCGAGGAAGTCAGGACAGTAACCCGTGACTGCCACATCTGCACAGAGTGCAAGCCGCACTTCTACCGCCCTGAGCGCACACAAATGATCAAAGCATCCCGCCCCTTCGAACGTCTCAGCATTGACTTCAAGGGGCCCCTTCACTCTAACAACCGCAACATTTACTTCCTGGCGGTAATCGACGAATACTCCCACTTCCCCTTTGTCATTCCCTGCCCCGACATGACCACATCGACCGTCATTAACGCCCTCCTCTCCATCTTCTCCCTGTTCGGCTACCCCGCGTACATACACAGCGATCGGGGGTCCTCATTTATGAGCGACGAGCTGCGTCAATTCCTGCTCAACAGGGGCATTGCCTCTAGCAGGACAACCAGCTATAACCCTCGGGGTAACGGACAGGCCGAGCGGGAGAATGGTACCATCTGGAAGACCATACTACTGGCCCTCCGGTCCAGAGCTCTCCCTATTTCCCGATGGCAAGAGGTTATCCCCGATGCCCTACATTCTATCCGCTCACTCCTCTGTACCGCAACAAATCAGACACCTCATGAACGTCTTCTTGTTTTCCCCAGGAAGTCGTCCTCCGGATCCCCTATCCCGACGTGGCTGGCTGCCCCGGACCCATCTTGCTCCGGAAGCATGTGCGGGTGCACAAGTCCGACCCGTTGGTGGAACAAGTCCAGTTACTCCACGCTAACCCACAGTATGTGTACGTGGAGTACCCCGACGGTCGGCAGGACACGGTCTCCCTCCGGGACCTGGCACCCGCCGGCATGCGGCCTTCCCCCCCCTCCACCACAGACCCCCCCCCAGTTTTTTCCCCCCAGCGCCCCACCCTGACCACCCCTTCCCCATCCATAGCGTCTCCACCACCAGCCTGGGTGACGGAGACAGTTCAAGGACCATCGCTCCCGGACTCCAGGACATCAGCGGAACCACCACCATTGGCTGAACCAACGTTACCAACTCCACTGCGGCGGTCTGCCAGGACGTCACGGGCAACGAAAAGACTGATCGAGTCGATTTAATTTCCAACAACTCCATGGACCTCGTATGGACAATATGTACTATTGTTAATTGTCTGGGCCAGTGGGAAGCCAAATTTTTTTTTCTCCCTTCTCTGGCTGCTACTCATATCATCATTTCTCCCCCCCCCCCCCCCGGCTCTCATTGATACCCCCCCCCCCCTCCCCGCCCCGGCTTCTTTCTCCGCAAGGGGTGAATGTGATGGTATGATTTGCATAGCTGTCTGCCATCGGTGCAGATCACCGGCTTACCATTGGCCCTGGTTGGTCATGTGCCTCTCGACCGATTGTTTGAGACCAGTCATGTGACGGCTCCCCGATTGGTCGAGTGGCTGAGTTAACCCCGCCTCAGAGCGAGGTATAAATACCCAGAACGCCCGGCGGTCGGCCATTTACTGCAGTCGACCGCACGGCTAACTTCTAGCTTATTAAAGCCTAACTTTTGTACAGCAACTCGTCTCGCGTTCGATTGATGGTTCATCAGAGAGGGTGCGAGATTGACAACCAGTGATGAATTCCACCCCGGGACCCTCCAGTCCTCCCGCCACCCACCCACCCCCCCTTCCCAGGAAGCCCTGCCCTTGCATCCCTGGCCGCAGCGAGGGCCCGTGCTCACTGGACCCCACATCCCAGACACCCGCATGTGACGCTAACTGGACACGGTGCAGGTCCCCTCCCCCGGTCCACTCACCTACCCTCCGGTCACGGCAATGTCCCCGGTGCAGGGAGCCAGCCAGTCCTCTGATGGAGCGAGCTGCTGCTCACAATCGTGGCCACAGCCTCCCAGACGGGGTTGGTCACTTGGCTGGGTGGGCGTCTGCCCAACCGTTGATAGACGATTCATCACCTGTGCTCGACCCTTTCGAGGCGTTTGCCGAGGGATCGCCCTGTAACGAGTGTTTCTGGCAGCCAGATCTCCCCCCCGCAATCGGAATTGGAACATGTGCTGGATAGTCGTTTAAATGGTGCAGCCCACTGATTGAAGTGATTAGGTTGACGCAGGGCGAGCCAATCAGAGGTTGGCCGCCACAGGCGCGGAGTGAAGCTCATGAATGGACACTTCGAAACAATTCCACCCATTTAACTCTCACACAGATGCTGACAGGCCTGCTGAGTTTTTCCAGCACTTTCTGTTTTCGATCAGTTGAACCCTCATCTGCAATTGTTTTCAGTGCCATATTCGCACCAGCACAGGGTAGTGGGGCTGAATGGGCTGTTATTTCTACTTCGATTCCTGTGTGAAAAAGATAACCAAGTAAAAACTGTTTCTTTTATTTCGGTTTGAAAATTGGGTTCAGAAATGCATCACATCTATGACCACATCATGACCCTCAGAACATGTACCATATGGAATGGATATCAAGTATACCTCTGGACATGGAGCCGAATTTTCCAACCCTTCCAGGTAGGGCGTCTTCTGGTCCCGCCGATGGTGACCACAACGGCAGAGCGTGCAGGCCATTTAAAGCCCTGTAGACATCGGGGCGCCTGGCAGATCCAACTACCGACCAATAATGGGTTGGCTGGACTGCCGGAAGAGACACTGAGGGGGAGGGGGGGTTTAGTTCAAACATCCCACCCACAACGTTTTTTCCTCTTGCAAGAAATAAGTGGGAAGTTTCAAGAGCTTTCCTAAATTTTGGGAGGATTTCTATCAACCGATTCACCGTAACATTCCTGGGGTTTATCATTGACAACTCTTCTCTATTTGGTCATTGCAACAAAAACAAAACACTGAGTTAAAAGAGTCAAACATTAACCCTCAGCTTGTGGGCGGCCAAAGAAAATTGGCCATTTGCACTAATGGGACATGGGGAGAGTTGAGAAATGTTTGACGTGTCACTGATGTTGACATTATTTCAGACCCAACGACTTCTCAATGGTTCCCGGCACTGAACACTGGACTGGCAAAAGGCAAGTAATTATAGTGTTGCATTGTCTCATCAAATACTGCGCAAACAATAAATGTTAGACTAGATTCGGAGGGAATTTGCTTCAATGCTGTTGCATTAAGTGCTGTCACCTTCGGTGAAGCAAAATGTTATATCGAATGTTTCTCCTCATCCGCCACTTCCAGGTGCAGTAAAATGTGCTGGAATCTCTCTGTCTTCGTGAAGCTAATCCACCAAACCTTCCAAAATATATCAACTGATGTTCCAATTCTAATTCTGGAAGTCCTGTTAATGCTAACTATGAAATGTAATCAGTTAGGGTTGAAAAGTAGTGTCAACGAGAATGTCATATTGCGTTACTGCAGTTGTTGCTTGGCTGCTGCCCTAGCCCCCAGCAGGACCACGGGGTAAACATTGTCGTTCTCCCTGTGGGACTTGGGGAGTACGAGCTCCCCGGGTAGGGGGCGGAGGCCACCCAGCTAGAGCTTGTTCAACCTATACAGGGCCTGGTGTTATTGGTTGTCCCAACGGGGCCTACATTGGGAAAGAGTTACTGCTGTGGGCAGAGTATTGTACATGGTTCAGAATAAATCCTTCTTCCACTATCGCTAGCTTCCTCAGTTACTAAGGTTACTTTCATGGAGACGAGGAGAAATTTGAAAGAGCTTGATTTTGCTTCCCCCCCCCAACCTCCTGTGCCTGTTGCCTCCATCGACATCGCCTCCTTCAGGCAACAAAATGAGTAACGTTGAATCTGTGGCAGTGCAACTTCTTGCTTTTTTTAAAGGAGGCAAAAAGCTCCATTCTGTTTCTATGGGCTGTGTTTTCCAAGCCCCAGCCGCGTGATTCTCGGCGGCACGCATTTCGCTGGTAGCTGGTCAATGGGATTTCAAGGTTGGTGGCGTTTCAGATAGTGGTGAGGATTGTCAAAGGATACTGCCAGAAGGATGTGGAGGCTTTGGAGAGGAAACAGAGGAGGGTGTTGCCTGGTCTGGAGGATGTTCCCTGGTCTGGAAGGTGTTGCCTGGTCTGGAAGGTGTTGCCTGGTCTGGAAGGTGTTGCCTGGTCTGGAGGGTGTTGCCTGGTCTGGAAGGTGTTGCCTGGTCTGGAGGGTGTTGCCTGGTCTGGAGGATGTTGCCTGGTCTGGAAGGCGTTGTCTGGTCTGGAGGATATTGCCTGGTCTGGAGGGTGTTGCCTGGTCTGGAGAATGTTGCCTGGTCTGGAAGGTGTTGCCTGGTCTGGAGGGTGTTGCCTGGTCTGGAGGGTGTTGCCTGGTCTGGAAGGTGTTGCCTGGTCTGGAGGGTGTTGCCTGGTCTGGAGGGTGTTGCCTGGTCTGGAAGGCGTTGTCTGGTCTGGAGAATGTTGCCAGGTCTGGAGGGTGTTGCCTGGTCTGGAGGATGTTGCCTGGTCTGGAGGGTGTTCCCTGGTCTGGAGGGTGTTGCCTGGTCTGGAGAATGTTGCCTGGTCTGGAGGGTGTTGCCTGGTCAGGAGGGTGTTGCCTGGTCTGGAGGGTGTTCCCTGGTCTGGAGGGTGTTGCCTGGTCTGGAAGGTGTTGCCTGGTCTGGAGAATGTTGCCTGGTCTGGAGAATGTTGCCTGGTCTGGAGAATGTTGCCTGGTCTGGAGAATGTTGCCTGGACTGGAAGGTGTTGCCTGGTCTGGAGGATGTTGCCTGGTCTGGAGGATGTTGCCTGGTCTGGAGGATGTTGCCTGGTCTGGAGGATGTTGCCTGGTCTGGAGGATGTTGCCTGGTCTGGAGGATGTTGCCTGGTCTGGAGGATGTTGCCTGGTCTGGAGGGTGTTCCCTGGTCTGGAGGGTGTTGTCTGGTCTGGAAGGTGTTGTCTGGTCTGGAGGGTGTTGCCTGGTCTGGAAGGTGTTGCCTTGTCTGGAGGGTGTTGCCTGGTCTGGAGAATGTTGCCTGGTCTGGAAGGTGTTGCCTGGTCTGGAGGATGTTGCCTGGTCTGGAGGATGTTGCCTGGTCTGGAGGGTGTTGCCTGGTCTGGAGGGTGTTGCCTGGTCTGGAGAATGTTGCCTGGTCTGGAGGGTGTTGCCTGGTCTGGAAGGTGTTGCCTGGTCTGGAAGGTGTTGCCTGGTCTGGAGGATGTTGCCTGGTCTGGAGGGTGTTGCCTGGTCTGGAGGATGTTGTCTGGTCTGGAGGATGTTGTCTGGTCTGGAGGATGTTGTCTGGTCTGGAGGGTGTTCCCTGGTCTGGAGGGTGTTGCCTGGTCTGGAGGGTGTTGCCTGGTCTGGAAGGTGTTGTCTGGTCTGGAGGGTGTTGCCTGGTCTGGAAGGTGTTGCCTGGTCTGGAAGGTGTTGCCTGGTCTGGAGGGTGTTGCCTGGTCTGGAGAATGTTGCCTGGTCTGGAGGGTGTTGCCTGGTCTGGAGGATGTTGCCTGGTCTGGAGGGTGTTCCCTGGTCTGGAGGGTGTTGCCTGGTCTGGAGGGTGTTGCCTGGTCTGGAGGGTGTTGCCTGGTCTGGAGGGTGTTGCCTGGTCTGGAGGGTGTTGCCTGGTCTGGAGGATGTTGCCTGGTCTGGAGGATGTTGCCTGATCTGGAAGGTGTTGCCTGGTCTGGAGGATGTTGCCTGATCTGGAAGGTGTTGCCTGGTCTGGAAGGTGTTGCCTGATCTGGAGGGTGTTGCCTGATCTGGAGGGTGTTGCCTGGTCTGGAGGGTGTTGCCTGGTCTGGAGGATGTTGCCTGATCTGGAAGGTGTTGCCTGGTCTGGAGGATGTTGCCTGGTCTGGAGGATGTTGCCTGGTCTGGAGAATGTTGCCTGGTCTGGAGGGTGTTGCCTGGTCTGGAGGGTGTTGCCTGGTCTGGAGGGTGTTGCCTGGTCTGGAGGGTGTTGCCTGGTCTGGAGGGTGTTGCCTGGTCTGGAAGGTGTTGCCTGATCTGGAGGGTGTTGCCTGGTCTGGAGGGTGTTGCCTGGTCTGGAAGGTGTTGCCTGATCTGGAGGGTGTTGCCTGGTCTGGAGGTTGTTGCCTGGTCTGGAGGGTGTTGCCTGGTCTGGAGGATGTTGCCTGGTCTGGAGGATGTTGCCTGGTCTGGAGGATGTTGCCTGGTCTGGAAGGTGTTGCCTGGTCTGGAGGGTGTTGCCTGGTCTGGAGGGTGTTGCCTGGTCTGGAGGGTGTTGCCTGGTCTGGAGGGTGTTTCCTGGTCTGGAGGATGTTGCCTGGTCTGGAGGATGTTGCCTGGTCTGGAGGATGTTGCCTGGTCTGGAAGGTGTTGCCTGGTCTGGAGGGTGTTGCCTGGTCTGGAGGGTGTTGCCTGGTCTGGAAGGTGTTGCCTGGTCTGGAGGGTGTTGCCTGGTCTGGAGGGTGTTGCCTGGTCTGGAGGGTGTTGCCTGGTCTGGAGGGTGTTCCCTGGTCTGGAGGATGTTCCCTGGTCTGGAGGATGTTGCCTGGTCTGGAGGATGTTGCCTGGTCTGGAAGGTGTTGCCTGGTCTGGAGGGTGTTGCCTGGTCTGGAGGATGTTCCCTGGTCTGGAGGGTGTTCCCTGGTCTGGAGGATGTTGCCTGGTCTGGAGGATGTTGCCTGGTCTGGAGGATGTTGCCTGGTCTGGAAGGTGTTGCCTGGTCTGGAGGGTGTTGCCTGGTCTGCAGAGAGACTAAATAGGCTTGGTCTGTTTTCATTAAAATGACGGAGGTTGAGGGGGCGAGCTGATAGAGGTCTACAAGATTATGAGGGGCATGGATAGAGTGGATGGGCAGGTGCTCTTTCCCAAAGTGGAGGGGTCAGCCACTAGGGGGCATGGGTTTAAGGTTCATGGGCAAAGTTTATGAGAGCTCATCCTTGGCCAGGAACATGAGGGTCACCTGGGGGTGGAAAAGTGTCGCCGGCGAGCCCGAGAGGCAGTGTACTGGCCTGGCATCAATCAGGACATCGCCAACTCTGTTCTAAATTGCCCAACGTACCAACGGTTCCTGCCCGCTCAGCCGAAAGAGACTTTGCAGCCGCATGAACTGGTGTCGTATCCATGGACCACGGTTGGCATTGATCTCTTCCACACAAAAGGCCGGGACTACGTCCTCATTGTGGATTATTTCTCTAACTACCCCAAGGTGGTCAGACTGCATGACCTCACATCAGCAACAGTCATCAGGGTGTGCAAAGAGACCTTTGCCCATCATGGCATTCCACTCACGGTCATGACTGATAATGGCCCGGGCTTCTGCAGTCAGGAGTGGACCGATTTTGCCCGACGGTACAATTTCACGCACGTCACCTCGAGCCCCCACTACCCCCAATCAAATGGGAAAGCTGAAAAGGGGGTACACATTGTTAAGCGACTGTTGTGTAAAGCGGCTCATTCGGGTTCAGATTTTAACCTAGCGCTGTTAGCCTACAGGGCGACTCCCTTGTCCGCTGGCCTGTCCCCAGCACAGCTGCTAATGAACCGCACACTATGGACGACGGTGCTGGCTATCTACATCCCGGACCTTGACGCCTTTCCGGTCCTGCAAAGAATGTAACTATCTTGGGCCCAATGCAAGTTGGCGTATGATGTCCACGCCACGGATCTCCCTGCTCTCGTCCCTGCTGACCAAGTTCGTGTTCAGCTCCCTGACGGTGGCTGGTCTGCCACAGCTGTGATGGTCAAGCAAGTGGCCCCCAGATCATTTCTAGTTCGCATGTATGATGGTTCTTTTCTTCGGTGTAATAGGCGGGCACTGCGGCTGCTTCCACGCTCGCCACCTAAACGTGATGTCCCGCCTCGCCTGATGCATCCTCAGGACACACCCTTCCAAGAGGCCATCGGTCTGCCTCTTCTTTTGCCACCCTCTACAGTCGATGCAGCTCCGCCCGTTCCAGTGCAGGCGGCCCCTGACCCACCCTTGAGATGGTCACCCAGAATTCGTCACCCGCCACAGAGACTGAATTTATAGACTGAATGTTTTGTTGCCTTATTCTTCCTTTACTCTCCTGTACATATTGTTCTTTATAATTTGTTATATGCACTCGATCTGCACTAGACACCTACCCATGTAAATACGTTCATATTTTTTGTCTATAGTCAGGTTCCTAGTCATGTAAATACGCTCACATACTTTGTACATAGTCAGGCACATTCACATACTCACTATTTATTGACATATACACATTTCTAAAAAGGGGGTAGATGTCATAATATACACACAAGTATATGATGGTGCACAGACAGATATTGATTGACACACAGGATGACCAATGAACACACATTACACAGCAGCCAATCACCAGACAGGACACGGCCACTATAAAGCTAAGGGGCACTAGTTTTCCCGCTCTCTTGGGATGCAGCCTCTGAGACAGCCAGAGCCCGTGAGCAACCACGCGACCATCCACCATGTGGTACTAAGATAGTCTGGTCAGGTTAGCCTCAGGTCTCCAGTCAGCTCAGCATCGTGTCAACCCACAGTCTAAGTATGTTTAACAGCTGGTAGTTCAATAAAATAGTGTTGCATTTCTCCAAGTGTTGGAAGCCTGTCTCTCTCACTGCTTTGGTAAACGCAGTCCTTGCAGACCTAGCATACCCAACACATCAGTGAGTGCCTGCAACACGTTGCCAGGGGAGGTTGCGGAAGCAGGTACATTAACAGCATTCAAAAGGCATCTCAACAAATATATGGATAGGATGGGCAGCACGGTAGCATGGTGGTTAGTATAAATGCTTCACAGCTCCAAGGTCCCAGGTTCGGTTCCCGGCTGGGTCACTGTCTGTGAGGAGTCTGCACGTCCTCCCCGTGTGTGCGTGGGTTTCCTCCGGGTGCTCCGGTTTCCTCCCACAGTCCAAAGATGTGCAGGTTAGGTGGATTGGCCATGCTAAATTGCCCGTAGTGTCCGAAAAAGTAAGGTTAAAGAAGGGGGGGGGGAGGGTTGTTGGGATACGTGGGTTTGAGTAGGGTGATCATTGCTCGGCACAACATCGAGGGCCGAAAGGGCTGTACTGTTCTATGCTCTATGATGGTTAAAGAGGGATATGGCACTAGGAAGTGCTGAGGGCTTTGGCCAAGGGTGGTATCATGATCGGTAGAGACTTGGAGGGCCGAAGGGCTTGTTTGTGTTCCTTCGTTCTTTGTTCTTATGGACCTGGGAGAACAATGGGAACTCCCTCTCCCTCGGGTGTGTGAACCTTCATGGGTCCACTCCCCCCCCCACCTGCTCTATAAAGGCTCTCAGTTCTCTCGCAATGGCCGATTGTTTCCCTGCACTGGGGCTGGATTTCTCCCTCGTGGGTCGTGTACACAGTTGAAATCTCTCCCATCATCAGTCAGTGGCAGTCTCCATTGGGGATTTCTGCCATGGTCTTTTTGATAAAGTCTGCGACGCCCCAGTTGGGGGCGGAGATATTGACCAGTCCCACCGGTGTCGCTTCCAGGACACCACTCATAGAATCATAGAATTTACAGTGCAGAAGGAGGCCAATCAGCCCATCGAGACTGCACCGGCTCTTGGAAAGAGCAACCTACTTAAGCCCACACCTCCTCCCTATCCCGTAACCCAGCAACCCCACCTAACCTAAGGACAATTTAGCATGCCCAATCCCCCTAACCTGCACAGCTTTGGACTGTGGGAGGAAACCGGAGGAAACCCACACAGACACCGGGGGAATGTGCAGACTCCACACAGACAGTGATCCAAGCCGTGAATCGATCCTGGGACCCTGGAGCTGTGAAGCAACAGTGCTAACCACTGTGCTACTGGGCCGCCATAGCCATGACAAACCTTCCAAAATAGGGAAGGGGAATGGGCCTAGGTAGGGTGCTCTTTCGGAGGGTTGGTGCAGACACAGTGGGCTGAATGCTCTCCTTATGCACTGTATGGATTGTATAATTCTATGAACATTATCTAATGTGCTTCAATAGGCAGAGGTCCTTAGCTGGAGATGTTTCTATTTAAGAACTACAGTACAGTAAAGAGAATAGGCACTGCTGTATTTAATATCTTATATTTCACCGGTTAGCAACACATGATGCCACTGTAATATTTAAACTGTGAGTAGTTAGAGCTGGGACATGATATTCTATCTTGAGCAGGATATTGAGTCAATGATAGAATGTAGAACATTGAGGGCTCGGACATTATCTTTTGTCCTGTAACTTGAAGATCTGGCACATCGCGTGTACTCTTTAGTATGTCTCCAACACATGACTTTCCACAAATTCCCATCCCCACCGCCCCCATCACCACAATCCTGCACCAGGCCTAGCCCCTGAAAGTGCGGAGGAGCACACAGTAAGCGAGCACTTTTCCAGGAGCACATCCGGAGTGAGACTCATACAGAGTGGGAGATTTAAACTTGGTAATTTGGTGCAGTGAGGTAATTCGGTGCAGAGTGTAAGGAGGTGCTTTTTAACCGTGGTAAGTGACTGGTAAGTAGTCTCTCTTTTTCTTTTCATTGTCTAATTTATTTATTTTTATTTTGAAATTCTAGTTGTTTAAGTTTACCAAGGGTTTAAGACATGGCAGGAGATCCCAGACCCGTGTCATGCTCCTCGTGTGCGATGTGGGAGCTTAGGGACACGTCCACTGTCCCTGGCTCCTTCACGTGCAAGAAGTGTGTTCAGTTGCAGCTCTTGTTAGACCGCTTGACGGCTCTGGAGCTGCGGATGGTCTCACTTTGGAGCATCCGCGATGCTGAGGAGGTCGTGGATAGCACGTTTAGCGAGTTGGTCACACCGCAGGTGAAGGTTACTGAGGGAGATAGAAAATGGGTGACCAAAAGAAAGAGCAAGAGTAGGAAGGCAGTGCAGGTGTCCCCTGCGGTCATCTCCCTGCAAAACAGATATACCGCTTTGGATACTGTTGAGGGAGATGGCTCACCAGGGGAAGGCAGCAGCAGCCAGGTTCATGGCACCGTGGCTGGCTCTGCTGCACAGCAGGGCAGGAAGAAAAATGGCAGGGCTATAGTGATAGGGGACTCGATCGTAAGGGGAATAGACAGGCGGTTCTGTGGACGCAATCGAGACTCCAGGATGGTATGTTGCCTCCCTGGTGCAAGGGTCAAGGATGTCTCGGAGCGGCTGCAGGATATTCTGGGGGGGGGAGGATGAACAGCCAGCTGTCGTGGTGCACATAGGCACCAACGATATAGGTAAAAAACGGGATGAGGTCCTACAAGCGGAATTCAGGGAGTTAGGAGTTAAACTAAAAAGTAGGACCCCAAAGGTAGTAATCTCAGGATTGCTACCTGTGCCACGAGCTAGTCAGAGTAGGAATGTCAGGATAGATAGGATGAATGCGTGGCTCGAGAGATGGTGCAAGAGGGAGGGATTCAAATTCCTGGGGCATTGGGACCGGTTCTGGGAGAGGTGGGACCAGTACAAACCGGACGGTATGCACTTGGGCAGGACTGGAACCGATGTCCTAGGGGGGGGTGTTTTCTAAGCTGTTGGGGAGGGTTTAAACTAATGTGGCAGGGGGATGGGAACCAATGCTGGAAGTTGGAAGGTAGTAAAACAGGGACAGAAACAAAAGGAAGTAAGGGGAAAAGTGCAAGGCAGAGAAGACATAGTCAGAAATCCATAAGGGCGACAGTACAAGGTACAGTGACTGAGGGGAGCACAGTGAATAGGCCCAGTACTAACAAAAGGAATAAAACTGGAGATGTTAAGATTCAAAACAGAGGTAAAAAAACCAACATAAGTGTACTTTACCTGAATGCTCGTAGTATTCGGAATAAAGTAAATGAGTTGGTGGCACAAATCATCGTAAATGACTATGATTTAGTGGCCATTACTGAAACATGGTTAAAGGATGGTCACGACTGGGAGTTAAATATCCGAGGGTATCAAACTATTCGGAAGGACAGAGTGGATGGTAAGTGAGGTGGTGTTGCTCTGTTATTTAAGGATGACATCCGGGCAATAGTAAGGGATGACATCGGTGCTATGGAGGATAAGGTTGAATCCATTTGGGTGGAAATCAGGAATAGTAAGGCGAAAAAGTCACTGATAGGAGTAGTCTATCGGCCACCAAATAGTAACGAGATGGTGGGGCAGGCAATAAACAAAGAAATAACTGATGCATGTAGAAATGGTACAGCAGTTATCATGGGGGATTTTAATCTACATGTCGATTGGTTTAACCAGGTCGGTCAAGGCAACCGTGAGGAGGAGTTTATAGAATGTATCCGCGATAGTTTCCTAGAACAGTATGTAATGGAACCTACGAGGGAACAAGCGGTCCTAGATCTTGTCCTGTGTAATGAGACAGGATTGATTCATGATCTCATAGTTAGGGATCCTCTCGGAAGGAGCGATCACAATATGGTGGAATTTAAAATACAGATGGAGGGTGAGAAAGTAAAATCAAATACTAGTGTTTTGTGTTTAAACAAAGGAGATTACAAGGGGATGAGAGAAGAACTAGCTAAGGTAGACTGGGAGCTAAGACTTTATGGTGGAACAGTTGAGGAACAGTGGAGAACCTTCCAAGCGATTTTTCACAGTGCTCAGCAAAGGTTTATACCAACAAAAAGGAAGGACGGAAGAAAGAGGGAAAATCGACCGTGGATATCTAAGGAAATAAGGGAGAGTATCAAATTGAAGGAAAAAGCATATAAAGTGGCAAAGATTGCTGGGAGATTAGAGGACTGGGAAATCTTTAGGGGGCAACAGAAAGCTACTAAAAAAGCTATAAAGAAGAGTAAGATAGAGTATGAGAGTAAACTTGCTCAGAATATAAAAACAGACAGTAAAAGTTTTTACAAATATATAAGACAAAAAAGAGTGGCTAAGGTAAATATTGGTCCTTTAGAGGATGAAAAGGGAGTTTTAATAATGGGAAATGAGGAAATGGCTGAGGAACTGAACAGGTTTTTTGGGTCGGTCTTCACAGTGGAAGACACAAATAACATGCCAGCGACTGATAGAAATGAGGCTATGACAGGTGAGGACCTTGAGAGGATTGTTATCACTAAGGAGGGAGTGATGGGCAAGCTAATGGGGCTAAAGGTAGACAAGTCTCCTGGACCTGATGGAATGCATCCCAGAGTGCTAAAAGAGATGGCTAGGGAAATTGCAGATTCACTAGTCAAGCATTTATTTATTTTTATTTTTAAATTTTAGAGTACCCAATTATTATTTTTTCCAATTAATGGGCAATTTAGTGTGGCCAATCCACCTAGCTTGCACATTTTTGGGTTGTGGGGGTGAAAACCACGCAAACACGGGGAGAACGTGCAAACTCCACACGGACAGTGACCCAGAGCCGGGATCGAACCTGGGACCTCGGCGCCGTGAGGCCACAGCGCTAACCCACTGCGCCACCGTGCTGCCCTGCAGATGCACTAGTGATAATTTACCGAAATTCACTAGACTCTGGGGTGGTCCCGGTGGATTGGAAATTAGCAAACGTGCGCCACTGTTTAAAAAAGGAGGTAGGCAGAAAGCAGGAAATTATAGGCCAGTGAGTTTAACTTCGGTAATAGGGAAGATGCTGGAATCTATCATCAAGGAAGAAATTGCGAGGCATCTGGATAGAAATTGTCCCATTGGGCAGACGCAGCATGGGTTCGTTAAAGGAAGGTCATGCCTAACTAATTTAGTGGAATTTTTTGAGGACATTAGCAGTGCAGTAGATAACGGGGAGCCAATGAATGTGGTATATCTGGATTTCCAGAAAGCCTTTGACAAGGTGCCACAGAAAAGGTTGCTGCATAAGATAAAGATGCATGGCATTAAGGGTAAAGTAGTAGCATGGATAGAGGATTGGTTAATTAATAGAAAGCAAAGAGTTGGGATAAATGGGTGTTTCTCTGGTTGGCAATCAGTAGCTAGTGGTGTCCCTCAGGGATCCGTGTTGGGCCCACAATTGTTCACAATTTACATTGATGATTTGGAGTTGGGGACCAAGGGCAATGTGTCCAAGTTTGAAGATGACACTAAGATGAGTGGTAAAGCGAAAAGTGCAGAGGATACTGGAAGTCTGCAGAGGAATTTGGATAGGTTAAGTGAATGGGCTCGGGTCTGGCAGATGGAATACAATGTTGACAAATGTGAGGTTATCCATTTTGGTAGGAATAACAGCAAACGGGATTATTATTTAAACGATAAAATATTAAAGCATGCCGCTGTTCAGAGAGACTTGGGTGTGCTAATGCATGAGTCACAGAAGGTTGGTTTACAAGTGCAACAGGTGATTAAGAAGGCAAATGGAATTTTGTCCTTCATTGCTAGAGGGATGGAGTTTAAGACTAGGGAGGTTATGTTGCAATTGTATAAGGTGTTAGTGCGGCCACACCTGGAGTATTGTGTTCAGTTTTGGTCTCCTTACTTGAGAAAGGACGTACTGGCGCTGGAGGGTGTGCAGAGGAGATTCACTAGGTTAATCCCAGAGCTGAAGGGGTTGGATTATGAGGAGAAGTTAAGTAGACTGGGACTGTACTCGTTGGAATTTAGAAGGATGAGGGGGGATCTTATAGAAACATTTAAAATTATGAAGGGAATAGATAGGATAGATGCGGGCAGGTTGTTTCCACTGGCGGGTGACAGCAGAACTAGGGGGCATAGCCTCAAAATAAGGGGAAGTAGATTTAGGACTGAGTTTAGGAGGAACTTCTTCACCCAAAGGGTTGTGAATCTATGGAATTCCTTGCCCAGTGAAGCAGTTGAGGCTCCTTCATTACATGTTTTTAAGGTAAAGATAGATAGTTTTTGAAGAATAAAGGGATTAAGGGTTATGGTGTTCGGGCCGGAAAGTGGAGCTGAGTCCACAAAAGATCAGCCATGATCTAATTGAATGGCGGAGCAGGCTCGAGGGGCCAGATGGCCTACTCCTGCTCCTAGTTCTTATGTTCTTATGTTGTTATTCTGCACCTTCCGGACGGCCCGATGCTGGAGTGGTTCACACCACTCCTCGGCATCGGGACCCCTCGCCCTGCCGGGTAGGGGAGAATCCCGCCCTTGGGAATGAGACGAGGAGAAATTGCTTCACGCAAAGTGCTGTGAATCTTTGGAATTCTCAACTCGAGAGGCAAGTGGATGCTCCTTTCCTGAATATATTTAAGGCTGGGATAGAGAGATATGAAAATGAAAATGAAAAATGAAAATCGCTTATTGTCACGAGTAGGCTTCAATGAAGTTACTGTGAAAAGCCCCTAGTCGCCACATTCCGGCGCCTATCCGGGGAGGCTGGTATGGGAATCGAACCGTGCTCCTGGCCTGCTTGGTCTGCTTTAAAAGCCAGCGATTTAGCCTGGTGAGCTAAACCAGCCCCCTCTCGGCCTCTCAAGAGAATCGAGGACATTGGGAGTGCATGGGGAAAAAAAATTCATTTCTGGGATGCGGGCATCGCTGGTTATGCCAACATTTAGCTGCCCCCTTTGAACAGCTGTAGTCGATGTGGTGTAGATACACCCACTGTGCTGTTAGGGAGGGAGATCCAGGATTTTGACCCAGTGACAGTGAAGGAGCGGCGATATATTTCCAAGTCAGGACGGTGAGTGACTTGGAGGGGAACCTCCAGGTGGTGGGGTTCCCAGGTATCTGCTGCTCTTGTCCTTCCAGATGGTAGTGGTCGTGGGTTTGGAAGGTGCTGCCTAAGTAACCTTGGTGAGTTACCGCTGTGCATTTTGTAGATGGTACACACGGCTGCCACTGTTCATCGGGGGTGGAGGGATTGAATATCCATCCCGTTTCATTCTTTTTTTGTGTTTTTGTACTGGTTGAATACAACTGAGTTGCTTTCTAGACCATTTAAGAGTCAACCACATTACTGTGGGTCTGGAGTTACATGTAGACTAGACCATACCAGGTAAGGACGGCCGATTCCCTTCCCTGAATGACATTCGTGAACCAAATAGGTGTTTATGACTATCAAAAATGGTTTCATGGTCATCATTAGACTTTTAATTCCAGATACTTTATTGAGTTTAAATTCCACCTCCTGCCGTGGTGGGATTCAAACCCAGGTCCCCAGATCAATATCCAGGGTCTCTAGATTACTAGTCCAGTGACAATACCACTACGCCACCACCTCCCCTGTACGTGGTGGGGGGTGGCTTGAAGATCAGCCATGGCAGAAAAAGCTGGCCAGCCAATTCTGAACGTTTCCATAACCAGGTTAAACTCCGAAACTTGGGTGAAGCTGAAAATAGTCAAGTGTCTTCAAGGCAAGGGAAGGAATATACCTGGGATATCGGGTTGACAGAGACGGGTCGCAGCTGGTAGAAGAGAAAGTCGGTGTTATCAAGTGGGCCCCAACGCCAGAGAATGCGACAGAGTTAAAGACATTCCTCGGGCTGGCTCACTATATTTTACATCTGGCAACCATACTGGTGCCTCGACATGCACTCTTAAAGCAGGGCCAGAAATGGGCATGTAAGGTGCCATGAGAGGCATTTGCCAAAGTAAAGCACCAACTATTATCCTACAGGCTGCTGATGCCCTATGACCCTTTAAAACCACCGATACCTGCCCATATGGCATCGGGCAGTGCTGTCCCATCGGACAGAGGGGCCGATAGTCTACGCATCAAACATGTGATCTTTGGAGTGAAAAAGTTTCACCAGTACGTTTATGGATGTCATTCCGCAATAACACGGACCGCAAGCACTTAGCCTCTTCAAAGAAGACAAAGTGATAGCTTTGGTCAGGATTCAGCAATGTGCATTGATGTTGGCAGCACATGAATGTCACCCTGGCGCACAGATTGAGCATATTTATCCCCTTAGTCGACTCCCACTCCAGTCACCCCCCGCCCCCCACCGCCACCCACGTCCCCGCTATAGCGGACAAAGTTATGACAGCACTTAATTTAATAGACATGTCGCAGCCTCACAAAATCGCATCGGGACTCAAAGGTTTACAGGGGTAAAATTGCACCTTGTCGTCCGACATGGGGGGGGGGGGGGGGGGGGGGGGGGGGTCTGCAGGGAGACTTCCAGAAGAATTGTAAGAATTTGCAACCGAGCAGCAGGAGCTGAGTGTATGGGTCAGTGTTTCCGCTCTTGTTTGATGCCCACTCAAAATAAAACTGGCAGGTTTTTTATTGAATTATCGGGCCACGCCGTGTGTGATGGCTGGTGTAACGCCGGCAGAGCTGTTGATAGACCGATGGTTCGAACCCGTCTCAGCTTGCTGTTTCCCACCCTTGGTGGAAAGGTGGAGAACAAGCAAGACCTGCAGAATGGGTTTCATGACCACTGGGAGCAGAGTAAGAAGTCTTACAACACCAGGTTAAAGTCCAACAGGTTTGTTTCAAACACGAGCTTTCGGAGCGCAGCTCCTTCCTCAGGTGAATGGAAGGAAGGAGCTGCGCTCGGAAAGCTAGTGTTTGAAACAAACCTGTTGGGCTTTAACCTGGTGTTGTAAGACTTCTTACTGTGCTCAGCCCAGTCCCACGCCGGCATCTCCACATCACTGGGAGCAGGGCAGAGGCGGCTGTGCCAAGGGGCACAGCATACATCCGGAATTTTGAGGACGCCCCCCCCAAGTCGATACCGGGACCATGGTGGAGAAGGCAGGACCTGTCTCCTGTTTAGTCAAAACCCGAGCACGGAGTGTACACAAACATGTGGACCTTCTGAAAGGGAGCAGGCTCTAGAATCAGCCCGCCACACAAATCAGTCCCTCATCCCCTTTGCCTACCATCCCTGAGCCAGGGAGCACAACTCCCCAAGACCTAGACCCAGGCTCGCATGAGATGGAAGACTCTGCAACAGATATGGATACGGGATCCTCAATACTTTCGGCCGACAGCATGGTCAGAGACGGACCTCCGACAGGACTCCTCTGACGGTTGGAGTGAAAACGGACATTCCCCGATGCATTCCACAACCCCCGACCCAGCCCCACAGCTGTTGGAAGCACCATCGCAGGGAAAGGGGCGAATGAGACAACCTCTGCATCCAGCAACAGAGGGGCCGTCTGACTTCAGGGCGAGGGATGTAATAACCCTCACAAGACCCATGGGGATGACCGGTTGATCTCATGGTCCTCGTGGTTAAGGGCTCCCCCACTGACGGATGGAGACCTATGTCTGGGGCTCATGGTATCAACCCTCAAAAGCTGGCCTGGATTGGGACCGGCATGAACGCTAGTCCCAGTTGGGACCGATGTGCTGTTTGCCATGTTGCGGCCTCATCTTATAGTTATAAATAAACCTCCGTTTGACTCATCTGCTGGAGCGTTTGTGGGTGGCAAGGTAGCACAGTGGGTAGCACTGTTGCTTCACAGCTCCAGAGTCCCAGGTTGTGCAATGAAGGTACTGTGAAAAGCTCCTAGTCGGCTTGGGTCACTGTCTGTGCGGAGTCTGCACGTTCTCCCGGTGTCTGCGTGGGTTTCCTCCGGGTGCTCCGGTTTCCTCCCACAAGTCTTGAAAGACGTGCTTGTTGGGTGAATTGGACATTCTGAATTCCCCCTCCGTGTACCCGAACAGGCGCCGGAATATGGCGACTTGGGGCTTTTCACAGTAACTTCTTTGCAGTGTTAATGTAAGCCTACTTGTGACAATAAAGATTATTATTATTATGTTATTGTTCCTGACTATGTTCTTTAACAGCTCAGCCCCACTTGTTCAGAATGTGTGATCTGAGCAGAGCAGTGAGAGGCTGGCGGAACACATGAGGCTGGTCTTAGCTTCAGAAAGAGAGTGGGTGGGAGGGAGGGGGGGGGGGGGGGGGGGGGGGGGGGGAGTGATTTAATGAATCTGTCCTGCTTCCCAACCCTTTTTCTTCCTTTCCCTGTATTGTTAAAGGAGCGGGACACCAGGTTGTTGAAAAAGCATTTTCTTCCTTTTGTTCTATTCCAGATTCACCTTCGAGGAACTTTGTTGTGAGCTGGACACAGTATTCCGGTAAAAGGGCGGAATGGACTCCAGACTCCAGTCTGTGCCAATGAAAACTCTGCTGGTTCTCAGTCTCCTGCTTCAGGCCACAAGTGGCAGAGTCTACGAAAAATGTGAACTTGCCCGGATTTTCCAGGGCAGTGGATTAAATGACCATTACAAGAGCGTGGGACACTGTGAGTCTCACCGCATTAGTTTTATTATCAGAGCCGAGTGCTTGCCTCGCTGCCTCCCACACTGGGGACAATTTAAGGTCACAGGCTCCTGTCACTGGATTAGAGAGTAAATGCAGAGTGTGGTGTAGGACTGAGTTGGTACAGATCACAAAGGCCACAGTTCCCAGAACATTCAGAGATGTCAGCTTGGGTCAGGTGACCGAACGGTATCCCAGGAAAGGTGAGGTGGGGTGTGGGGAATAGGGGAAAAGTGTTGGAAACAGACTTACTTTTCTCCCGATCTGCGCAATTCCTGGGCTTAGAGATTTAAAGGAATGTGGGAATGTTATACCCCAGCCCTGGGGAAAGGACAGACACAGTTCGACAGGCACAGTGCGGACAGGTACAGTGTGGACAGGTACAGTGTGGACAGGTACAGTGTGGACAGGCACAGTGGGGCACAGGTAGAGTGTGGACAGGTACAGTTGGACAGGTACAGTGTGGACAGGTACAGTGTGGACAGGCACAGTGGGGCACAGGTAGAGTGTGGACAGGTACAGTGTGGACAGGTACAGTGTGGACAGGTACAGTTGGACAGGTACAGTGTGGCACAGGTACAGTGTGGACAGGTACAGTGTGGACAGGTACAGTGTGGACAGGTACAGCGTGGACAGGCACAGTGTAGACAGGTACAGTGTAGACAGGTACAGTGTGGACAGGTACAGTGTGGACAGGTACAGTATGGACAGGTACAGTGTGGACAGGTACAGTGTGGACAGGTACAGCGTGGACAGGCACAGTGTAGACAGGTACAGTGTGGCACAGGTACAGTGTGGCACAGGTACAGTGTGGCACAGGTACAGTGTGGACACGTACAGTGTGGACACGGACAGTGTGGCACAGGTACAGTGTGGCTCAGGTACAGTGTGGCACAGGCACAGTGTGGACAGGTACAGTGTGGACAGGTACAGTGTGGACAGGTACAGTGTGGAAAGAAACAGTGTGGCATAGGCACAGTGTGGGCAGGTACAGTGTGGCACAGGCACAGTGTGGCACAGGCACAGTGTGGCACAGGCACAGTGTGGACAGGTACAGTGTGGACAGGTGCAGCGTAGCACAGAAACAGTGGGGCTCAGGTACAGTGTGGACAGGTACAGTTGGACAGGTACAGTGTGGACAGGAACAGTGTGGCACAGGCACAGTGTGGGCAGGTACAGTGTGGCACAGGTACAGTGTGGACAGGCACAGTGTGTACAGGTACAGTTGGACAGGTACAGTGTGGACAGGTACAGTGTGGACAGGTACAGTGTGGACAGGCACAGGTTGGACAGGTACAGTGTGGCACAGGTACAGTGTGGACAGGTACAGTGTGGACAGGTACAGTTGGACAGGTACAGTGTGGACAGGTACAGTTGGACAGGTACAGTGTGGACAGGTACAGTTGGACAGGTACAGTGTGGACAGGTACAGTTGGACAGGTACAGTGTGGACAGGTACAGTTGGACAGGTACAGTGTGGACAGGTACAGTGTGGACAGGTACAGTGTGGACAGGTACAGTTGGCAAGGTACAGTGTGGACAGGTACAGTTGGACAGGTATAGTGTGGACAGGTACAGTGTGGACAGGTACAGTGTGGACAGGTACAGTATGGACAGATACAGTGTGGATAGGTACAGTGTGGACAGGTACAGCGTGGACAGGTACAGCATGGACAGGTACAGTATGGACAGGTACAGTGTGTTACACGTAGTGTCGACAGGTACAGTGTGGACAGGTGCAGTGTGGACAGGTACAGTGTGGCTCAGGTACAGTGTGGACAGGCACAGTGTGGCACAGGTACAGTGTGGCTCAGGTACAGTGTGGCACAGGCACAGTGTGGACAGTTACAGTTGGACAGGTACAGTGTGGACAGGTACTGTTGGACAGGTACAGCGTGGACAGGTACAGTTTGACAGGTACAGTGTGGACAGGTACAGTTGGACAGGTACGTGTGGCACAGGCACAGTGTGGACAGGTACAGTGTGGCACAGGTACAGTGTGGCACAGGTACAGTGTGGACAGGTACAGTGTGGCACAGGTACAGTGTGGACAGGTACAGTGTGGCACAGGTACAGTGTGGACAGGTACAGTGTGGCACAGGTACAGTGTGGCACAGGTACAGTGTGGCACAGGTACAGTGTGGACAGGTACAGTGTGGCACAGGTACAGTGTGGCTCAGGTACAGTGTGGCTCAGGTACAGTGTGGACAGGTACAGTGTGGACAGGTACAGTGTGGACAGGTACAGTGTGGCACAGGTACAGTATGGACAGGTACAGTGTGGACAGGTACAGTGTGGCACAGGTACAGTGTAGACAGGTACAGTGTGGCACAGGTACAGTGTGGACAGGTAGAGTGTGGACAGGTACAGTGTGGACAGGTACAGTATGGCACTGGTACAGTGTGGACAGGTACAGTGTGGCACAGGTACAGTGTGGACAGGTACAGTGTGGCACAGGTACAGTGTGGACAGGTACAGTGTGGTCATGTACAGTGTGGACAGGTACAGTGTGGACAGGCACAGTGTGGACAGGTACAGT
This sequence comes from Scyliorhinus canicula, assembly GCF_902713615.1. Lineage (NCBI taxonomy): Eukaryota > Metazoa > Chordata > Chondrichthyes > Carcharhiniformes > Scyliorhinidae > Scyliorhinus > Scyliorhinus canicula. The sequence continues at coordinate 8,895,587 of NC_052152.1, read as the reverse complement.
GTGGACAGGTACAGTGTGGACAGGTACAGTGTGGACAGGTACAGTGTGGACAGGTACAGTGTGGACAGGTACAGTGTGGACAGGTACAGTGTGGACAGGTACAGTGTGGACAGGTACAGTGTGGACAGGTACAGTTGGACAGGTACAGTTGGACAGGAACAGTGGGGCTCAGGTACAGTGGGGCTCAGGTACAGTGTGGACAGGTACAGTGTGGACAGGTACAGTGTGGACAGGTACAGTGTGGACAGGTACAGTGTGGACAGGTACAGTGTGGACAGCCACAGTGTGGACAGGAACAGTGGGGCTCAGGCACAGTGTGGACAGGTACAGTGTGGACAGGCACAGTGTGGACAGGCACAGTGTGGACAGGCACAGTGTGGACAGGTACTGTGTGGACAGGTACAGTTGGACAGGTACAGTGTGGACAGGTACAGTGTGTCACAGGCACAGTGTGGACAGGTACAGTATGGACAGGAACAGTGGGGCTCAGGCACAGTGTGGGCAGGTACAGTGTGGACAGGCACAGTGTGGACAGGTACAGTGTGGACAGGTACAGTGTGGACAGGTACAGTGTGGACAGGTACAGTGTGGACAGGTACAGTGTGGACAGGTACAGTGTGGACAGGAACAGTGTGGACAGGTACAGTGTGGACAGGTACAGTGTGGACAGGAACAGTGTGGACAGGTACAGTGTGGACAGGTACAGTGTGGACAGGCACAGTGTGGACAGGTACAGTGTGGACAGGCACAGTGTGGACAGGCACAGTGTGGACAGGCACAGTGTGGACAGGCACAGTGTGGACAGGTACAGTGTGGACAGGTACAGTGTGGACAGGTACAGTGTGGACAGGTACAGTGTGGACAGGTACAGTGTGGACAGGTACAGTGTGGACAGGAACAGTGGGGCTCAGGCACAGTGTGGGCAGGTACAGTGTGGACAGGTACAGTGTGGACAGGTACAGTGTGGACAGGTACAGTGTGGACAGGTACAGTGTGGACAGGTACAGTGTGGACAGGTACAGTGTGGACAGGTACAGTGTGGACAGGTACAGTGTGGACAGGTACAGTGTGGACAGGCACAGTGTGGACAGGCACAGTGTGGACAGGTACAGTGTGGACAGGTACAGTGTGGACAGGTACAGTGTGGACAGGTACAGTGTGGACAGGTACAGTGTGGACAGGTACAGTTGGACAGGTACAGCGTGGACAGATACAGCGTGGACAGGTACAGTTGGACAGGTACAGTGTGGACAGGTACAGTGTGGACAGGTACAGTGTGGACAAGTACAGTGTGGACAGGCACAGTGTGGACAGGCACAGTGTGGACAGGTACAGTGTGGACAGGTACAGTGTGGACAGGCACAGTGTGGACAGGTACAGTGTGGACTATCGCAGTGTGGACAGGTACAGTGTGGACAGGTACAGTGTGGACAGGTACCGTGTGGCTCAGGTACAGTGTGGCTCAGGTACAGTGTGGACAGGTACAGTGCGGACAGGTACAATGCGGACAGGTACAGTGTGGCACAGGTACAGTGTGGACAGGTACAGTGTGGCACAGGTACAGTGTGGACAGGTACAGTGTGGCACAGGTACAGTGTGGACAGGCGCAGTGTGGACAGGCACAGTGTGGACAGGCACAGTGTGGACAGGTACAGTGTGGACAGGTACAGTGTAGACAGGTACAGTGTGGACAGGCACAGTGTGGACAGGTACAGTGTGGACAGGTACAGTGTGGACAGGCACAGTGTGGACAGGTACAGTGTGGACAGGTACAGTGTGGACAGGCACAGTTGGACAGGTACAATGTGGACAGGTACAGTGTGGACAGGTACTGTGTGGACAGGCACAGTTGGACAGGTACAGTGTGGACAGGTACAGTGTGGCACAGGCACAGTGTGGACAGGTACAGTGTGGCACAGGTACAGTGTGGCACAGGTACAGTGTGGACAGGTACAGTGGGGCTCAGGTACAGTGTGGACTGGCACATTTGGAGAGGCACAGTGTGGCACAGGCACAGTGTGGACAGGTACAGTGTGGACAGGTACAGTGGGGCTCAGGTACAGTGTGGACTGGCACATTTGGAGAGGTACAGTGTGGGCAGGTACAGTGTGGACAGGTACAGTGTGGACAGGTACAGTGTGGACAGGTACAGTGTGGACAGGTACAGTGTGGACAGGTACAGTGTGGACAGGTACAGTGTGGGCAGGTACAGTGTGGGCAGGTACAGTGTGGGCAGGTACAGTGTGGACAGGTACAGTGTGGACAGGTACAGTGTGGACAGGCACAGTGGGGCTCAGGTACAGTGTGGACAGGTACAGTGTGTACAGGTACAGTGTGGGCAGGTACAGTGTGTACAGGCAGTGTGGACAGGTACAGTGTGGACAGGTACAGTGTGGACAGGTACAGTGTTGACTGGCACAGTGGTGCTCAGGTACAGTGTGGACTGGCACATTTGGAGAGGTACAGTGTGGCACAGGCACAGTGTGGACAAGTACAGTGTGGACAAGTACAGTGTGGACAGGTACAGTGTGTACAGGCACAGTGGGGCACAGGTAGAGTGTGGACAGGTACAGTTGGACAGGTACAGTGTGGACAGGCACAGTGGGGCACAGGTACAGTGTGGACAGGTACAGTGTGGACAGGTACAGTTGGACAGGTACAGTGTGGCACAGGTACAGTGTGGACAGGTACAGTATGGACAGGTACAGTGTGGACAGGTACAGCGTGGACAGGCACAGTGTAGACAGGTACAGTGTAGACAGGTACAGTGTGGACAGGTACAGTGTGGACAGGTACAGTATGGACAGGTACAGTATGGACAGGTACAGTGTGGACAGGTACAGCGTGGACAGGCACAGTGTAGACAGGTACAGTGTGGCACAGGTACAGTGTGGACAGGCACAGTGTGGACAGGCACAGTGTGGACACGTACAGTGTGGACACGTACAGTGTGGACACGGACAGTGTGGCACAGGTACAGTGTGGCACAGGCACAGTGTGGCACAGGCACAGTGTGGACAGGTACAGTGTGGACAGGTACAGTGTGGACAGGTACAGTGTGGACAGGTACAGTGTGGACAGGTACAGTGTGGAAAGAAACAGTGTGGCATAGGCACAGTGTGGGCAGGTACAGTGTGGCACAGGCACAGTGTGGACAGGTACAGTGTGGACAGGTGCAGCGTAGCACAGAAACAGTGGGGCTCAGGTACAGTGTGGACAGGTACAGTTGGACAGGTACAGTGTGGACAGGAACAGTGTGGCACAGGCACAGTGTGGGCAGGTACAGTGTGGCACAGGTACAGTGTGGACAGGCACAGTGTGTACAGGTACAGTTGGACAGGTACAGTGTGGACAGGTACAGTGTGGACAGGTACAGTGTGGACAGGCACAGGTTGGACAGGTACAGTGTGGCACAGGTACAGTGTGGACAGGTACAGTGTGGACAGGTACAGTTGGACAGGTACAGTGTGGACAGGTACAGTTGGACAGGTACAGTGTGGACAGGTACAGTTGGACAGGTACAGTGTGGACAGGTACAGTTGGACAGGTACAGTGTGGACAGGTACAGTTGGACAGGTACAGTGTGGACAGGTACAGTGTGGACAGGTACAGTGTGGACAGGTACAGTTGGACAGGTACAGTGTGGACAGGTACAGTTGGACAGGTATAGTGTGGACAGGTACAGTGTGGACAGGTACAGTGTGGACAGGTACAGTATGGACAGATACAGTGTGGATAGGTACAGTGTGGACAGGTACAGCGTGGACAGGTACAGCGTGGACAGGTACAGTATGGACAGGTACAGTGTGTTACACGTAGTGTAGACAGGTACAGTGTGGACAGGTGCAGTGTGGACAGGTACAGTGTGGCTCAGGTACAGTGTGGACAGGCACAGTGTGGCACAGGTACAGTGTGGCTCAGGTACAGTGTGGCACAGGCACAGTGTGGACAGTTACAGTTGGACAGGTACAGTGTGGACAGGTACTGTTGGACAGGTACAGCGTGGACAGGTACAGTTTGACAGGTACAGTGTGGACAGGTACAGTTGGACAGGTACGTGTGGCACAGGCACAGTGTGGACAGGTACAGTGTGGCACAGGTACAGTGTGGCACAGGTACAGTGTGGACAGGTACAGTGTGGCACAGGTACAGTGTGGACAGGTACAGTGTGGCACAGGTACAGTGTGGCACAGGTACAGTGTGGCACAGGTACAGTGTGGACAGGTACAGTGTGGACAGGTACAGTGTGGCACAGGTACAGTGTGGACAGGTACAGTGTGGCACAGGTACAGTGTGGACAGGTACAGTGTGGCACAGGTACAGTGTGGCACAGGTACAGTGTGGACAGGTACAGTGTGGCACAGGTACAGTGTGGCTCAGGTACAGTGTGGCTCAGGTACAGTGTGGACAGGTACAGTGTGGACAGGTACAGTGTGGACAGGTACAGTGTGGACAGGTACAGTGTGGACAGGTACAGTGTGGACAGGTACAGTGTGGACAGGTACAGTGTGGCACAGGTACAGTGTGGACAGGTACAGTATGGACAGGTACAGTGTGGACAGGTACAGTGTGGCACAGGTACAGTGTAGACAGGTACAGTGTGGCACAGGTACAGTGTGGACAGGTAGAGTGTGGACAGGTACAGTGTGGACAGGTACAGTATGGCACTGGTACAGTGTTGGCAGGTACAGTGTGGCACAGGTACAGTGTGGACAGGTACAGTGTGGCACAGGTACAGTGTGGACAGGTACAGTGTGGTCATGTACAGTGTGGACAGGCACAGTGTGGACAGGTACAGTGTGGACAGGTACAGTGTGGACAGGTACAGTGTGGACAGGTACAGTGTGGACAGGTACAGTGTGGACAGGTACAGTTGGACAGGAACAGTGGGGCTCAGGTACAGTGTGGACAGGTACAGTGTGGACAGGTACAGTGTGGACAGGTACAGTGTGGACAGGAACAGTGTGGACAGGCACAGTGTGGACAGGCACAGTGGGGCACAGGCACAGTGTGGACAGGCACAGTGTGGACAGGCACAGTGTGGACAGGAACAGTGTGGCACAGGCACAGTGTGGCACAGGTACAGTGTGGACAGGTACAGTGTGGACAGGAACAGTGTGGCACAGGTACAGTGTGGACAGGTACAGTGTGGACAGGCACAGTGTGGACAGGCACAGTGTGGACAGGCACAGTGTGGACAGGCACAGTGTGGACAGGTACTGTGTGGACAGGTACAGTTGGACAGGTACAGTGTGGACAGGTACAGTGTGTCACAGGCACAGTGTGGACAGGTACAGTGTGGACAGGTACAGTGTGGACAGGAACAGTGGGGCTCAGGCACAGTGTGGACAGGTACAGTGTGGACAGGTACAGTGTGGACAGGTACAGTGTGGACAGGTACAGTGTGGACAGGTACAGTGTGGACAGGTACAGTGTGGACAGGTACAGTGTGACAGGTACAGCGTGGACAGATACAGCGTGGACAGGTACAGTTGGACAGGTACAGTGTGGACAGGTACAGTGTGGACAGGTACAGTGTGGACAAGTACAATGTGGACAGGCACAGTGTGGACAGGCCCAGTGTGGACAGGCACAGTGTGGACAGGCACAGTGTGGACAGGTACAGTGTGGACAGGTACAGTGTGGACAGGCACAGTGTGGACAGGTACAGTGTGGACTATCGCAGTGTGGACAAGTACAGTGTGGACAGGTACAGTGTGGACAGGTACCGTGTGGCTCAGGTACAGTGTGGCTCAGGTACAGTGTGGACAGGTACAGTGCGGACAGGTACAATGCGGACAGGTACAGTGTGGACAGGTACAGTGTGGCACAGGTACAGTGTGGACAGGTACAGTGTGGCACAGGTACAGTGTGGACAGGCGCAGTGTGGACAGGCACAGTGTGGACAGGCACAGTGTGGACAGGTACAGTGTGGCTCAGGTACAGTGTGGACAGGTACAGTGTGGACAGGTACAGTGTAGACAGGTACAGTGTGGACAGGCACAGTGTGGACAGGTACAGTGTGGACAGGTACAGTGTGGACAGGCACAGTGTGGACAGGTACAGTGTGGACAGGTACAGTGTGGACAGGCACAGTTGGACAGGTACAATGTGGACAGGTACAGTGTGGACAGGTACAGTGTGGACAGGCACTGTGTGGACAGGCACAGTGTGGACAGGTACAGTGTGGACAGGTACAGTGTGGCACAGGCACAGTGTGGACAGGTACAGTGTGGCACAGGCACAGTGTGGACAGGTACAGTGTGGACAGGTACAGTGGGGCTCAGGTACAGTGTGGACTGGCACATTTGGAGAGGTACAGTGTGGGCAGGTACAGTGTGGACAGGTACAGTGTGGACAGGTACAGTGTGGACAGGTACAGTGTGGACAGGTACAGTGTGGACAGGCACAGTGTGGACAGGTACAGTGTGGGCAGGTACAGTGTGGGCAGGTACAGTGTGGACAGGTACAGTGTGGACAGGTACAGTGTGGACAGGTACAGTGTGGACAGGTACAGTGTGGACAGGCACAGTGTGGACAGGCACAGTGTGGACAGGCACAGTGTGGGCAGGTACAGTGTGGGCAGGTACAGTGTGGACAGGTACAGTGTGGACAGGTACAGTGTGGACAGGTACAGTGTGTACAGGCACAGTGGGGCTCAGGTACAGTGTGGACAGGTACAGTGTGGGCAGGTACAGTGTGGACAGGTACAGTGTGGACAGGTACAGTGTGGACAGGTACAGTGTGGACAGGTACAGTGTGGACAGGTACAGTGTGTACAGGTACAGTTGGACAGGTACAGTGTGGACAGGTACAGTGTGTACAGGCACAGTGGGGCTCAGGTACAGTGTGCTCAGGTACAGTGTGGACTGGCACATTTGGAGAGGTACAGTGTGGCACAGGCACAGTGTGGACAAGTACAGTGTGGACAGGTACAGTGTGTACAGGTACAGTGTGTACAGGTACAGTGTGTACAGGCACGGTGTGTACAGGCACAGTGTGGACAGGTACAGTGTGGACAGGTACAGTGTGGACAGGTACAGTGTGGACAGGTACAGTGTGGACAGGTACAGTGTGGACAGGTACAGTGTGGACAGGTACAGTGTGGACAGGCACAGTGTGGACAGGCACAGTGTGGACAGGCACAGTGTGGACAGGCACAGTGTGGACAGGTACAGTGTGGACAGGTACAGTGTGGACAGGCACAGTGTGGACAGGCACAGTGTGGACAGGCACAGTGTGGACAGGCACAGTGGGGCACAGGCACAGTGTGGACAGGTACAGTGTGGACAGGCACAGTGGGGCACAGGCACAGTGGGGCACAGGCACAGTGGGGCACCGGCACAGTGGAGCACTGCCAAAGGCAGTTCATCACTAATTGCTTCCACCAAAACTTCAGTTATGTTGGCAAAATGTCAATCAGGTATTTCGCTGCTTCCATGGTCGACAACATTTCTTTTTTTCAAATTAATTTAGAGTGCCCAGTTCAGTTTTTCCAATTAAGGGGCAATTTGCATGGCCATTCCACCTACGCTACACATCTTTACAATGTGGGTGCGAAACCCACACAAACACGGGGAGAATGTGCAAATTCCACACAGATCACATTTTTGATGTCAGCACTGACTGCTGGAGCATCTCTCTGCTCCTCAATGTAATATGTTTACCAACGATCCATTCCTCCATGTCTACTGCGTACGACAGGAGTCCAGTCCCAGAGACAGTAATAATAATAATCGCTTATTGTCACAAGTAGGTATTGCCACAACTTCAATGAAGTTACTGTGAAAAGCCCCTAGTCGCCACATTCCGGCGCCTGTTCGGGGAGGCCGGTGTGGCAATTGAACCATGCTGCTGCCTTGTTCTGCATTACAAGTTGGCTGTTTAGCCCACAGTAATTACAGGTATCCAAGTTGATCCACTCCTGAAGTTTCTTTTTATGCACTTAAAATGTTTTCTTTTTGTTTTCAGTGGTGATGGCTCAGTGATTAGATCTTGAGGTTTGCGTGTTTCAACATAAACACTTTGATTGGTAGGCTTTAACTATGTACAATTCCAGATCTGGTCTTGTATGATGCTGGTCCATGGAGGTTTGCTGCCCATTGAGTTCTGTCCAAGATGGTTCTATGACCATGTGGCTACAAAAATCACTCTACAGGTAGTGACACTCTCCAGTCCCACGATAACCCTCGCACCTTACATGATACTGCATGCAGGCACACGTCACAATAGAACACGGACTTATGTCGTGACAGTTCTTTCCTGATTCAATTCTTCACTCGACTTGTTCTTATTTTCTAGCTGATTTTTCATGGAGTTCAGCTTATTCTACATTGCGTCATTAATCTCTCTTTCTTCTTCACTTCATTTTGTAAATTTTACAACTTTTTTTTATAAGTTTGCTGTCAGTCATTTTATCTTGTAACCCCACCTAACCTTTTTTTAAATAAATTTAGAGTACCCAATTCATTTTTTCCAATTAAGGGGCAATTTAGCGTGGCCAATCCACCTATCTAGCATATCTTTGGGTTGTGGGGGTGAAACCCACGCAAACACGGGGAGAATGTGCAAACTCCACACTGACAGTGACCCAGAGCTGGGATCGAACCTGGGACCTCAGCGCCGTGAGGCAGCTGTGCTGGGCACTGTGCCACCGTGCTGCCCCAACCCCACCTAATCTAAACATCTTTTGACATTAAGGGGCAATCATAGCGTGGCCAATCCACCTAACCTGCACAACGTTGACTGTGGGAGGAAACTAGAGCGCCCGGAGGAAACCCGCGCAGACACGGGGAGAAGGCGCAGACTCCGCACAGACAGTGACCCAAGGTTGGAATCGAACCCGGGTTCACAGTTCCAACCACTGTGCCACCATGCCACCTATGCCACCAAAACACAGCTTTCAGTCTCCTCCTATTTTAAAAAAAAACCCTGCAGCAACTCTTTGTTTTCAACTTAACTTTTCCTTCAACTCAAAATCAGCGTCTTGCTTCCGAGAGTAATTTTCTCTCATTTTTCTGAAGTTACCCGATTCCAAACTTTTGACTCTGCCGGCCAGTTCAGATTTGTTCTGAGTCTGTGCCTCATTGGGCCCCACAGATGGCCTCGCCTCCTGGTCTGCTATGCGAATGGGCATACGTTCCTGACTTTCGTTCCCCCTTCCTGTGGATTCTGACCCAAGGCTCCTGGCGTGTTCTCTCCGTTGCCCAAGCAGCTTGGAGCTTTCCATCTTTTCTGATTCTACATTACTCAGAGTCCCGCAATATCTCAACATCTCAAATGGGCCCACTTGCCCAAAGAGAGGCATTTGGCCGAGTACTTCTTTTTTCAGACTTTGATCAAAACAGGCTACTCATAGATGTAAGGCCAGAGGCAGTGACATCATAGTTTTATCCTCATCGCCAGATGTAATGATGCATGTTTACAGATTTCATCAGAAACAAGAAAGTTATTTATTATTAATAAACGTCTCGAGGCCAGGAGCCCACAAGGCTGTGCTAAAGCAGCTTACGCCCTCAGTCTCTACAAGTCTACAACCTAAGAGAGGACTCCACCCTCTGAGTCCCCATTGGTTCCCCCAAGCCAGGTGATCCCCTTCTACTGAGTTGCCCTTCAAGGGACAGTCAGCACAATTCACCACACCTTACGACTTTAACTCTCTGACCCAGTCAAACTGTATTTTCTCCCCCATCTCTAATATTCTATTAACTAGGGGGGGTCGGTTCGCACAGTTGGTTAGATGGCTGGTTCGCGATGCAGAGCGAGGTCAGCAGCGTGGGTTCAATTCCCGTACTTGGCTGAGGTTATTGATGAAGGGCCTGCCTTGGCAACCTCGCTTGAGGTGGAATGACCCTCAGGTTGAACCACCCACCACCACCAGCTCTGCCCCTCCATGGAGAAAGCAGCTGTGGTCCTCTGGGACCGTGACAACTTTCATTTCAGTAACTGAACTGATAAAGCTCTGGTAAAGTATAAAAGGGGCTGGATTCTCCCAAAATGGGACTACTAATGCCGGCTTAGAAACGCTGGCGTTTCACTCCCGAGTTTCCGGTAAAAATGATCAGCTAATTCACTCACCTGCAGGGGGCTAGCAGGGACCCAGAGTGATTCACGCAGCTTTAGCTGCTGATACGGGCCCCCGCACTTCCGGTTCTGAGTATGCGCATGCACACGGCGGCGGCCTCCAGCAGCCGCACCGAGCGCCATGGCGGACTCGGACCGCGGAGGCAGCTGAAGAATGTTGGCCCCCACGATTCGCTGCCCGCCCGAAGATCTGACCGGCCCGATCTGTCCCCCAGCCGCCCATAAGGTTCCTCCCCACCCCCGGTACCCGATTTCCCCCCCCCCCCCCCCCCCAACCAGGACGGCCGTGCACTGAGTCCGCAGTCGCCACGTGAGCTTCCTGAACGCCGTCGGGAACTCGGCCGGTTGGGAGAGGAGGATCTCTGTGCGGGCCTCTGGTAATGGCCTCCCCACCGCGCGGAGTACTCCGCGAACACGGCGATTCTCGGGTCCCAGAGAATCGGCGGACTGGTGTTAGGCCCGATTTCAGCTTGAAAATGGATTCTCTCCCCCCCCCCCCCCCCCCCCCCCCCCCCTCCTCGCCAAATGCGATTTTGGCGCAGGGCTGCGGAGAATCCAGCCCAAGGTTTCTGGTATTTTAGAGTCAGCGCTGCTGAAAGCGGGGTCGTGCAGATGAATTTTCAATGGCTGGACAGTTGGAGACCACGCGGTTTTGACAGTATTAACGAGCTTCTTGCGACAGTTAACACAAAGCGCAAAGGTTTAACAGGAGGAAAATTGGTGCAATAATTACAACCAATATCACTCTTGTGCCATTGGAATTATAGGGGTCTGCTTAGCTGAAACTGAAAGTGGCTTCAACACAGGTGCCAAAGCAGGGAATCTGTACGGGATCTTCCAGATTTACGGTGGCGACTGGTGCGATGATGGCACTTCCCAATTCAGCAAAAATCTGTGTGGGATCAGCTGTAACAGTAAGTCAACCGGCGCCGCACTGATTGTGCCCCTTATTTTGGTTATCAGTTGTGAGCTGTGGGTCAGTGAGGAGCGCTCACAATCTCTGAATCAGAAGAGTGTGGGTTGGGGTCCAGTTTGAGAGAGTTGAATACCAGCTCCGGGCTGGAATTTCCTGGTCCAGTGCTGCAGGAGTGCGGCACTGCCGGAGACGCCAACTTTCAGATCCTGTGTTAAACTGAGTCCCTGCCTGATTTGAAAGACCTTAGGGCCACCATTTTGCAGATGCACTCGGGAGTTGTCACTACTGTCCAGGATTAACCTTTTTTCCCTTCAGAAACAATACTGCAAGAGTTGATAACTGTACTGTGCTGTTGGGGCCTCACGGTAGCATGGTGGTTAGCATCAATGCTTCACAGCTCCAGGGTCCCAGGTTCGATTCCCGGCTGGGTCACTGTCTGTCTGGAGTCTGCACGTCCTCCCCGTGTGTGCGTGGGTTTCCTCCGGGTGCTCCGGTTTCCTCCCACAGTCCAAAGATGTGCGGGTTAGGTGGATTGGCCATGCTAAATTGCCCGTAGTGTAAGGTTAATGGGGGGATTGTTGGGTTACGGGTATACGGGTTACGTGGGTTTAAGTAGGGTGATCATTGCTCGGCACAACATCGAGGGCCGAAGGGTCTGTTCTGTGCTGTACTGTTCTATGTTCTATGTTCTATATTATGCAATTGCTTGTGTGGGAGTTTGCTTTTTGCATGTTTACTGCCAGATTTTCTACTTTGCAACATGACTACACCTCAAAAAACATTTCATTGGCTGTAAAGCACTTTGATATATTCTTAAAACGTGAAAAGTCCTGTCTGCACACTGAGGATACCTTCCATCATGTTGTGTGGCTAAATGGGATAGATTTCAACAGGGAGGCCGCATTGTGTGGTATCAAGGTGCCCGAGCAAAACTGGTCGATGGGAATCAGGGCAAAACTCTCCACTGGTCGGGATCATATCTTGCATCAAGGAAAATGGATGTGGGTGTCAGACATCAGTTATCTCTGTCCTGAGGCATCATTGCTGGAGTTCCTTACGGTAAAGTCCAGGGCCCAACTCTCTTCACCTGCATCCTGAATTACCTTCACTCCATCTTAAGGTCAGAATCGAGGTGCTTGTTGATGATTCAACAAGGTTCAGCACCATCCGCACCTCCTCAGATAGTGAAGCAGTCCATGTCCATGTGCAGCAAGTGACAACATTTAGTTATTGGCAAGTAATGTGTGCCAGACAATGGCCAGCTCAAATAAGAGGGAATCTAACCATCTTCTCTTTGTATTAAATGGCATTATCATCGTTCAACCTCCCACGCTCAACATCCGGAGAGGGGGGTTACCATTGATCAGAAATTGAACTGGATCCAGACGTAGGGCAGCACGGTCACACAATTGTTAGCACAGTTGCTTCACAGCTCCAGGGTCCCAGGTTCGATTCCCGGCTTGGGTCACTGTCTGTGTGAAGTCTGCACGTTCTCCCCGTGTCTGCGTGGGTTTCCTCCGGGTGCTCCGGTTTCCACCCACAGTCCAAAGATGCGTGGGTTAGGTGGATTGGCCATGATAAATTGCCCTTAGTGTCAGAAAAAGGTTAAGTGGGGGTTAGGGGGATAGGATAGAGACGTGGGCTTCAGCAGGGTGCTCTTTGACTCAATGGGCCGAATGGCCTCCTTCTGCACTGTAAGCTCTATGAATGTATAAATAATGTGGTTACAAAAGCAGCTCGGAGGTTGGGAATTCTGCAAAGAGTAAGCCACCTTCTGACTGCAATTGAAATACTGGTTGGCACAATGGTGTCTCTGTTGTAATGGTGGATGTGTAACAGGTTTTGATATTCTCTGTTATAGATTTGTTGGACAACGATATCACTGATGATATTAGATGTGCTATAATTGTATCGCAGGCCCACGTTGGAATGGAAGCGTGGTATGTCGATCCCTGCTACATTATCTTGTCTCTCGCTAACTATTTAGAATTCAAAACAATGGATTTATTGCATTTAAATGGAACCTCAAGTTGGAAAGTACTGCAGCCTGTGGTATTATCGTAACTATCAGCATTGCAAGGGTTAATGTAATGTCGAGAGTAGCGTGTATGCAGGAGATAGCGAGTGAAGGTCATTAGAGCAGATAGTGTGAGTAAGGTTAGATTATAGTTTATACCAGTGGTGAGTTTAGCAGTAGATGAGACAAGTAGGTTAGACCAGGGAAACCCAGTGGATGTGGTCTATCTGGATTTCCAAAGGCCTTTGATAAGGTGCCACACAGGAGGCTGCTGAGTAAGGTGAGGGCCCATGGTGTTCGAGGTGAGGTGGGTTGAGGATTGGCTGTCTGACAGAAGGCAGAGAGTTGGGATAAAAGGTTCTTTTTCGGAATGGCAGCCGGTGACCAGCGGTGTCCCACAGGGTTCAGTGTTGGGGCCGCAGCTGTTCACCATATATATTAATGATCTGGATGAAGGGACTGGGGGCATTCTAGCGAAGTTTGCCGATGATACAAAGTTAGGTGGTCAGGCAGGTAGTGCTGAGGAAGTGGGGAGGCTGCAAAAGGATCTAGACAGTTTGGGAGAGTGATGCAGGAAATGGCTGATGCAATTCAACGTGAGAAAATGTGAGGTCTTGCACTTTGGAAAAAAGAATCCAAGCATAGACTACTTTCTGAACGGTGAGAAAATTCATAATGCCAAAGTACAAAGGGATCTGGGAGTGCTAGTCGAGGATTCCCTAAAGGTAAACATGCAGGTTGAATCTGTGATTAAGAAAGCGAATGCAATGTTGTCATTTATCTCAAGAGGGTTGGAATATAAAAGCAGCGATGTGCTACTGAGCCTCTATAAGGCTCTGGTTAGGCCCCATTTGGAGTACTGTGTCCAGTTTTGGGCCCCACATCTCAGGAAGGACATACTGGCACTGGAGCGTGTCCAGCGGAGATTCACACGGATGATCCCTGGAATGGCAGGTCTAACATATGATGAATGGCTGAGGATCCTGGGATTGTATTCATTGAAGTTTAGAAGGTTAAGGGGAGATCTAATAGAAACTTACAAGATAATACATGGCTTAGAAAGGGTGGACGCAAAGAAACTGTTTCCGTTAGGCGAGGAGACGAGGACCCGTGGGCACAGCCTTAGAATTAGAGGGGGTAAATTCAGAACAGAAATGCGGAGACATTTCTTCAGCCAGAGAGTGGTGGGCCTGTGGAATTCATTGCCGCGGAGTGCAGTGGAGGCCGGGACGCTAAATGGCTTCAAGGCAGAGATAGATAAATTCTTGATGTCGCGAGGAATTAAGGGCTACGGGGAGAATGCTGGTAGGTGGAGTTGAAATGCCCATCAGCCATGATTGAATGGCGGAGTGGACTCGATGGGCCGAATGGCCTTACTTCCACTCCTATGTCTTATGGTCTTATGGTCTTATGAGCGTAGTTAGATGTTATTGGTCAGTTCTGTATTCTTAAGGACTAAGTGTCGAATCCCAGTTTCAGTAATGCAAATAAAATCATAGTTTGTTTGAGGAAAAGCTAGACTGTGGTCTTTGTGAACACTACACCAACCATCCTAAAGGATCAACACAAAGAACACCACACGGCCAACCCCGGTTGGGGTAATTTCTGGAGGCGTTATCAAATGACCACTGCCCACAAGCTTCCCCGTCCAGTATTGCTGCCTTTTCTCCATCCTCCTGCCTCAATGACTTCCTGTAACCGACTGGCAAGTGGATTGATCCTCTATCGATTTGCCTGGTCTGTCAGTCAAACAGCCCCCTTTTCCCCATCTTTAAAACTTTTATAGCTAATCACTGAAAGTTTCCAAGAAAATGAAAAAACAAATTCTCCCCACTTTTAAGGATGAAGCTGGGACAGAACACCCACATTTACCAACGTTCCAGAAATGACATCGGCAATCTCAGCCCTGTCGAGTCTCCAAAATCCTCCTTTTAAACCTTTGGGGGCTTGGGCCAACTCTGCAACAGACTAGTCATACTCACGGAATCATAATTCACAGACCATTTTCCAGTCACCACCGCCATTATCCCTGGGTCTACCCTGTTGTAGTCCCACAGTGTCGAGATGCCGGCGTTGGACTGGGGTGGGCACAGTAAGAAGCCTTACAACACCAGGTTAAAGTCCAACAGGTTTGTTTCAAGTCACTAGCTTCTGGAGCAACAAAATTGAAGGATGGCTGCTCTCCGCATCGAGCCAGAGTGTCTACAAATCAACCCCCACGCGGCAAATGCAGCAGCAACTTTTAAACATTGGCTGGCATGTTTCAACGGGTATATCAGGACGGCCCCGACTACCCCCACGGAGGAACAGAAAATGCAAGTCTTCCACTCAAGGGTGAGCCCAGAAATCTACACGCTTATCGAAGACGCGGACGGTTTCGAGGGCGCAATGACTTTGTTAAAAGAGTCCAGTGGGGGTGGTGGCCTTGGGCCTGGGACTGGACTTCCAGTGTAACCTGCAAAGATTAACGTTCAAATTCGGTGGCCCCATCCTCCCCCCTCACTGTCTGTGGCCTCGCGACCCTCAAAGTCGACCCGCCTTCCCTGTTTGCAAACCTTACCCCCGATTGCAAACCCGTCGCCACCAGGAGCAGATGGTACAGCGCCCAGGACCGGACCTTCATTAAGTCGGAGGTCCAACAGTTACTAAAGGAAGGCATTATCGAGGCCAGCAACAGCCCCTGGAGAGCTCAAGTGGTGGTTGTGAAGACCGGGGAGAAATATAGGATAGTCATAGACTACAGTCAAACCATCAACAGGTTTACGCAGCTCGACGCGTATCCTCTCCCACGCATATCTGAAATGGTCAACCAGACAGCGCAATACAAGGTTTTCTCCACAGTAGATCTTAAATCAGCCTACCACCAGCTCCCCATTCGCCCGGACGACCGCAAGTACACTGCATTCGAAGCAGATGGGCGGCTCTACCACTTCCTAAGGGTTCCCTTTGGTGTCACAAATGGGGTCTCGGTCTTCCAATGGGAGATGGACCGAATGGTTGACCGGTACGGCCTGCAGGCCACGTTCCCGTACCTCGACAATGTCACCATCTGCGGCCACGACCAGCGGGACAACAACACCAACCTCCACAAATTCCTCCATACCGCAAAAATCCTTAACTTAACCTATAACAAGGACAAATGCGTGTTTAGCACCGATCGCCTAGCCATCCTCGGCTACGTAGTGCATGATGGAGTCATAGGCCCAGATCCAGAACGCATGCACCCCCTCATGGAGTTTTCCCTCCCCCACTGCCCATAGGCCCTGAAACGTTGCCTGGGCTTCTGATTACGCCCAGTGGGTCTCCAATTATGCGGACAAGGCCCGTCCACTAATCCAGTCCATGGTTTTTCCCCTATCGGCAGAGGCCCGCCAGGCTTTCAGCCGCATCAAAGCAGACATCGCCAGGGCGACAATGCACGCCATTGATGAGTCCCTCCCCTTCCAGTTTGAGAGCGATGCATCAGACGTATCTCTGGCTGCCACCCTCAACCAAGCGGGCAGACCCGTGGCCTTCTTTTCACGCACCCTCAACACCTCAGCGTGGATTTCAAAGAGCCCCTTCCCTCCACCGACCGCAACACGTACTTCCTGAACGTGATTGACGAGTACTCCCGGTTCCCGTTCACCATCCACTGTCCTGACATGGCCGCTGTCACTGTCATTAAAGCCCTCCACAGCATCTTTACCCTGTTCAGTTCCCCGCCTACATACACAGCGATAGGGGGTCCTTCTTCATGAGTGACGAGCTGCATCAATTCCTGCTCAGCAAGGGCATTGCCTCGAGCAGGACGACCAGTTACAATATCTGGGGAAACGGGGCAGGTAGAGAGGGAGAACGGAACGGTCTGGAAGGCCGTCCTACTGGCCCTACGGTCCAAGAATCTCCCAGTGTCCCGATGGCAGGAGGTCCTCCCCGATGCACTTCACTCCATCCGATCACTACTGTGCACTACTACCAACCAAACACCTCATGAACATCTCCTGGCCTTCCCTAGGAAGTCCTCCTCGGGGACCTCACTCCCAACATGGCTGGCAGCCACCGGACCCGTCCTACTCCGCAAACACGTACTGGCCCACAAGTCGGACCCACTGGTCGAGAGGGTACATCTCCTCCATGCTAACCCCCAGTACGCCTATGTGGCGCACTCCGACGGCCGACAAGATACGGTCTCCCTCCGGGATCTGCCCCCTCTGGGTTCTCACCCTCAACCCCCCCCCCCCCCCCCCCCCCCCCCAACAACACCAACCATTTTTTCACCGGCGCACACCATCGCAGCCCCCTTCCCAGGAGGATCCGTCCTCCCACTGGCCCCATCCGGATGCGATGAAGCTGAAGACGACACGCTCCCAGAGCCATGGATGCCCGAGCCGACGCCAGCATCACCGCAGTGACTGCGACAATCGCAGAGGATGACCAGGGCCCCCGACCGGCTGATAGTTTCATTGTAAAATGAACTTGTAAATAATTGTCTGTAAATATGTGTATTGCATGTAAAGGCACCGAAGGGTACCGCTATAACCTCTACCACTGTAAAAGCAAGGCCACCACCCCTGCCGGACTCTTTTTTAAACAGGGGGTGAATGTGGTTGGCTATATTAGGGGTATCGCGGTAACTAGGTGGGATGTACCTTATACTGTAGTATGAATGGTAATCTGCCTACTGGTTCCGCCCAGCAGGCGGAGCATAAGAGTCTGTGTTTCACCCACAGCAGTCATTCTGTACCGGAGCTGCTGGGGTAACTACTTGTTCATTAAAGCCTTCAATTGGACTACAATCTTGCTTCAGTAGTGATTGATCATGCATCACCGGGAAGCTCCCGCTCGCTACCACACTGAGAAACATTTTCAATGAATCACGGCCAAAGTCTGATCTTCACATTATGGTTAACCTCCAGTATGTTGTGTGGCATCGCCACACTGTTAAATGGGATATATTTTGAACAGATTCAATGATTTAAAACTGGGCAAAGGTGAGGGACGGTGTGCTGTCAGCAATAGCAGCAGAATTATTGACAGGAACCATAGATTGTAACGTCCACAGTCAGGCATATATCCCACTCTACCATTGCTACCGAGCCAGGATCAACCCTGGTTCAATGAAGAGTGCAGGCGGGCAATCAAACAATCAAGCAGCAAAGACCTGTCCCCAATGCTGGGGGAGACAAACACGTCAGTGCAAAAGACAAGATAGAAGGATGTTCACTTCTTGTCCCTGTCCTTCAGTTCTGACACTGTTTTTCATTGCAGGCGTGGCTGGTTAAGGAACTGCGGGAGCCGAGATGTCAGTCACTTTCTGGATGATTGCTCACAGTAAAGATGGAAGAAACTCCATTCAACTTTCTCCTTTGCACCTCCCCTATCGAAACCCTTTAACCAGTTAGCTTTGCATTGTTGGGACAATCACATCTCACTAAACTGCCCTGACAGGTAGGCAGGCCCCTGGGATCACTCTCTACATGTTTAGCTGGTGAGGCTGTGGGGAGGGGGTGGTTC
This sequence comes from Scyliorhinus canicula, assembly GCF_902713615.1. Lineage (NCBI taxonomy): Eukaryota > Metazoa > Chordata > Chondrichthyes > Carcharhiniformes > Scyliorhinidae > Scyliorhinus > Scyliorhinus canicula. Next base: position 8,877,075 of record NC_052152.1, on the reverse strand, counting down.
ATTGTCAGGAATTGTGACCTCCTTACCTGGTCACCATCTGGAGTGAAGGACCTGGTCCAGGAGATGTCCGTTCCCAGCATCGGTGTGAATCATCATCCAATGTGAATCCCGAGGATAAGGACCATGGTGTTCCCGAATCTGTTGTGTGAGAGAGGCTTGGGGGAGACTTTGATCAGCTTCAATGGAAGTGGTGACCTTGTGTCCCAGGGTAAAGCTCTGGACACCTGGATTCAAATCCCACCTCAATTAAAATAACAGAACCATAAAATTCCTACAGTGCAAAAGGAGGCCATTTGGCCCACTGAGTCCACACTGACCCTCTGAAAGAACACACTGCCTATGGCCACTCCCCTGCCACCATGCCACCTTAAATCATGGGAGAAAAGCCTAATGATGGCCATGAAATTATTCACTAATGCTCTCTGTAAATAAATCTTCCACTGGCCTACACAAGACTCCAGATCCACAAAAATGTGGATGGCTTTTCATTGTTCCCTGAAATAGCCTCAATAAATGTAGGCCCCGCCAGTGACACCCACATCCTAAAAAAAAGCATCTGTGCAGCAGAGGGTAGAAATAAAGCAATGGATGGCATCTGTACCTGTACTTAACTTGTACCTGTACTGGGTCTGTATCTATACCTGTACAGGATCTGTACCTGTACTGGACCTGTAAGTGTACCTGTACATGTGTTGGACCTGGACTTGTTCCTGTATTGGACCTGTATCTGTACTTGTACCTGTACCTGTACCTGCTCTGAACCTGTACCGAGCCTGGACCTGTTCCTCTACTGGACTTGTACCTATACCTGTATTTGACCTGTACCTGTACTGGACCTGTACCAGTACTGGAGCTGGACCTGTTCCCCTATTGGACCTGTAACTGTACCTGTACCTGAACTTGCACCAATCCCTGTACCTGTACTGGACCTGTACCTGTACTGGACCTGTACTGGACCTGTGGCTGTACTGGACCTGTACCTGTACTGGACCTGTACTGGACCTGTACCTGTACTGTACCTGTACTGGACCTGTGGCTGTACTGGACCTGTACCTGTACTGGACCTGTACTGGACCTGTACCTGTACTGGACCTGTACCTGTACTGGACCTGTACCTGTACTGTACCTGTACTGGACCTGTACCTGTACTGGACCTGTACCTGTACCTGTACTGGACCTGTACCTGTACTGGACCTGTACCTGTACCTGTACTGGACCTGTACCTGTACCTGTACTGGACCTGTACCTGTACTGGACCTGTACTGGACCTGTACCTGTACTGGACCTGTACTGGACCTGTACCTGTACTGGACCTGTGCCTGTACTGGACCTGTACTGGACCTGTACCTGTACTGGACCTGTGGCTGTACTGGACCTGTGGCTGTACTGGACCTGTGGCTGTACTGGACCTGTACTGGACCTGTGCCTGTACTGGACCTGTACTGGACCTGTACCTGTACTGGACCTGTACCTGTACTGGACCTGTGGCTGTACTGGACCTGTGGCTGTACTGGGCCTGTACTGGACCTGTACTGGACCTGTACCTGTACTGGACATGTACCTGTACTGGACCTGTACATGTACCTGTACTGGACCTGTGGCTGTACTGGACCTGTGGCTGTATTGTACCTGTACTGGACCTGTACTGGACCTGTACCTGTACTGGACCTGCACATGTACATGTACTGGACCTGTGGCTGTACTGGACCTGTACTGGACCTGTGCCTGTACCGAACCTGTACTGGACCTGTGCCTGTACTGAACCTGTACTGGACCTGTGCCTGTACTGAACCTGTACATGTACCTGTACTGGCCCTGTACCTGTACTGGCCCTGTGGCTGTACTGGACCTGTGGTTGTATTGTACCTGTACTGGGCCTGTACCTGTACTGGACCTGTGCCTGTACTGGACCTGTGGCTGTACTGGACCTGTACCTGTTCTGCGCTTGTATCTGTATTGGACCTGGCACGGTGCATGTAAAACTCAATTAACAATTTGGCACTCTTTGTGTCTTAGACTGATTCTAACTCCTTCCCTTCAGCCCAGAGTTTAAATTAATGATAATTACACGTGTAGATTGTGATGGTGAGAGACAGAGAGGGTCACCATGTGAAGTGTTAACTTGTCCCAACATTGCACCGATTCGCTTCATTGCTTCTGTTCTGCTTCTGTAACGCTTCAAACTCCAGCTTTATGGGGAGTTATTTCACAATTGTAACCACAAGAGTTCTCAAATAAATAAACGCAGCAACAAAATCTAAACAGTCGGTGTCCGTAATATTCTTTCAACAGCGACAAGTTGTCTTTACATAGTATAATGAACATTCCGAAATGTTTCAGAGAGGAGACATCTGATTGAAACAGGAAATGTTGGACATGTGCTGCTGGCCTGGAACGAGCTGTGGGCAGAGAAACAATGATGGGTTATTCTACCCCCCTACACCCTTCGCCCACGCTGGAATGGGGGGGGGGGGGGGGGGGGGGGGATTTCCTTCAGTGGGTCTGGGATTGGAAGATCCACGGGAAGGGATGGAAAATCCTTCTCAAGTTCTCAGGAAAATTGGAAACTCCATAGGTCTCACAGAGAGGACAGAAAAAAGAATGAAAATTAAGGCTTGTGAGAGGGCGGAAGATGCCAGATATTAACTGGCAAAGGGAGTGGTGATGGGAAAAAAGCCAAGTCTTGATGGGGTGAGAATGGCTGAATAATGACGAGACTTCTTCCATAAGAACACAAGAGAAAAAACCGAATGAAGATTAAGGTGCGGCGCAGTGGCACAGTGGTTAGCACTGCTGCCTCGCAGCGCCAGGGACCCGGGTTAAATTCCGACCTCGGGGGACTGTCTGGGTGGAGTTTGCACTTTCTCCCCGTGTGTGCGTGGGTTTCCTCTGGGTGCTCCGGTTTCCTCCCGCAGTCGAAAGATGTGCAGGTTAGGTGGATTGGCCATGCTAAACTGCCCCTTAGTGGGGGCTACGTGGATAGGGCGGGGGATTGAGCCTGGGTGGGATTCTCTTTTGGGGGGCTGCTGCGTATGATATTGGGCCAAATGGCCTCCTTCTGCACTGTTCTATGATTCTACGAAACAGGCAAAATAAAAGAATCAAAATGGCAGCAGAGGTTACAATCGCAAATTGTTCAATTCAATGTTAAATTCAGAAACCATTGGCTCAACTAATCGAAAGGTGAGGTTATCTTGAGCTTCATTAGCACTCCAGAGTCGGCTGATGGCAATGATGTCAGCATGAGAGCGCAGTAAAGAATTCAAATGCCAGGGCGCCTGATGGGAGGACAAGGAAAAAACCTCTTGTGGTTCTGGGAGGGAAGGGCAGGGTTGAGATCAAAAGTGCATGCAAAAATATTTGGACATAGTCGAGAGATAGCCAGCAGGGGGGTTGGGGGAGGAAGGGTTGTGGGTGAGCGCAGAGGCTGCACCTGTGGTCAAGGAATTTTGAGTATTTGGCTTATATAATCAGATCAAATTTGGCATCAAGCTGCATAATGAACAATTAAGGTGGGTGATCAAAACCTATGTGACAGGGATAGTTTTAAAGGAGCGTCTTAAAAGAGGAGAGAGAAGTAGCTAGATTCAGTGAGGGAATTTCAGAGCTTTATTTTCATTGGCAATCTCTTGGGAATACAGAATTTGCGTATTGCTGAAATAAAGGACATGCTGTCAAAGTTTTCCGCCTTTTACTCAACAGGGGACAAAATTGCAAGAATGCCAAATCTCAAAGGGAGCAATTTATACTGTGTTGAGAGGAGGGTGTTATTTGGTTGCCAAGTTGACTGATTGGCTAAGGAATTGCGTGGGGAATAAACCAAGGAAGGGCTGTCCCACAAGCTTAGGTGGAACAGGTACAATGCATGAGGTAGTTCTTTTTCTTTGCAAAGGACAGGGCCCGCCATGTGAATATATGAGGCTTCCAGCATGCACAAGTGAGCCACACCATGAGCCCAAATGATAATCTTCAGTTGGTCGTACTTTGCACAGTCAGGATTATTTAATAGATGTGGAATCATAACTGATTTCAACACTATATTTTGACTTTTGCTGGCATGATTTGGTTAAGTATGGTCAATACTCTACCTATTGTGAATGGCTGAAGATGCGTGCTGTTTAGCCTATATACCTGGTACCACACAGGCACTGAAATTCAGACCCAACATTGCTCATTAGTGTGGTAGAAAGAATGTATTTTTGGCTTGATGGCAGTATCCCATTGGTGGAAAATACCACTGATGTTGCGGCTAGTATGAAATGGCTGGTTTCTCCTGTTACTCGAATGTTAAGTCATCTTCGCATCCCAAGATATCATAGAATCATCGCTTCCCTACAGTGAAAAAGGAGGCCATTCAGCCCATTAGGTTTGCACCAACCCTCTGAAAGAGAACCTGACTCAGGCCCACTTCCCCCAGCCCATCCCCACAACCCAACCTTCACTAAGGGGCAATTTAGCTTGGTCAATCCACCTAACCTGCACATCTTTGAACTGTGAGTAGAAACCTGAGCTCCGGGAGGAAACCCACGCAGACATGGGTGTTCTGTTATGCTCTTGACGTAGCATAAGCTGCTTCCTTGATGTGCACTCTGACAAAGGAAGGTTCAGACTTGGAGATAGCATCAACACATTTATTTAACTGTCAACGATTCTCCTACTTGGATTAGACTCTCCTTTTAATCCTGCTATAGCTACTCAGACTGACCAACCAGACTAACCACAAAATGTAGCCCTTCAGCCCAGTTGTGCCCTGCTTGGCGAGGCTGAAGTTCCGCTTTTGAGTTTGCGCTTGAGTGGATTGTGAGGAATCCAGCAGATGGAGTCTGAGACGGTGAGATTGAAATGCCACAACTGAAGCAGTCTGAATCCTGCGGAGAGAATTCTAAGGCTAGATTTCGAAGGATGAAGAATGTAATCCCTTAAGAGATACGGAGTTTCAACAAGATCTGTGTGGCTGACAGTGTTAACTGATGTCAGGATAGGTTGCAGAGACAGCCATGGCTTCTGGCTCAATGACATTTGCCATTGATTCTGCAATATGATGTGTTTGACCACAGTTCATCTGTTCATTTACATGTGCCTCATATTAACCCTGATATGTGAGAGTGTAGAATTTAGCATTTCTCAGTGTGAGAGTGAGAAATGTGGGTCAGTAACAACTGTGCTGAACTTAAATACGGGTAATTACCGCCTCCCCGCCTCCCCGAACAGGCGCCGGAATGTGGCGACTAGGGGCTTTTCACAGTAACTTCATTTGAAGCCTACTTGTGACAATAAGCAATTTTCATTTTTCATTTCAGATGTGGCTGGAGTGGGCTGGGAAAGGAGTTCATTAGAAAAGACAGTTGCCTAGCAATGACAGAGGTTTATGAAAATAGTTCAAGATAGATCCCAGCGAGGAAGAAGGATTCTCAGAAGGGGATAAATCAACCATGGTTAACCAAGTGATTCAAGGAGTGTATTGAACTTAAATAAAAAAACATACAATGTGGCAAAGGTTAGTGGCAAGCCAGAGGATAGGAAAAGTTTTGAAAAACAACAAAAGATGACCAAAAATAATAAAGTGAGAGAAAATAAACTCTGTCGGTAAACTAGAAAAGCAGATGATCAGATAAAAATAAAATAATCTTTATTATCTCAAGTAGGCTTACATTAACACTGCAGTGAAGTTACTGTGAAGTTATTGTACTCCTCGACGCCATATTCCAACGACTCTTTGGGTACACAGAGGGATAATTCAGAATGCCCAATTCACTTGTGGGAGGAAACCGGAGCACCCGGAGGAAACGCATGCAGACACAGGGTGAACATCCAGACTCTGCACAGACAGTGACCCAAGCTGAGAATCGAACCTGGGACCTTGGTGCTTTGAAGCAATAGTGCTACTGTGCCGCCCAGGTTCTTTATATATAACATGATGGATGTAGGAATTTCAGCTATATTTTGCTGTGGTTATTAGGGTGAAGTAAGGGTTAGAAACCTGGGTTAGAGTGTGTTTGACTGTTGTAGTCATGCTCTTAAATGGATCCTGAGTTGAAAGACAACAAAGGTTTGAAGAGCCAGGGGTGAAATTAGGCATTGCAATGGCTTGGACTAATGCAGTTTTGTCTTTATTACGAGGATTCCCTGGGGAGCGATTTCGTTTTTCAGCTTGGTGCGATAATGTCATTGCCGGATCGAGCTAAGGCATCAAGCATTTTGAGAAAGCAGCTGTGTTCTAAGCTGAATGAAGCTGTGTGCACAAGTGAGGCAGTTCTGCTCTCGCTGTAGGTTAGTTAAAAGAGAATAACAGTATTTAAAGCAGTGCAGACTTGCCTGAGGACAAAGGGGGAGCTGAAACAAGCCATCTGAAAACAGCTATTGAAGAGATCCGGCCAGAGTTTCTGTGTGGATCTGACAGGAGGCAGATCGTCTCTGTCAAGTAGAGTCAAGGATAGAAACTGGGGAAATGAGAAATTCACAACTGGTCAACGCAAAGGTTTAGTTGGTAATGTTGAGGAGAGTTTGCCTCAGGTTAAAAAGGAAACATATTATAGTCGTAGAGAGAAAAGAAAACTGAAATGTTTTCATTATAATAAAGTTGGACACATGAAGTCACAGTGTTGGTGACGTAAGAAAAGTACTGGGACGACAGACTCCGTAAAACAGGATAAGCCAGTCGGAATTATGAAAGTGGGAAGAAAAACGATTATTCCAGTGGAAAGGGTGCAATAGAGTGTGCACATTAACAAGGTTAATGAAGGAGCAAAAAAGGAGCATTGAGAAACAAAATCTTTTTGGATCAGCAGTCGTTAAGTGGCAGGATGCCGCAAGGATTGCACGGTAGCATAGTGGTTAGCACAATTGCTTCACAGCTCCAAGGTCCCAGGTTCGATTCCCGGCTTGGGTCACTGTCTGTGCGGAGTCTGCGCATCCTCCCCGTGTGTGCGTGGGTTTCCTCCGGGTGCTCCGGTTTCCTCCCACAGTCCAAAGAAGTGCAGGTTAGGTGGATTGGCCATGCTAAATTGCCCTTAGTGTCCAAAATTGCCCTTAGTGTTGGGTGGGGTTACTGGGTTATGGGGATAGGGCAGAGGTGTGGGCTTGAGTGGGGTGCTCTTTCCAAAAGCCGGTGCAGACTCGATGGGCCGAATGGCCTCCTTCTGCACTGTAAATTCTATGAAATTCTATGAATTCTAATACTATGATTGGTACTTGGGCCTCAATCACTTTCAATCTGTGATCGTGACATCGACAAGGGGACAAGAGTTCACAAAGATGCTTCAAATAATACAGGCAGGTTGGGGGAGAGGGCAGGGGCACGGCAGATACAATACTGTGGTGAACTGTGAAGTAAATGTGAAATAAGAAAAAAGAAACAAAACCAGAATATTTTTTAATTAGCGGGAGACTAGGAAATGTTTGAGGCGCCTTAGCGTCCTTGCACATGAATCACACAAGGTTAACTTGCACGTACTAAGCTCCATTCTGAAAGCAATCAACTTGATAGTTTTGGTCATAAAGGGATTAGAGTTTCACTGCAGTTATGTAGGGCATTAGTAAGACCACACCGCGAGAACTGTGAGTATTTTAATCACCTTTCCCACGGAAGATATCCTCGCCTTAGCATGTGTGCAATGGATGTTCCCTCAGCGGAAAAATCGGGTCAATTTTCTCACCTGGTTTCATTGCTTCCTGGCGATTAGAGTCTGCGCACATTCCACTAAATTGCAGCTCTCTGCCATGGTTACCATTCTGTGTTTGGCCCATCAGCATTGGTTAACAATATTGACCAATTAGAAGACAGTTTGTGCCAGAAGCCTTTGCATTTGCCAACACAAAAGTCACGAACTGAACAAACAACCTTCAGCCCTCCAGAAACAACGAATCAGGCACACTGAATCCTATCTTTGACAAATGTTTGGTTTCTTATCAGCACTGAGGGGACTAGGTGTGGAAACAATAGGGCGCAGTTACAGATAGGCATTCGGTACACAATGCACATGTTTTGACATTGTGGCCGGGTTTCCCCGACCTCGCTCGCGGTTGGGACTGAGCGTTCCTGCTGAAAATGAATGGCTTTTTAGCTGGGACGCCAAATTCTCTGTCCTCACTTGCAGCGGGGGCAGCAATGGGTGAGATCAGAGAATGCCATATTTCAAGGGAATACCCCATTCTCATGAAGGTGGATTTTCAGGCAAATATTTGCGCCACAAGAGTGCCAGGCAGTGACCATCTCCAACAAGAGAGAATTTAATTGTTGCCCCTTGATGTTCAGTTATTACCATCGCTGAGTTCCCCACTATCAGCATCCTGGAGGTTGCCATTGACCAGAAACTGAACTGGACTGGACATGTAAATACTGTAGTTACACGAACAGGTCAGAGGCTCGGGATCCTGCGGCGAGTAACTCCCCTCCTGTCTCTCCAAAGCCTGTCCACCAGCTACAAGGCACAAGTCAGGAATGTGATGGAATACCCTCCACTTGCCTGGATGAGTGCAGCACCAATAACACTCAAGAAGCTCGACCCCATCCAGGCCAAAGCAGTCTACTTGATTGGTAGCCCTTCCATATATGTTCAATCGCAGTAACAATAGTGCGCACCATCGACAAGATGCACTGCTGGAGTGCACCAAGGTGTCTTGGGCCGCACCTTACAATCCCATGACCGCTATTAGGGCAACACGGTAGCACAGTGGTTAGCACTGTGGCTTCACAGGCCAGGGTCTCAGGTTCAATTCCCCGCTGGGCCACTGTCTGTGCGGAGTCTGCACGTTCTCCCCGTGTCTGCGTCGATTTCTCCAGGTGCTCCGGTTTCCTCCCACAGTCCAAAGACGTGCAGGTTAGGTGGATTGGCCGTGATAAATTGCCCTTAGTGACCAAACAGGTTAGGAGGGGTTATTGGGTTACGGGGATGGGGTGGAAGTGAGGGCTTTAAGGGGTTTGGCGCAGACTCGATGGGCCGGATGGCCTTCTTCTGCACTGTATGTTCTATGTTCTATGTACCACTGTCTAAAAGGACAAGAACACCAGATACCTGGGAAAAACAAACCTGAAATCCCTTCCAAACCACTCATGAAACTGACTTGGAAATATATCGCCGTTCCTTCAGTGTCACTGGGTCAAAACCTTGGAACTCCCTCCCTGACGGCATTGTGGTGTGTGCCTACACCACATGGACTGCAGCGGTTCCAGAAGTAAGCTCACAACCACCTTCTCAAGGGCAATGAGGGATAGGCAATAGATTCTGAATACATTCTGTCCTAGTCAGAAAAACCCAAATCCCACAAATGAATTTTTAAAATCATCCAATTGCTGCAATAGATTGCTGAGTTTCGGACGGTTATTTTTGGAGTGCATCGTAGCTGACACAACTCTCTCCTCATCACCAACTACGCACAAGAAAGAAAGATCCTCCTTTCCTAAGCTCAGGAAACCCCAAAGCACTTTATAAACAGTACAGTCCATTTGAAGCCCGATCATAGCCCGAGATGACTATCGGCTACTTTCGCCTTTGAGGGGGGAGAGCTGACTGGTGGTGATTTAACCTGAGGATCGCCACACCTCAGGCAAGGGAGAAGGTTGATGAAGCGGGGTCTTCATGAATGAACTCAGCTAGTACAATAATTGAACCCGCGCTGCTGGCCTTGTTCTGCATCATGAACCAGCTGTCCAACCAACTGAGCTAAACATGGCAGCCACCAGCAATGGGAATAATATACTTGATCTCATCCTTACCACAGGTCCAAAAACAATGTACATTAACATCCTCAACTACCAGGCACTTTAGACACGTCAGGAATATAGCAAGATCAACCTGTGTCTAAGACTAGACATATGCAGGTGCTGCAGTAACTTGAACTGGGTCACCTTCATTTGATTGCAAACCAAAATGTTACCGGCGCAGTCCCATTTATTACCCCATGTCTCTTCATCAATATTGATTGCCAAGTTCTTTTCCCAAGACTGCAAAGCAACCAATGTGCAAACCTAAATCTAGAATTTAAAGTAGCATAGAAATTGCTGATTAATTGTTTTGGTCACACAGAATTCAGGATTCTTTCCACTGGGGAAATTAAGAGGTCAAAATGCAAAGCTGTCTTGTTAAGGATACAATCCTTTTCAATACTTTTGTAAAAAAGGAGTGTCTCAGGATATTAAATTGTTGAAATAGCTGCTCAAAGGATGACAAGGAAGCAGCTCTGAACTAGTCTCCCAGCCGACAACTGCCTCGATCTCTCTGAGTGCCAAGTCCATCGTCGATTAGACCGGGTGCAAAGTCTGGACTGCCCTGGACACGAGAGAGAGCAGGAGTCGGTTTAGATGTCCCTTCTAGTCAATGAACCAATCTCCACACTCTCATTAATAACATTAGGTTTATCACACTTAGCAGAACCTGCCTCAAAGTCACCATAAAATAACAGGCCTGTAGAGGAGAAGTAGATTGGTCTCCTTTAATATCGTGCCAAATAGATGAAGGGTCCTGCCCAACCCAATCCTAATGGACCTTAAATGAGAGGCCAGCTGATATAATCTGATATCTGGGACACCCAAACCTCCCCAAGTCCCCGGGAGCTGGAGCTCATCAAATTTAAGGCGGGGCTTCCGTGTAAAACATTCTTAAAAGTCCCATTAATCTCCTCTGTCCTCATAACACTCCTCCCCCCCCCCCCCCCCGAGCAACGCACGGAGGGAGTAGCCGCGGATCTGCCTTCTTAGTTTAGCAGGCCAAATACTTACTTGGCTTATTCTCAAACTCACGTCCATTCTGCTTGCAGACATTGAGCTTCTCTCCGCCTGCTCAGTCAATGAGGAATCGAGAGTCCCCTTGATGTTAACCTCCTTCAATAATTGGCCGTTCAGAGCCTTCTTACTCCTCTCCTCTGCTTCCACCAAACAGACTTCCATCCGGTGCTGGTTCTCCTGCATCTTAGGTCTTTTGTTGGCCGTATAAGAGATAATCATCCTTCTAACATAGGCCTTACATCATAAGACCATAAGACATAGGAGCAGAATTAGGCCACTTGGCCCATCGTGTCCTCTCCGCCATTCAATCATGGCTGATATTTTTCTGATCCCCATTCTCCTGCCTTCTCCCCATAACCCCTGGTCCCCTTATTAATCAAGAACCTATCTATCTCTGTCTTAAAGGCACTCAGTGAATTGGCCTCCACAGCCGTCTGCAGCAAAGAGTTCCACAGATTCACCACCCTCTGGCTGAAGAGATTCCTCCCCATCTCTGTTTTAAAGTATCATCCCTTTAGTCTGAGATGGTGTCTCCTGGTTCTAGCTTTCCCTACAAGTGGAAACATCCTCTCCACGTCCACTCTATCCAGGCCTCGCAGTATCTTGTAAGTTTCAATAAGATCCCCTCGCAGACACATCTCCCATAAAATGAAAGAGGAAATACCAGGAGTCGAGTTGACTAAAAGAAAAATCTTGAAATCTTTCTTGAAATGAGTAGTAAATGAAATATCTTTCAGCAGGGAGGCATCAAATCGCCACATTCTAGATCGGCGGGGTCGAGCCCTCAAGCAAAAATTCCGGAAGACGGGAGAATGGTCCATTATGTTATGGTCACTGTTCCCTAAAGAACTCTGCCCAACAAGACCATGAATGAACTGCTTCACATTGCAAAATACCAAATCTGGGAGAGCAGGTTTCCTAGTTGGCTCCTCAACGTAAAAAACATCTGAAAAAAAATCACCTCCTGCACCGGAAACTTATTGCTAATTTGGTTTCCCCAATGTATATGTCGATTTAAGTCACCCATGATAATTGTGACATCCTTGTTACATGGATCTCTAATTTCTTGTTCAATCCCATACTCTGCCTTATCACCAATATTTTGGAGGCCTATAGCCAACTCCCACTAATGTTTTCCACCCCTTGCTGCTTCTTCGATCCACCCGGACTGATTCGACATCTGGGATTTCTGAGCCAATATCATCTCTCACTATTGCACTCATTTCATCCTAACTACTCCACCCCATCTCCATTTCCTTTTTATCTGCCGTGCCAAATATTGACTACTCTTGGATATTCAGTTCTCAGCCTTTGCCACCCAGCAATTATGCCCCCATCATCTCAATCATATGGTGCCCATTGATATTAGGTGGATTGGCCATGCTAAATTGCCCGTAGTGTCCTAAAAAGTAAGGTTATGGGGCGGTTGGGTTACGGGTATAGGGTGGATACGTGGGTTTCAGTAGGGCGATCATTGCTCGGCACAACATCGAGGGCCGAAGGGCCTGTTCTGTGCTGTACTGTTCTATGAAATTCTATATTAATTTGCAGTGTAATTTGTCTATTTTATCACGTACAATGGGCGTGATTTTTTGTTTCAGAGACTAAAGTGTTGGCGCCAGTACAGAACCGATGGACTTCAATGACAGCAAAATTGGCGCCAGTACCGGAGCAGTTCCGGAACCGTTAACGGGCTAGCAACGGTGCCACATGGAACATGAGCGATTTCAATGAAAAATGGTGTCGGATTTGCCAGGGTGGGGATTAGCACTCACGAGGCTGACAAGCAGCAGCCGCATATCAGGACTCCACTCCCCACACACACTCATCCCAGCCAACAAGGTGGCGCTGGAGCGCGCCCATCCTGTTGATGGGTCGGCTGGGGCCAGAGGATACCAAGGGGGGTGGCCTGGGGGGGACATCCGTACGACCCGCGGCACTCAGTTCACAGTGGGCTGTCAGCCGCATGCACAGCTGTGTGGCTGCCTTGCAGACTGCTGCAATGGTGTTCAGTGCCCATCTACCCTGACCCCATGGTCCACCTCCTGTCAAACCCCCGTTACTCCCCCCAGCTCTGGCAGACATTCCCTGGCCAGCGGCACTACTGTCAGCACACTATTGGGATGTTGGGCACTTTCCGTACCCCCCCCCCCCCCTTCCTTCCCTCAGCAGCCACGGCGCCTGTTTCCCAATTTTTAAAACCCCAATTGAAACTCGGTAATTCCTGCAGGTGGAGACGGAGCATCACGAGAGCCCCGGAGATTGCCGGGTCAGGCCCATTGATGATATGCCAATGGCGTTTACTGAACGTGCAAAGTAGAATTCATTGTGCCGCTGTCGTGGCGATGGTGCGTAGCATTCTGTCGGGTGTCCAGCACCAGCCACGATTTTCGCCTCACACTCGATTCTCCACCCAATCGCGTTTCCCGATTCCGCCGCGGCCGACTGGGAATCCCACCCAATGTTTTTAGACTTGTATTTTTGACAGTTTTACTCGCGCCTTTTTTGTACTATGGCCCTAATTGCCGCTAGCCCTAGTTTCCTCTGTCTTCCACTGTTGGTTTGTACTTTTCTGTCTTTCATTTCTATCTCCAGGGTCTCCCAACTCAGGCTCCCACCCTCTGTCACTGTCCCTTAAACCTGCCCCAAAAGCAGGAGCAGATACCCCAGGCTGGGTATTGGTTGGGGCCCTGCCAGTGTACAACGCATCCAGCTTGTCCGGCTCCCATCTTTTCCAGAATCGGTCCCAATGCCTATTCATCTGGTCGAGTCTCCTATTCCTGCTCTCTCTAACATGTGGAACTGGGAGTAACCCTGAGATCACTATTGGGGGGGGGGGGGGGGGGGCACGGTAGCACAGTGATTAACACTGTTACTTCACAGCTCCAGGGTCCCAGGTTCAATTCCCTGCTTGGGTCACTGTCTGTGCAGAGCCTGCATGTTCTCCCCATTGCTCCAGGTGCTCCGGTTTCCTCCCACAGTCCAAAGATGTGAAAGTTAGGTGAATTGGCCATGCTAAATTGCCCTTAGTGTCCAGGAACGTTGGGTGGGTTACTGGGTTACGGTGATCATAGAGTGATCGTACAACTTACAGTGCAGAAAGAGGCTATTCAGCTTATCTAGTATGTACCGGCCCTTGGAAAGAACACCCCACCCAAGCCCACACCTCTACCCTATTACCATAACCCAGTAACCCCACCCTACCTTGTTGGACGTGCTGCCCGCGCTGATAGAGTGGAGGTGCGGGGTTGGGTAGGGTGCTCTTTCCAAGGGCCAGTGCAGACTCGATTGGCCAAATGGCCTCCTTCTGCACTGTAAATTCTATGATCTATGATCCACGATATTTGAGGTCATGCTTGTGCCATTATACAAATGTACAGCATGTAAAGGATTAATGTAATGTTAAGCCTGGCCACTAGAGGGAGCTAAGGGACAGTGCTATATATTGAACAGGCTCTTGGACTTCTGGGCAGATTATGTTGGAGCTCGAGGAGATTAGATTCATAGTGTATTGCATAGTTAGTTAAAATATAATTGTTATAGTTAATAGATATAGATAGTGTTAGTGAGTGTAGTTTAATTCTCATATGTTTGTTTGCTGTTTGGAATAACTTTTGAACTTACATTTAGTAGTGTTAAAATAAAGTTAGTTTGGTTCTTTAATTGAGCTTTGTGTATCTTTGAGATCACTACATCTATCATTCTGGAAACCCCTCACAAAGATCACCACATGGTACCAGGCGAGTCCAGAAAAGCAAGCAGTAAGAAAGAAGAAAGAAAATAAATCAGCACATTGCTGCACATCTGAAAATATTATTAATGTTTACGCTCAACTTGGACCTCCTCCCATTTTTCCTCATCTAAATCTGCCATTGTAATCCTCTCAATTCTCTTCATCCTCATTCACTTGTCCAGCTTCCCCTTAAATATATTTATATTATTCTCTTAACCATTCCCGGTGGTGGAAACTTTCTCACCATTCTCTGGATAAGGCGCATCGGCAGCTTAATCGTTGCCACTTCGTAAGTCCCGTGTGGGTTACGACAGAAGCACGGTTTTAAAAATAGGTGTCTCCCAATTAAGATGGAGATCAGGAGAAATTGCTGTGGGTCACCATTTCCAACAGTCTGTCCTTGTCCACTCACGTTGATGCAACAGTCAAGAAAGCCCAAGAACATCTCTACTTCCTACTGAAGCTAAAGAAATTTGGCATGTCTGCATCGACTCTCACAAACATCTACAGATGTGCGATAGAGAGCATCCTACCCGGCTGCATCACAGCCTGGTATGGCAACTGCTCGGTCCAAGGTCACAAGAAACTGCAGAGTGTCGTGAACTCAGCCCAGCGCATCACACAAGCTTGCCACCCTCCCAGTGATTCTGTATACACCTCCCGCTGCCTCAGGAAGGCAGACAGCATTATCAGTGACCCCTTCCACTCAGGCATTGCCTTCTTCCAGACCCTTCCATCAGGCAGAAGGTACAGAAGTCTGAAGACCCGCACATCCGGACATAGGAGCGGCTTCTTCCCCACAGCTTCCAGACTCCTCAACAACTCCCCCTCGGACTGATCTGTTCCCTGTAAGAACATTATTCACGACGCCCTATGCTGCTCTTGCTCATGTATTTGCTTTGTTTGGCCCCTTGTTCCGCACTGTAACCAATCACTGTTTGTCGATGTACCATTGTCAATGTACTCTGCTGATTGTTCTTTTGTCTACAATGTACGTACTGTGTACGTTCCCTTGGCTGCAGAAAAATACTTTTTACTGTGCGTCGGTACATATGACAATAAATCAAATCAAATCAAAATCAAATTTCTTCTCAGGGACTTATTAGACTTTGGAATTCTCTTCCCCAAAGAGGTCCCCCCCCCCAACTGCGAGGTTCACCATGCCAGGGCAATGCTGGTAGAGACCACAAGTAGTTATCTGCGCCCACGTGATTCCTGGCCATGGGGACCGGAGAATCATGGAGGGTCAGAGCAGAGGGCGCGGGGCCCGCTAAATAGATGAAATGAAATGAAAATCGCTTATTGTCACGAGTAGGCTTCAATGAAGTTACTGTGAAAAGCCCCTAGTTGCCACATTCCAGCGCCTGTCCGGGGAGGCTGGTACGGGAATCAAACCGTGCTGCTGGCCTGCTTGGTCTGCTTTAAAAGCCAGCGATTTAGCCTTGTGAGCTAAACCAGGCTCATTAGCATTAATTTACATCTCCCCATCGGCGTACGGTCACGGATCTCAATTCTGCCACAAGCAGCGGGAGGGGGGAGGGGGAACCCAGTGTCAACGCCAATTTTGCCCTGACGTCCGATTCTCCGGACCATAGGGGAAATGATCCGGGCATCCCGGGATGGAGAATGCCGCCCGCTGTGTCTCCTACAACAAAAATAAGTTTGACTCCTTTTAAGCAGCTCAAACTGCCAGCGCTGAGAAAATACATCCTTTGTCCCACTTTGAGAAGTGGGAGGCATGTCACATGATCCCCTCCTGTAATATCGCCAGATGAACCTGAACCCAGGCAGTCAATGTTTGACCTCCAAAGCGAAACAGTCCTCCAGGCAAACAACCTGACGATGCCACCATCTTACCCTTGAGCAGGTCGCAGCAGAAAGACCTTTGCCCAGGTAAAATTCCTGACCCTTATCCACACGGTGAATGACTGGAACATTGAAACTTGTACCTTCAAGGCGAATTCAATTCCTTATGCCTCCTCCCATCGTGGACATCCTCACTTATGGAAATTCGGCCCACCCTGCAACAGTCAGGCAACTACCCTCCGAAGGAGTGGGCCATTATTCTTTTGATTCTGGACTCACCTCAATCCATGCCTCGTATTTTTATCATGGTGATCACCTTATCCCTCTTTTATAGTGTGAGCGTTTTATAGTGTAAGATTATTATTATTATGAGCGTAAAAGTGGCGGATGGTGTGAAACCCCTTTCCCCTGTTTTGGGTCTGTGTGGAATAAACCAACCCTTTAACTTTACCTTATCTGGAGTTTGCTGTGTGAGATATTCACAGGGGTTTGAAACACTCCAAATTTAAGGGGAGGGCAAAATATGGCACCGCTTATAAAGGTGGGGGAGGGGGGGGGGGGGTGGAGATCAAAAATAAAAACACCTTTCTGCTCACGGACAGGTGGGGAGAGGATAAAGCAGGATTGTTTGAGCTAATCTCACTCCCGTCCCCAACGGCAGCGTAATACAAGTTAATGTATCTGTGAATCAACAGCATTAAAATGTGGCCATTTTCAAGCAGAGCTTGATATTTGCTGTGTTTGTTTACTGCCTGTGCCCAGCTACCTGGAAACGTTAAAAAACAGAAATGATTTTCGGATTTACTGTCGACTGCACGATAATATACATTCTAAGCAATGAAAAGAATCAATGCCAGCTGGGTAATCTTGGTGACTGGCAGGACAGCCTCTCACTGTCCATTTGCCACCCTGAAGAAGGTTTGAGACTCCAATCCATTCACTCTGTTCAGCAGATCACATCCGCTCTATTTGCTACTGCACAAACATGTACATGTTTGGTGAGATTTTGTTCTGCAGCTACTGTCATTTGCCGAACTTGAAAATAACTTGAAAATGACATGGTCGTGCTGACCCTCGCTGCTCCGTGCACTGTGGTTAACTCTCTCAAGGTGAGGATTGCTGGAGGCGGCAGGAAGATATCAAAGGACTGGTCGGGTGGGTAGATAAGTGGCAAATGGAATTCAACCCGGAGCAGTGTGAGATGATGGGTCTTGGGAGGTCAAACATGGCAACGGTTATTGCAATAAATGGGAGGATATTTAGTGCAGTAAAGGGAATGAGGGACCTTGGAATGAATGTCCACAAATCCCAGATGGAAACAGGGCAGGTTAATAGGTGAAGAAGGCAAATGGAATCCTGTCATTCTGAGCTGACGCAGAAGTATAAGAGCAGGGAGGGTATGCTGGAACATTAGTTAGGCAACAACTTGAGTCCTGTGTGGAGTTCTGGTGACCTCATTATAGAAAGGATGTAATTAGATTAGTGATCATAGAATCGTAGAATTTACAGTGCAGAAGGAGGTGATTCGGCCCATCGAGTCTGCACCGGCCCTTGGAAAGAGCACCCTACCCAACCGCACACCTCCACCCTATCCCCATAAAACAGCAACCCCATCTAACCTTTTTGGACACTAAGGGCAATTTATCATGGCCAATCCACCTAACCCGCACAGCTTTGGACTGTGGGAGGAAACCGGAGCACCCGAAGGAAATGCATGCAGACACGGGGAGAACGTGCAGACTCCGCACAGACAGTGACCCAAGCCGTGAATTGAACCTGGGACCCTGGAGCTGAGAAGCAACTGTGCTACCCACTGTACTACCATGCTGCCCACGTGATGATACAGAGGAGATTTACCAGAATGTTCCCAGGACTGGAAAATTGCAGCCATGGGGGAATACTGGATCGACTGGGATTTTTCTCCTTGGAAGAGAGGAGGCTGAGGGGAGATTTGATTGAGATGTCCAAAATTGTGAGGGGCCTGGGTAGACTGGATGGGAAGAGCCTATTTAACTTAGCGAGAGGTCAGTGACTCGGGGGTTGGCAGAATGATTAGAGGGGAGTTGAGGGGAAATGTTTCCACCCAGAGGGATGTGGGGGTCTGGAACTCACTTACTGAAAAGGGCAAAAAACCTGAAACTCATTGAAAAGGTGCCTGGATTTGCACGTGCAGTGCCGTAATCTACAGCCCTGCGATCTAAATGCTGGAAAGTGAGATTAGGCCGGGTGGCCCAATTTTTGTCCAACGCAGACAGGGTGAGCCAAATGGCCTCCTTCTTTGCTGTAAACCTTCTTTGATTCTTTGATTCTAAGAGGACTGAAATGCACTTCATTGCATCGGGTATTGGTGGGTTTACGATACGAGGCAATTTTCCCTCCTCCAACAATTTTATCTTTTCACATCTTGAAGCTTGTGTCACCCGCAGGGTTTTTTTTCCTGTTTCCCAGTG
This sequence comes from Scyliorhinus canicula, assembly GCF_902713615.1. NCBI lineage: Eukaryota > Metazoa > Chordata > Chondrichthyes > Carcharhiniformes > Scyliorhinidae > Scyliorhinus > Scyliorhinus canicula. The sequence continues at coordinate 8,858,363 of NC_052152.1, read as the reverse complement.
TTGGTGGGAAAGGGATACTTCCTCCTGCTTGGTCAAAGCATATTTGGAAGCCTATTCCCCTGTGGAATCCTCACTTGGATCCATGGCTGGGCTAGTAATTCCCGGTGTTACACTAAATCCTCCGATTGGAAATGGGTAGAAGTTACTTTAAGTTGGTTTACCGGGGATTTCTTCAAAGGTTTGGGACTGGATTCTCCGGAGCCCCGGCCGCGTGTTTCCGAGCGGTGCGCCGTTCGCTGACAGTGGGATTCTCTCTCTCCCCCCCCGCCGTCAATGGGATTTCTCATTGAAGCCGCCCCACTCCACTGGGAAGCCCGAGGGCGGGGGGGCGCTGCCAGAGGAAAAAAAGAATCCTAATGGTTGGAGAATTCCGGACTCGATGTTCGATAGGCGAACATCCATGAAAATTTCTCTTGTCAATGTACACATGTTGAAATTCGTAGCGGTGAGCACTGGGTGGGAACAGAGGTGGAAAGTATGGAAATGGTCAGGTTCTCGCTCAGCAACACTGAAATACTACCATTTGTTAATATTAGCAATACCAGTTACCTGCACGTGCTTTAAGCAAGTTTGGAAAGACTGAAGCTCGACCTTACTGGTCTGAACCTCAATGTGACACGAGGAACAGGTCATCATGCTGACAAGGTATGACACGTAGCCGAGGAACAGCATTTCCATTACTGGAATAAATTAGTCCCCCAACCTGATTAATGGATCCAAATTGTTCACAAAGCTGTGGACTGTTTAGCACAGGACTAAATCGCTGGCTTTGAAAGCAGACCAAGCAGGCCAGCAGCACGGTTCGATTCCCGTACCAGCCTCCCTGAACAGGTGCCGGAATTTGGCGACTAGGGGCTTTTCACAGTAACTTCATTTGAAGCCTACTCGTGACAATAAGCGATTTTCATTTCACTTCATTTCAAGCAAATGGACAGGAAATGGTAACATAACATTACTGATTTAATATCGACAGAAAATGTAGGTTCGTCTATTGCACGTTTACTGGACTTTTAACAACGTTGCGCTGACTGTTAAATGCACCGTAGGCTGTGGGTTGGGTGCACAAAGTGAGCTCTTTTGTGCATCACATTTTGCAGTCATCCAGAAAGTCGTTGAGGTTTCTCTTCTGGCATCTTTTCTTCCAGCCATACCTGTAAAAGAAAGAAAAGGAGCTGAACAAAGGGGGAACTCTGGAAGTGACCAATGGAAAGTCCCGCAATATCCATGTTCCTTTGAAGGAACATTGAAGGCGATCGAACGGTATTGTGGCGTCCGGCTCTATGATGCTGCAAGGCCGTTAAATCTCATCAAGAAGCCTCCCGCAAGATTATTCGAAACTCGAAATGCCTCGCGAGATCTCATTGGATCTCACAAGATGTCGCAATCTGGATCTCATCCTCGCTGGGTGGAGATTCGGGGGAGGGCCTCAGTTGACGCCCTGAGGCCATCCATACGGCGTGCGGAGTATGCCGTTTTCCAGGGGGTGGGCCATCGCAAAAGTGGCGTCGTCCCCGGTTTCAGCGGAAATGGAGATTCTCTGTCTGATCGCCGAACGTGATTTCAACGTCGGCGACCGGAGAATCACACCTAAAATCTCCCTGAATGGCAAGAGACTTAATCACGAACAACATCCCGTTTATCTTGGTGTTACCCTTGCCTGAACATTAACATACAAACAACATCTGAGCAAGACAAAACAAAGATTAAACCATGAAAGCGCCTCCTCAGCAAACTTGCTGGCTCTACATAGGGTTCCGATGCTCAAACCTTAAAGATCTCAGCTCTTGCCATCATCTACTTGCCTGCAGAGTACTGTGCATCAGTGTGGTACAACACATCCTATACATACCTTGTAGGTACCCAGCTCAGCACAAGAATGTTCATCATCTCTGATACCCTCTGATCAACGGGCCTCACGGTAGCATGGTGGTTAGCATCAATGCTTCACAGCTCCAGGGTCCCAGGTTCGATTCCCGGCTGGGTCACTGTCTGTGTGGAGTCTGCATGTCCTCCCTGTGTGTGCGTGGGTTTCCTCCGGATGCTCCGGTTTCCTCCCACAGTCCAAAGATGTGCGGGTTAGGTGGATTGGCCGTTCTAAATTGCCCGTAGTGTAAGGTTAATGGGGGGATTGTTGGGATACGGGTTACGTGGGTTTAAGTAGGGTGATCATTGCTCGGCACAACATCGAGGGCCGAAGGGCCTGTTCTGTGCTGTACTGTTCTATGAACTCAACTCCCCTGGCTCCCAGAACCGGCGAATACCCGCTCCCTCACGTAAAGAGGGAGATTGCAACAACAGAGCTCCTGGAGAAGATTGATATCAATCTAAGCCTTACAACTTGACCTTACAAGTCTACCTGCTGCTCGCCTCTCATCATGCCAGCCTGTATGGCCAACGTATAACAGCAGAGGCCCCATGGCAACTGGAATGGAACCAACACACCGCCATTAAAAACAATTTCCTCATCACAGATCCCACAGCCCACCCACCCAGCTCCAATCTGCCATGCCAACATCAGCACTCCTCGACATTTACAGCAAAGACCAAGGCCTTTGTGCAGTAAATCAGTACAAGTGGGGCCAGCTGTGGTGCCCCCCAATCAATGGCTCACATCACTGAAGTCTGTCCCCTGACAAAACTCAGCAGAGGGCTCAGAGAACTCCATTTAGTCATGGTAGAAGGTAATGTCTGAAAACCGGCGCTAAACTGCAATTGCAAATAGATTGAGGATCATTGATTAACGCAGAAATTGGACCACATATGGATTACTGCAGTGCTCACATCCCATTCTCAATCCGACATAAACTTCACCCTATCCAAATCTGTGCTGTCACTGTCCTGCAATGATATCACAGACATAGATTCATAGAAACCCGACAGGGCAGAAGGAGGCCATTCAGCCCATTGAGTCTGCACTGACACTCTGAAAGAGCACCCTACCCAGGGTCATTGCCCCGTAAACGCATAACCCCTCCTAACCTTGAGCACTAAGAGGTAATTTATCATGGCCAATCTGCCTAACCTGCACACCTTTGAACTGTGGGACAAAACCGGAGCACCCGGAGGAAACAAATGCAAACACGGGGAGAACGTGCAGACTCCACACAGACAGTTACCCATGGCCTGAATTGAACCCGGGTCCCTGGAATTGTGAGGCAGCAGTTGTAACCACTGTGCCACCGTGCCACCCTTTTTTTTGAAGGAACACCCTCTGCTTGACCTTATCTTTCATTCTCCAGCAACACAATTTAAAAATTGTTGTCCAGTATCTCTCCCAATCCTATTTCTATAATCATCTGGAGTGCAGCACCAGCATCACATCCAAGTCCTCCATTTCAATGACTGTTCATTCTTCATCCTATTATTGAATCATCGAATCCCTACAGTGAAAAAGAAGGCCAATCGGCTCGTTGAGTCTGCACCGGACCTCCGAAAGAGCACCGTACCTCGGTCCACTCCCCCCCCCCTACCCCGCCCTATCCCCATAACCGAACCTGTACATCCCTGGATACCAAGGGGCAATTTAACACGGCCAATCCACCCAACCTGCACATCTTTGAACTGTGGGAGGCTGTACCTTCAGCTAACCTGGCCATACATCCAGAATTACCTATTCAGATTCCATTTATCTTGCCATTTCCCATGCTCCTTTTAGGGCCATACTTCATTCCCATTTCTTTGACCAACACTGTGGTCACTCCTTCTGTTTGCCCCTTCTTTGTTTCAGCATACATGTCTTTCTCAAGTCTCTGTGGGATATTGCTCCGCATTAAAAATGGCACATTGTCGTGAATACGGCCAACAATAACCAGTCAGTAGCCAATTGCAAACCTCCCTTTGAGTGTAGGTGAGAACACAAGAAATAGGAGGAGTAGGCCGTATGGTCCATTGAGCATGGTCCGCCGCTATTCAATATGATCAGAGGTTTCAACTGCACTCCCCTGCCTGATTACTGAACCTCTTGAATTGCTGAGATTAAAAATCCGCCTATCGCCACCTAAAAGATGAACAAAGATGGTACGTCCGCAAACCCTGCGGTTGAGGATTCCAAAGATCCAGAAACCCTGGAATGAAGACGTTTCGTATTATCTCAATGCTAAATGATCAGCCCCTTATCCTGACACGGTGCACCATTGTTCTTGGTTACCAGGCAAGGGAATCAGTGCCTCAGTAACTGGATTTGATTTCCCGTCCTTTGTGTGGGGTCTGCGGAAGTGACACTGGCTTCACCTCGTCAGGGGTTAGGATGTGCTGTACCTCCCTTTTGTAATCTTCAGGCAGTGCCCATTGATCACCAGTCCTGAGCAAGAGCAGCCTTGTTTCTTTCACATCTCCCTTCCTTTTTCCGCCTGATTTATTCACTGAGTTCCAAGAGAAAGACCTTGTCATGAAGCAAAAATTTCACTTTTAGGGTTAACCATTGAACATTGTGGAGAGCACAATCGCTTCACAGCTCCAGAGTCCCAGGTTCGATTCCGGCTTGGGTCACTGTCTGTGTGGAGTCTGCACATCCTCCCTGTGTGTGCGTGGGTTTCCTCCGGGTGCTCCGGTTTCCTCCCACAGTCCAAAGATGTGCAGGTTAGGTGGATTGGCCATGATAAATTACCCTTAGTGACCAAAATTGCCCTTAGTGTTGGGTGGGGTTACTGGGTTATGGACATAGGGTGGAGGTGTTGACCTTAGGTAGGGTGCTCTTTCCAGGAGCCAGTGCAGACTCGATGGGCGAATGGCCTCCTTCTGCACTGTAAATTCTTTGAAATCTATAATTTCTATGAAATCTATGAAACCAATCAAACCAGGCTTCAAGCCAATTGTGTTTTCATGACATCCAGTAGGAAAAAGTGGATGATTGCCTGAGTGTATTCAATCTGTGAGACTCATAGACAACTCATAGCCCAAGCAGCCACAGTTTTGGCAAATGCCAGAATATCGGCGCTCCATTACTCCCAAAGGCAAATGAAATTCAGAGACAACTAAAAGCAGGAAAATAAAATGTTTTAACATACCAGGCATTCATTCCTTGTGGTCTCACTATCCTTTTCACACACTGAATGTCATCTGTGATGTTATCATTGATAAAATCTACAAAGGGAAATACAACATTGGTATTAATTTAATTGAGTGTTCAGATTTGAATTATCTACTGATGTTCGTGGCATAAGGTCTGTGATTTGGCAAAAAGTGATTTTGTCTTTGCTTGACTGTGTCTAGATATCTTAAATACTTTTAATCTCTGGAATTTTTGTTTTTACCAGTGTGATATGATGTTCCTGCATCCGAGAGAGTTAGATCGAGTTCAGGGATTCGCTCACAGTGGTATCAGTCTCGACCTGACCAGCATCCTGATCAACATCCCTGATGGTGGACAGGCTTTGGGGAGACAGGAGAAGGATTACTCGCCACAGGATTCCAAGTGCTTGACCTGCTCTTGCAGCCACAGTATATATGTGGACAATCAAGTTCATGTTCTGGTCAATGTTAACCCTCAGGATGTTGATTGTGGGGAATTCAGCGATGGCAATGCAACTGAATGTCAAGGGGCGATGGTTAGATCCTGTCTTGTAGGAGATGGTCATTGCCTGGCGGTGTGAGTGTTGCTTGCCAATTGCCAGCCCAAGCCTGGATATTGGTCAGATCTTGCTGCATTTGGGCATGGACTGCTTCATAATCTGATGGGAATAGAGGGATATGGACCCCGGAAGTGCTGAAGATTTTAGTTTAGATGGGCAGCATGGTCGGCGCAGGCTTGGAGGACCAAAGAGCCTGTTCCTGTGCTGTATTTTTCTTTATTCTTTGCTCTTTGTTCAACTTGCCTAACCCACATAACCTTTCACCTCCTTGCTGATCACGAAAATACTTTTGAGGAAGAGAGTTCAAAACAGAAGAAAAAAATCTCCTCATCTCTGTCTTTAATAGGCAACTGCTAATTTTTAAACAGTAACCCCCTAGTTCTATATTTTCCCACAGGGGGAAATATTTCCTCCACATCCACCCTGTCAACTCACCTCAGGATCTTACATGTTTCAATTAAGTTGCCTCTTATTTTTCGAAACTCCAGTGCTTATCAGTCTAACCTGTCCAATCTTTCCTCAAAAGACAATCGACCCATTACAGGAATGAGCCGAGTAAACTTTCTCTGAACTGCCTCCAATGAATTTACATCCTTCCTTAAAGGAGATCAATACTGTACATAATGCTCCAGATGCGGTCTCACTAATGCTCTGTAAACTGAAGCATTGGTTTTGTACTCAGTTCTCCTCACAAAGAAAAATAACTTTCTATTAGCTTCTCTCATTTTTGCTGTGCCTGCTTACTAACCTTTTGTGATCCATGCACTCCGACACCCGGATCTCTCTGCATCTCAGAGTTCTGCAATCTCTCACCATTTAGATAATATGGTATTTTTTCATTCTTTGTTCCAAAAATGCGCAATTTTACATTTTCCCACATGTTACTCTATTTGCCAGACCGTTACCCACTCACTTAACTCAGCTATATCGCTTTGTAGCCTCATAACTCCACTTCATAACTTACCTATCTTTATGTAAACAAATTCAAACCCCTCATGCAAGTCATTGATATAACTTGCAAGAGGTTGAGGCCCCAACACCGATCCCTGTGGCATACAAATTGTTACATGTTGCCAACCAGAGAATGACCCATTTATGTTTAATTTTGGTTTCCTGCTAGCCAACCAATCTTCTATTCATGCAAATACATTACCCGCTACTTCATCCGCTTTTATTTTTCAAATAAACTTTTAATTTTATCGATTCATCAAATGCATCCTGGAAATCTAAGTACAGTACATCCACCAGTTCCCCTTTATCCACAGCACATGTTAACCTCTTCCAAGAACTCCAATAAATTGGTTAAACATGATTTTTCTTTCACAAAACCATGTTGACTCTGCATGATCACCATTTGTTTTCTAAACGCCCTGCCTTTACATCTTTAATAATAGCTTCTAACGTTTTCCCTGTGACAGCTGGCCTGTAGTTCCCCGTTTCCTGTCTCACACCCTTTTCTAATCTAAGGGTATCTTCCCTGAATCTAGGGATTTGGAGAAAATTAAAATCAACCCGTCAATTGTCTTACTAGCCACTTCTTTTAAGGCCCTAGGATGAAATCCATCAGGATTCAGGAACTTGTCAACCAGTAGTCCCAACAATTTGCTGAGTGTCACTTCACTGGTGATTGAAAGTTTCTGGACTTCCTCCCTCCCTTCTCTTTTCTGATTTACAACTATTTCTGGGATGTACCTTGCATCCTCTATAGTGATGACCGATGCAAATTCAATTCAGCTTTGTGCAATTCTTTGCTTTTTCGTTAATTTTGATACTGTTTTCAACTTTGAGTTTTTTCCTTCTCAGTGGAATGTATCTATTCTGAAATATCCCTTTAAATGTCTCCCACTGTAGTTCTATTGGCCTATCCCTTAACCTAATTTGTCAGTTCACTTCAGTTAGCTATTCTTTCCTGCCTTCATAATGGTCCTTGTTTAATTTTAAAATTCTAGTCTTACCCCCACTCTTCTCTCCCTCTAACAATCATATGGTGAAATGAAAAAAAAATGAAAATTGCTTATTGTCATGAGTAGGCTTCAAATGAAGTTACTGTGAAAAGCTCCTAGTCGCCACATTCCGGCGCCTGTTCGGGGAGGCCGGTAAAGGAATTGAACCGTGCTGCTGGCCTGCCTTGGTCTGCTTTAAAAGCCAGCTATTTAGCCCTGTGATAACACTGCGACCTGCCATTACATATTTAATAATGGCTTCTAACGTTTTAGAACATAGAACATAGAACATACAATGCAGAAGGAGGCCATTAGGCCCATCGAGTCTCCACCGACCCAATTAAGCCCTCACTTCCACCCTAAGACACCTGATGCCTGAGCCTGATTCTCCCCCCCGATTTCAAATTGCAACATAGAACATAGAACATTACAGCGCAGTACAGGCCCTTCGGCCCTCCATGTTGCGCCGACCTGTGAAAACACTCTAAAGCCCATCTACACTATTCCCTTATCATCCATATGTCTATCCAATGACCATTTGAATGCCCTTAATGTTGGCACGTCCCTTCGACAGCTGGCCTGTAGTTTCCCGCTTCCTGTCTCACACCCTTTTTGAATAAGGGAGTTACATTCTCTATTTATGCATTAATATAAGAGGTGATTAATCAATCCTACTTCATTGCACCTCATTGCACAATACTATTATATAATTTGGTCTGCTCCCTGATTGGCTCCAGATTGTGCCATTCCAAGAAAACATTCGATGAATTCCTCATCTAGGCTCCCTTTGGCATATTTGATTTTTCTGGTCTGTATAAAGATTGAAATTCCCCATGGTTATTGCCATACCATTTTTATACCCCATCCTGCCATGTTAGGGTGCTAGTTCTACCCCTCCACCAAGGTTAACCTGACCTGTCTGGGGTAGTTTCAGTGCCGCTGCTGGCTACTGCCTCAGTCACTGCCATTCCATTAATGGAGCGACTATCTGCTCCATGGCCATGCGGACATACTGCCGGATGTGTCCCCACCAGTTAGGCACTGCTACCTCCCCGCTATGCATCATCTTGTCCTGCAGGAGAGACAGTGAGAGGCAAGTGCCATGTGTTTGGCTGTCATGGTTATGTAGCTGGCAGTGTACCCAATGAGGCTGCAGTTCTTCTCAATACATGAAGGTGAGGTAAAGCTATGAGGTACGAGTGGTGATCAGTACAAGCTGTTGCTAGGTGAGTGATAGGGGTGTGTTGAACTGGGCAGGGTCTGAGGCTGGTGGTTCTGCCGGATTTGACCTTGGCTACTTGAGTAAGGTCATTGAACTTGTTATCGCATTCATAGCCCAGATCCAGATTGCTAACATTAACCATGACGGCTTTCTGGTTGCACTGGTTCTGAACCAAAACGTGCACATCAACAAAAGAAAACCTCCCGAGTTTGCAATTCTCTTCTGTTGCACCTTCACTCCGTTTCCTTGCAAATCTGACTCTCTCTTTCCCGATTACCGCTAGCCTTTGCTGAATACATATCCCCCATGGAGGCTCCTGTTGACTTTAGCTCAGGCAGGCTACCTCCAAATCATGCTGGCCTCACGCAAGCATGGGCCCCTTATGAGGCTTTCCGCCATCTAAAAGCACTTTTAACTGCCCATGACAAAATAATTTACATATTCGCAACACCATGGAGTTGGCACACGGCCCGCCTTGGAAGCGAGGGCATGAATTAATCATTTATCATGCTCCTTGTGCCAGTTTCTTTGAACTGCACAGCTTTGTTGGCCTGCATTTCTGCAACTTCTTCCAAAGTCTACCGTGCCTTTGAACTCTCTGTGTTCTGACTCCATCCTTTTGCCCCTTCTTCCTCTACCGACATCAGCCATTGCCTCAGCCCAAAGCTCTGGGATTCCTTCCTGACATGTACGGGAATTGAACCCGCGCTGTTTGCCTCGCTCTGCATCATGAACCAGCTGTCCCACCAACTGAGCTAAACCGCCCCCAAAGAGCATTAAGTGACTACGGGAGGGACCTCTGCCCTGACTCAGGCAAAAGTTCGCCCTTAGAGGGCTGCCGGCCCATCTGATCGGCTGGCAGCTCTCCAGTTCCTGCAGAGACATTGGATTGGATTTGTTTATTGTCACGTGTACCGAGGTACAGTGAAAAGTATTTTTCTGCAAGCAGCTCAACAGATCATTCAGTACATGGGAAGAAAGGGAATTGAACAGAATTCAAGAAAGTACATGAGAATACATAATAGGGCTACACAATATATACAATGTAACTACATAAGCATTGGCATCGGATGAAGCAGACAGGGTGTAGTATTAATGAGGACAGTCCATAAAAGGGTCGTTTAGGAGTCTGGTGACAGTGGGGAAGAAGCTGTTTTTGAGTCTGTTCGTCCGTGTTCTCAGACTTCTGAATCTCCTGCCCGATGGAAGAAGTTGGAAAAGTGAGTAAGCCGGGTGGGAGGGATCCTTGATTATGCTGCCTGCTTTCCCCCGGCAGCGGGAGGTGTAGATGGAATCGATGGATGGGAGGCAGGTTCGTGTGATGGACTGGGCGGTATTCACGACTCTCTGAAGTTCCTTGCGGTCCTGGGCCGAGCAGTTGCCATACCAGGCTGTGATGCATTAGCTGTAGTGTACCGCGGAGGAAATGCAGGCGGACACGTGAGACTCAGACCGGACAGCGGAGACAAGTTCAGTTCAAGGGGTTTCCGGGCAGCAGGGGAAGGGAAGGTCAAGGAGGGCACAAATCGGGGAGTTTGGTGTCCCTGAGGAAGAGGCCGGTGGGAAAGGGAGGTCCAGAGGCCACTGCACCTTAAAGTGTTGTGGGGGGGGGGGGGATGACTGACACAAAAGGGTTCCGATTGTGGCGCCCCCATCCCCTTTCCCACATGAGGTCTATCTCTGTTGGGTTTTGGGCTTCCCCACACACGTTTAATCCTCTCATCAGCTTAACAATTGAGGCTGGGTGGGAAACGGTCAATAATTGACAACTAAAGGGTCTTAATTGGAGCTGGGCTAGTCTTCCCATTGGAGGCCTCGCTTGCCCCAGCAAAAACGTAATTCCGGGTCACGACAGGCTGGAACCCAGAGGAAATCCCATCCTTTATATTTCATGCCCCCACCCATAAGACCATACAATATAGAAGCAGAATTAGGCCACTTGGCTCATCGAGTCTGCTCTGCCATTCAATCATGGCCGATATTTTTCTGATCCCCATTCTCCTTCCTTCTCCCCATAACCCCTGATCCCCTTATTAATCAAGAACCTATCTATCTCCGCCTTAAAGACACTCAGTGATTTATCCTCCACAGCCTTCTGCGGCAAAGAGTTCCACCGATTCACCACCCTCTGGCTGAAGAAATTCCTCCTCACTTCTGTTTTAAAGGATCGTCCCTTCAGTCTGAGGCTGTGGCCGCGTGTTCTAGTTTTTCCTACTAGTGGAAACATCCTCTCCACGTCGACTCTATCCAGGACTCTGATTATTCTTTATGTTTCAATGAGATCTCCCCTCAACCTTCTAAACTCCATCGAGTACAGACCCAGAGTACTCAAACGCTCCTCATATGACAAGCTCTTCATTCCAGGGATCATTCTTGTGAACCTCCACTGGACCCTTTCCAAGGCCAGCACATCCTTCCTACGATTCGGAGCCCAAAACTGCTCACCATATTCCAAATGGAGTCTGACCAGAGCCTTATACAGCCTCAGAAGTACATCCCTGCTCTTGTATTCTAGCCCTCTCGACATGAATGCTAACATTTCATTTGACTTCTTAACTGCCGACTGAACCTGCACAATAACCTTAAGTGAATCCTGAACTAGGACTCCCAAGTCCCTTTGTGCTTCAGGTTTCTGAAGCCTTTCCCTAATTAGAAAATAGTGTATGCCTCTAATGTTCCTACCAAAGTGCATGACTTCACATTTTTCCACAGTGTATTCTATCTGCCACTTCTTTGTTCACTCGCCTAGACTATCCAGGTCCTTCTGCAGTCTCCCTGCTTCCTCAACACCAACTGTCCCTCTACAGACCTTTGTATCATCTGTAAACTCAGCAACAATTCCCTCAGTTCCTTCTTCCGGATCGTTAATGCATATCGTGAATAGTTGCACTCCCAAAACTGGCCCCTGCAGAACACCACTAGTCACCGGCTGCCATCCCGAAAAAGACCCCTTCATCCCCATTCTCTGCCTTCTGTCAGTCAGACATGCCAATACCTTACCCCTAACATCATTGGTTCTTATCTAATTTAGAAGCCTTGCCAAAGGCCTTTCGGAAATCCAAAAGATTGCGTCCACCTTTGTCAACCTTCCTTATTACCTCCTTAAAGAATTCTAACAGGTTTGTCAGACATGACCTCCCCTTAATAAAGCCGTGCTGACTCAGTCCTATTTCATCACGTACTCCACAATCTCATCTTTAATAATGGACTCTAAAATCTTACCAACGACTGAAGTCAGGCTAACTGGCCTACAATTTTCTGTCTTCTGCCTCCCTCCCTTCGTAAACAGGGGTAATACATCCGGGACCCTCCCTGGCTCTAGTGATTCCCGAAAGATCACCATCAATTCCTCCACAATCTCCTCAGCAATCTCCTTCTGAGTTCTAGGGTGGAGTCCATCTGGTACCAGTGATTTATTTACCTTCAGAACTTTCGGCTTTCCCAGAACCTTCTCTAGAGGCACTCACCTCTGCCCCCTGACATCCTACTGGTGTCTTCCACTGTGAAGACTGATGCAAAGTAACTGTTCAGTTCATCTACCATTTCTTTGTTCCCCTTTACTACTTCTCCAGCCTCATTTTTCAGCGGTCCGATGTTCATTCTTGCCTCTCTCTTACCTTTTATATATAAAAAAAAACCTCTTGCAATCTCCTTTTGTATTACAAGCGAGCTTATACTCATACTTCATCTTCTCCCCCCCTTCCTGCTTTTTTAAATAAATGTTTATTAGTGTCACAAGTAGGCTTACATTATTATGGCAATGAAGTTACTATGAAAATTCTCAACTAACACTAACTGATTATTATATATGTCTATCCACCAACACAATTTACTCCCAACTTCCCCTGGGCACAGAGCTGCATGGTACGCTTACACCAGGGGTGGGCAAACTACGGCCCGCGGGCCGCATGCGGCCCGCCAAAGGTATTTCTGCGGCCCACCAAGTCATTAAAAAAAAAAAAATAAATTCTTTTTAAAAAAAAATAAATTTTTTTTAAGGTTAATGGGGGGGGGGGGGGGGGGGGGGCTGTTGGGTTACTTACTGGTATAGGGTGGATACGTTGACTTGAGTAGGGTGATCATTGCTCGGCACAACGTCGAGGGCCGAAGGGCCTGTTCTGTGCTGTACTGTTCTATGTTCTATATGAGGCGCCCAGAATCATAACCGGGTGAAGTAATTATTTTACTTAATATACTATGCGGCCCTTTGTGAATTGTGAATTTCTGAATGTGGCCCTTGCACGGAAAAGTTTGCCCACCCCTGGCTTACACTCTCACATTGCCTCCTGCTGGTCAGAGGTGGTGTATAAATTATGTACAGAATTGCTTTCTGCATATCATCACAAACCCTTATTACATTTCGGGTTTAGCTCAGGTTAGCATGGGGCTGGTTTAGCTCAGTTGGCTGGTAAGCTGGTTTATGATACAGCAGAAGGCCAACAGGGTGCAATCAATTCACATACTATAATAATCTTTATTATTGTCACAAGTCGGCTTCCATTAACACTGCAATGAAGTTACTGTGAAAGTTCCCTAATCACCACATTCCGGCGCCTGATGGGGTACACAGAGGGAGAATTCAGAATATTCAATTCACCTAACAAGCAAGTCTTTCGGGACTTTTGGGAGGAAACCGGAACACTCGGAGGAAACCCACGCAGACACGGGGAGAACGTGCAGACTCTGCACAGACAGTGACCCAAGCCGGGAATCCAACCAGGGCCCGTGTAGTTGTGAAGCAACAGTGCCAACCACTGTGCTATCGTGCCACTCAGTTGTCTGGCTTAGTTGTCCTCTGCTTGCTTTTAAAGGCTTTCCAATCCTCTTGCTTCCCGCTAATCCTCGCCACAATATATACTTTTTCTTTTGCTTTTATGCTGTCATTGACTTCCCTTGTCAACCACGATTGCCTCGCTCGCTGCTTAGCATGTTTCCTCCTCCTTGGCATGAATTTCTGTTGTGCTTCCCAAATAACCCCTCAAAACCCCTGCCATTGCTGTTCCACTATCTTCCCCGCTGGCTCACCTTCCAATAACTCTGGCACGCTCCTCCCTCATATCTTTGTAATTACCTTTACTCAATTGTAATAGCGTTACATCTGTCTCCAGCTTCTGCCCCTTAAAACTGCAGGCTGAATTCTATCATATTATGGTCACTGTCCCCAAAGGGTTCCTTCACCTGAAGTGCAAAAAAAAAAAGAGAATTTTTGTTGGAGTGTTTAATATCATATTTTCACCCCCAGCATAAATAGGAGAACAACCTATTGTGGAATGAATATGAGGAATGACTGCTTGAATGAACTGCTGGAGACTGATCAGCACCAATAGAACTGTAACCCATTCCTGGTTCAAGCAGGAGATGGCGGACAAAACATAGTTACCAAACTGTCCTGAGCTCCTGATACCTGTAAAGAAAGGTGACTTTGCCGGGACTCGCATTGATCATTGCTACAATTCTCACATGTCCGATGTTCTTTTCCCTCACAGGCGTGACACCGGATTTATCGGCGAAGGAATGGATCTGTCAAATTATCTCGATGAATGTCACCTTTAACAGGCCAATTACTGGGCAGCACGATGCCACAGTGGGTTAGCGCTGTGGCTTCACGGCACCAGGGACCCGGTTTCAATTCCCGGCTGGGTCACTGTCTGTGCGGAGCCTGCGCGTTCTCCCCGTGTCTGCGCGGGTTTACTCCGGGTGTCATAATATTCACTCATGTATATAATGAGATGCAGACAGGCAGTGATTGACACACAGGATGATCAGTAAGCATATAACACAGAAAAACCAATCACCTGACAGGATACCACCACTATAAAGCCCACAGGGCATTAAGACTCCCCCTCTCAGGACCCAGCTACTGAGACAGAGTGCACAAGTTAATGAGCACTATTACAATGCGGTAGCTAGTAAGTCTGGTCAAGCCAGTAAGAGGTCATCAGTTAGAGTAGTAGAGTGTCAACCCACAGCTGAACATGTACAGCAGTCCATAGTTAAATAAAACAGTGTTGGATCATCTCCGGTGCCAGGCGTTTGTTTCTAGCTTCCCTGCATCAATTGTAGTCAACGTCGAACCAATCTGCCTAACACATCCCCGGGTGCTCCAGTTTCCTCCCACTCATCCCGAAAGACGTGCTGTTAGGTAATTTACACATTTTGAATTCACCCTCTGTGTACCCGAACAGGGGCCGGAGTGTGGCGACTAGGGGATTTTCACTGTAATGTCATTGCAGTGTAAGCCTACTTGTGACGATAAAGATTATTATTATTATCACACTAAACCAGCTCTGCAATGTGTTGCAGTCACTTGTAACCTTGAATTTGACATGTTTGAAAATTCAGTAAAGCTGTATTGCCTGTGGATGTTAAGTCAGTAAAGTTATCACATTCTCTGCATGTGACTTGTCAATGATTTGTTGCCTATTCACCATCCTGAAAGAACTTTAGTCCAGTTGCAGAAATCTTTGTCGTAGACATGAACTACACGTAGTAAGTGTGGTAATATGGTGGTAGATGGGATTAAGTGGTTGAGGTCAGTAAAGTCTGAGCTTCAGTCATTCTGAATTTACTAAACCATGTTGTTTAGGGTAGGTCTGAACAATTGGTACTACTTACCCCGTATTAGCAAATGATAATACATCAGTGTGGCTGAACTTGTGTCTAACTCTGAGACACATTCTCCACCCTTGAACACCATTGAATGATCATTTGTACAAAACTCAATATGTATGTCATAAAGTCATGCAGCACAGAAAAGGCCCTTCAGCCCATCGTATTAAAAACAACCACCTAACTATTTTAATCCCTTTCCCAGCACTTGGCCCATAGCCTTGTATACCCTGGGATCGCAGGTGCACATCTAAATACTTGTTCAATGATATGAGGGTCTCTGCCTCCACCATCCTTTCAGGCAGCGAGTTCCAAACTCCCACCACCCTCTGGGAAAAATGCTATTCCTCACATCCCCTCTAAACCTTCTGCCCCTTCCCTTAAATCTATGCCCCCTGGTCATTGATCCCTCCATCAAGGGAAAAGGTTTCTTCCTGTCTACTCTATCAAAGCCCCTCATAATTTATACATCTCAATCATTTCTCCCTCCTCAGCCTCCTCGTTCCTTAGGAAGATTGCATCTTTGCAAATCTCTGTCCAGCTTCTCCTGGCAGAGTGAAGAGATGTTCATTCCCTGATGCCCTCTGTCCAATATATCCAGTTAAAATGTAGAAGAATTTTACAAGGGCCTCCAGTTGCTTTGCAAGGCCCACATACAGCTGGACAATTAACTCATTACGCCCAAGTCCTCTCTAAGCAAAATAGAATCACAGTTGGAATTGAAGCTATAATAATAATCTTGAAAAATAATCTTTATTATTGTCTCAAGTATGCTTATATTAACACTGCAATGAAGTTACTGTGAAAATCCCCTAGTCACCACATTGTGGCACCTGTTCGAGCACACAGAGGGAGAATTCAGAATGTCCAATTCACCTAACAAGCACATCTTTCGGGACTTGTGGGAGGAAACTGGAGCACCCGGAGGAAACCCACGCAGACACGGGGAAAACCAAGCAGACTCCCCGCCGCACATGGATACAACAAAGCTCTTGGGAATCAGAGGTGCAGCTCCCTGTCGTCGGAGAACTGCTCGAGCATTCCTCCAAACATCAGTCCTGAGCAAATGAGGCCAACAAAAAGGAATCGGACCAGATCTTTCTCTTCTTGACTGACATCAGGCACAAAATAAGCAACAACAGGTTGCAGCTGGATTATAATTTTTATTCCCAAGATGGCACCGGAGTGTGGCGACTCTCTGTGAGCTCTCCCCTACACATCCTGTCCCTATATAACCATTATTACAGTATATAGTCGTGATGGAGCAATCTGCCTGCACTGTAAGCAGAACAATATTTTTCGCTGTACCTCGGTACACAAGACAATAAATAAATCAAATCAAATCAAATCAAAAACCGTTCTCCAGCGTGAATCCAAATATAAGTCTTTTTTTTTAGAACAGTACAGCACAGAACAGGCCCTTCGGCCCTCAATGTTGTGCCGAGCAATGATCACCCTACTCAAGCCCACGTATCCACCCTATACCAGTAACCCAACAACCCCCATTAACATTATTTTTTAGGACACTAAGGGCAATTTAGCCTGGCCAATCCACCTAACCCGCACATCTTTGGACTGTGGGAGGAAACCGGAGCACCCGGAGGAAACCCACGCACACACGGGGAGGACGTGCAGACTCCGCACAGACAGTGACCCAGCCGGGAATCGAACCTGGGACCCTGGAGCTGTGAAGCATTGATGCTAACCACCATGCTACCGTGCTGCCCACTTCTCCTTCCCAGCACAGAAGCATTAAATTAAACACACTTAAATCTATACCTTGCTTCCAGTCTTTATCCATATCAATATAAATCTCTTAAAACTATCTTTGGTTTCCTAACATTGCTCACACAATCCAGAACCTATGGAATTGACAATAGCCAATGAGACACCACCTTCATGTGTGTGCATGTGCATGCACAGTGAAATGAAATGGAATGAAATGAAATGAAAATCGCTTATTGTCACAAGTAGGCTTCAAATGAAGTTACTGTGAAAAGCCCCTAGTCGCCACATTCCGCCCCCTGTTCAGGGAGGCTGGCACGGGAATTGAACCGTGCTGCTGGCCAGCCTGGGTCTGCTTTAAAAGCCAGCTCTTTAGCCCTGTGCTAAACCAGCTAAACCAGCCCCGGGGCATGCAGTGAGTGAGTGAGAGCCTCAAGATGGGAGTGAGGCAGACACACAGGCAACCTTCTCTTCCTCCTCCTCGCTACTTCCCCACAAACCTATCCATGAAGCAGGCAGGACAAGGAGAATAACCCAGGTGAAAAGGCAACCTGCTTCTGACCCCCCACTTTCATATTAATTCTACTAAGCTCAGCTTGGAATGTTCACCACCAGCATCATAAACAAGGTCAATGTCAGCTAAACCCAGTTTCTGATCTCAATCCCGGTTCCCACTCTCTTTCCTGGTGACCTGCACTTGGGGCCAAGTCTGTCTCTCTCTTGCTCTGCTTCTTAAGTGAAAAGGCAAAAATGTTCTCCTGGTTAACTCTGCTGTTTGGCACATCTTAATGGTCATTCTTCTAAATCACAATTTTTTGGAATTATCAATTTATTGCTTTGTCATTGACTTTTTTTCCTGAAGTCATGTTTAATGTGTCAAATCGTATCTTTCTGAAATTTGCTCATTGGCGCCTTGAAGAAGAGAAAAATTGACATGTGGTCCTTCATGGACAAAGGTTGGACCCCACTATTATAATCCATTTTAGTGAAGTCAAGAATATATTCTGTTTTGTAATGCTCCTGGCAGTGGCATTAGAGCCATATGCCACTAATACAAAAGACAGCAACTTTTAGGTCTAGTGTTTTAATCCTTACACACTTCACAAACTTTCCTAATCATTATCATAGAATTTACAATGCAGAAGGAGGCCATTCGGCCCACCGAGTCTGCACCAGCCCTTGGAAAGAGCACCCGATGGAAGCCTCCACCTCCAACCTATCCCCGTAACCCAGTAACCCCAAGTAACTACTTTTTGATACGCAGGGCAATTTAGCGTGGCCAATCCTGCACATCTTTGGACCCTCCCTTCCATATCAGAGACTCCTGTCTGGAGATACAATCAGTCCGGGCAGAAACAGTGAATTCTCCGTCCGGTGCAGTGCACGCCGGGATTCTCCGTCTCACCAGCCGGTCAAAGGTATTTCCCATTGTGGGGAGCCCCACGCCGTCGGGAAATACTCGGGCAGCCGACAGCAGAGATTCCAGCCCTCTTGTTTTTTTACTCACCTGTCCTTTACACCTGCTGCTTCAACAGAGATGCAAAAAGCAGCAGCTGCTACTTCTTAGAAAGCCAAAACCACATCACAAGACTTTAAACCGCCTCAGATCTTTTCATCTGCCAGGCCTCCATACACTTTCAAAGAGAAAAAGCTTTTAGTAGGCTGCATTGACAGGGTAATAATAGCTTCCAGGCAGCTAGGTGTCCAGATTGTTTATTTTCATTTTCCTTCAGGCTTGAATGCATCAATTTGAACCTATCCTCAAAGCTTATAGACATCTATGAGTTAATTGCTTTCACTTCCTCTTTTCTCAGTGGAAAGCACTTAACTATTTTTGATGTGGTCAGGAGCTGTTAATCGTTAGCGAGGTGTTTATATCTATTCTGCCGGCGCAAACCAAAAGCGATTCAGCTCCGTCAAGAGTAAATAATCTCCCAAACAGAGAATTGAGCCCATGATATGAAAGGGAGCACTCCTTCAGTACTGCCTTGGATAGGAGTCGTCAGAGGAGGTTTGAACCTAGAACTTTCTGACTCAGAAGCAACGGTACAATCCACTGAGCCATCATTGATAAAGAACTGCTCTGAATTCCTGAGAATCCTGACACATCTTGATTTGGCCCCAGGGGAAGTAAAGGGACACTAAAGACCTCAAACGTATTGGGGAACCTTTGGATGGAAGGAAATATAGCACGGGGAGTGTCGTGTTGAGCGTTTCAGGTTTAAAGATTAAGTGTTAAGTTAGTAATACTTGCTTTGTTCAATTCTTGTACAGTGATAACTTTTGCTTAAAACATAAATATGAAGTCTTGTAGCTTATTTCTTACAGTTAACTGAGAGTTTGACTTTTGTTTTGAAAGTTGCTGGTCTCCACCAAGATGATCAAGTCAGGGAAAAAGTCCTCCTGGAAAATTCAACGCTCATCCCACGCCAGAGATTAAACCCGTCCAGGATTTCATGTGGAGTATTTTAATGATGCGCTGAATTATTTACCTCTACAGCTCTTTTTACACCCATTTTTTAACTTTCTGGTGTTCTGGGTCCGACCATCTTCACACCACCTGATGCTGTTGATCTGGAAGATTCCGTAGTCTGAAGACAGATTCTTTCCACCTCTCCTGTTGCGTCCGATTACTCTTGTGTCATAATTGCTTTCATGTTGAACCAAACACACCCCTAAAATGAAGGCAAATCACACCCTTGTGTTAGACATTTCCTCTGGTACCCCCTTTCCCCCTGCCCGAGCAACTCCCCCTTCTCAAACCCCACCACACTGCCTCACATAGATCCCCATGTTCCACCTCCTCAGCAAGGACCAGCTCCAAGAGCGGCACGGTGGCGCAGTGGTTAGCACTGCTGCCTCACCGCTCCAGGGACCCGGTTTCACTTCCGGCCTCGGATGGGACTCTGTGCGGAGCTTGTATGTTCTCCCCGTGTCGCTGTGGGTCCTCCGGGTGCTCCGGTTTCCTCTCACAGTCCAAAGATGTGCGGGTTAGGTGGATTGGCCATGCTAAATTGCCCCTTAGTGTCCAAGGGTTAGGTGGGGTTATGGAATTACTGGGGTGGGGGAGTGGGCCTAGATAGGGTGCTCTTTCGGATGGTCAGTGTAGACTGAATGGGCCCAATGGCCTCCATCTACACTGTAGGGATTCAATGATTTATCATCTCTCTTCTTAATAATCTGAGAATTACTACTGGGGCGGGGTTGGTTTAAAAGGAATGTGCTCCACGGCAATGAATAATATGAAGTCAAATACAATACACTTCTCTGACACAGTCAGTGACATTGTTTTGTGAACAATAACTGTGGAAATGTGTGGTTTTTCTTTCCAACATTTTTAATCGGGCAATGTTTGCTGCTGATGCATCCGGCCAATGACTCCCTTGATTTTGTGCGAATGGACACGCAATTAATTGCCCAAGCGCAAAGGGGTGTCAATGGCCATCCTCCATTGATGGGAGACACAGTGATCGCCTCGAACTTGGAGCTCTGCAGACACGACACACCAGTTTCCCAGTGAACAGACTCACATAGTGAAGCACTGGACAACGTAATACTGCACACTGTCAATGACCCTCAGCTCTCCACCAAGCAGTGCACTTAATGAAATGAAATGAAAATCGCTTATTGTCACGAGTAGGCTTCAATGAAGTTCCTGTGAAAAGCCCCTAGTCAGTAAAGCTATCAAGTTAACACGACAAAAGGTGCACTGAAAACCAAATAAGGTGTCAAGGATTATAGTAGGAAAAAGTCAAGCTTCGAGGCACCGATCGTCTGCTACAATCTATCAGTGTACAGAATATGAGACTCACAGTTTGCCAGATTGTAACCACGATATCCATCCAATCCATTCTTATGTAAAAGTTCAGCAAGCTCGCATTTCTGATAGACGTACGGTCTTACCCCTGTGAGCAGGGCACTGAGAATGAGAAAGGTTCTCATTTTCCTGATCACTGCACGACTTGCAGTTATTCCTTTTGCCATTGGGTCAGGAGTCTGGGCCCTAACCCCGCCACCCCGCCCCCCCCCCCCCTCCACCCCCCCGAAACACACACACACAACTCTATCACTATTGCGCTCATCAAATAACTTGAATAAAAACACAAAGAGCCTCTGATCAGTCTCAGAATTTTGGCTCAAATTCATCAAAAGGATGAGATTTCCAGGAACATTTTCAAATATCGCAAACCGGGGAGCTCCGCAATCCTCCTTTCCGTGAAAATGACTGGTTATCAGAAGATAACAAAGACTATTTGGTCCATGGAAATTCAAAACTCTATTTTCCGCGAAGCTCGTGCCCAGCTCAGCTAGGAGCAAATCCAATGTTTCTATCCTCGGCAAGTTGGCTGCTCCCATTCTATGCATTGAACTATCAACCATTGAGCAGAAACCGAACTGGGCTAGCCATATATATACTGTGGCTAGAAAGGCAGGTCAGAAACTGGCCCCTTGACTCCAAAGTCTGTCCACCTGCGAGACACAAGTCAGGAATTTTATGGAATACTTTCCACTTGCCTGAATGAGAGCTGCTCCAACAAAACTCAGGAAGCTCGACACCATCCAGGGCAAAACACCCCCAGACCATAAGACCATGAGAAATGGGAACAGGAATGGGCTATTCGGCCCCCCTAGCCTGCTCCGCCATTCAATAGGATCATGGTTGATCCGACTTTCTTTACGTCCTCTTTCCCGCCCTTTCCCCATAACCGTTGATTCCCTTACTCATCAAGAATCTGTCTATCTCAACCTCAAATATACACAAGGACTCTCCCCATAGCTCTTTCAGCAAGGGGTTCTAAAGACTCATAACCCTCTGAGAGAAGAAATTTCTCCTCATCTCAGTCCCTTTATTCTGAGAATTTGCCCGCCGGTCCCAGACTCTCCCATGAGGGGAAACACCCTCTCAGCATTTACCCTGTCAAGCCCTTTAAGAATCCTCGAGACTGGGTTCTCCGATTCTACAGCTATGTCCGCAGGACCCGTCTGGTCTTCCGACCAATATATCGGCGGCGCCACTGCACAGATGCCCCACCCAGTGGGGGGGCTAGAAGCCGTGCCACATAACGGCCCCCTGCCGGTACGGACGCAGAATGGCCGGGTTGGTGGCCGCCCTTGCGCACGGCGGTGGCCTGCAGTTGACGCGCCGTACAACGTGGCGCTGGCCGCACGTGGACCTGGCCTGCCCAAAGCTGCCCTCCTGTAACCCCCTTCGGCACCCCAGGATCACCCCCCACAGGTCTCCCCAGCCCCGCCGAAGCCCCTCTGCCAGCAGAACGGCTCCCCCCCCCCTCCCCCCACCCCCATCCACCCCCACCGACTGGTGGCTCTGGACCCAGTCCGCAGCCGCCACGGGAGGTCCTTGAAAGTTGTGAAGATTCGGCCTATCGGAGGCGGAGCTTCGGGGAAGGGCCTTGTCATAATATCCACTCATGTATATAATGAGATGCAGACAGGCAGCGATTGACACACAGGATGACCAATGAACACACAACACCAGAACAACCAATCACCAGACAGGACACCACCACTATAAAGCCCACAGGACATTAAGACTCCGGCTTTTTCGGGACTCAGGTACTGAGACAGTCAGAGGGCACACGTTAGTGAGCACTATTGCCATGCGGTAGCCAGTATGTCTGGTCGAGCTAGTAAGAGGTGATCAGTTGGATTAGTAGAGTGTCAACCCACAGCTGAACATGTACAGCAGTCCACTAGTTAAATAAAACCGCGTTGGATCATCTCCAGTGTCAGACGTTTGTTTCTAGCTTCCCTGCATCCAGTTGCAGTGGACGTCAAACCAACCTGCCTAACACATCAGGCCTCAGGTGATGTCCTGAGTCTGTCCTGGTACGCCGTTTTTGAGGGGGCGGAGCATTACCCCGATTCCAGCGTAAAAATGGATTCTCAGGCTGATCGCCGAACGTGATTTCGGTGTTGGCGATTCAAGAATCCAGCCCTACATGTTTCAATGAGATTACGTCTCATTCTTCCAAATTCCAATGAATAGTGTTCCAACCTGTTTAACCTTTGCTCATAAGGCAATCCCCACATACCGGGTATCATCCTACTGAACCTTCCCTGAACCACCTCCAATAAAACAATGAGCGCAGTCTCCAAAAATATTTCTAAGTGTCATTTTGGGCAGGCTCGGAGAGGTGTTTCCCACGGAATTCCGAGTGAGATCCAGACCTGGATTCACCTTCATTCAACCATTTTTTGGGGCCTTGGGAAGTTTCTTAGGGGCCTAGCCCACACTTATAAATGTTTTCAGTGGTGAGGAGCTGAACTTGCTGGCAAGACCGGCTCCTCAGAGATCAGGGTGCCCCTTTGAAAGTGTTCCCCAATCTCTAAGTGAACCTGAGGCTTCCCCACATGGACAATACCCTTGCCCATGTATGGGCATTGCCCCCCCCCCCCCAACCTCCACGTGAGCACTGCCTGCTATGGGGTCACTGTGGGCCTAATGTTTAAGCCCCCCCCCCTTTAAGGAGCCCCCTCCACTCTCCCAACCTTTATGAAGCCCCTTCATACACCATATTCACCCCCCCTCCACCCGACATACCCCATCTTCCCCCTTTCATGGGCATGGACTTCCTTCAGGCCCTGTCCCGTGTCAGTGCCAACCTGGGGAGCCTGGCACTCGGGCAGTGTTGCTGGCACCCTGGCATACCCAGATTGGTGCTGGGGAGAACACGGGGGGAGAATCTCATCCAATATCTTTTCTTAAACAAGGAGCCCAAAGCTTCTCACAGTATTCCAGACGCGGTCACATCAGTACCTTGTAGCAAGACTTCCCGATTCTTACACTCCAACCGCCTTGAAATAAGGTCCAACATTCCATTCGGCCTTCTGATTACCTGCTGCACCTGTGTGCTAGATTTCTGTGTTTTATGCTCAAATACTCCCAAGTCCCTTTGCATTGCAGCTTTCTGCAGTTTTTCTCCATTATACTTTTGTTCTCCCTTACAAAATTAACAACTTCACATTTTCCCACTTTCTTCTCCATTTGCAAGCATTTTGCCCACTTACTAACCTACCAATGTCTCTTTGCAAACTATTTGTATCCCTTTCACAACTTACCTCTCCACTTATTTTTGCACCGTGTGCAGATTTGACGACAGTACATTCACTTCCTTCCTCACAGTATATGTTGGAGACAGTGTCGGTCCCAGCACTGATCCCTCTGGAACCCCACTGGTTACAGGTCTCGAACCTGAAAAATAACCCCATCTCCTCATTCGCTGTTTCCTGCCCATTAGCCAGCACCCAAGGCAACATACTACATCCAACACCACAGGACTTTTATCTTATGATTTGCCCTTTTGTGAGCTACCTTGTCGAACGCCTTCTGGAAGGGCAAAGACAACACATCCATTGGTTCCCCTCTATCCAGTCTGGTTGAGACTGCCTCAAAAAACTCTAATAAATTAGTCAGACATGACTTCCCTTTCATGAAGCCATGTTGACTCTGCTTAATTAGATTACGATTTTCCAAATGTGCTGCTATTACTTCTTTACCAACTTGCTTGGTTGGCAACCCTTGCGCCACAGGAAAGATTCACATCCTCAACCAGTGGCACACAGTGGCAACAGTGTGTATCACATGCAAGAGACACTACAGAAACTCACCAACGTCGCTTTGGCAGCACCCTCTAGACCTGCGACCGATAAAAGGAAGAACAAGGGAAGTGGGCACATGGGAACACCACCTCCTCCAAGTTTCCCTCCAAGTCTGCAATCTCCACACGAGCAAACAATTAAATCCTTTTTGCAAAAAGGTTTTCACCTCAACTGAATCAAGAACTTGAAATAAAAATAGTAATCGCTGGAAAAAATCAGCAGGTCGAGCAGCATCTGCAGAGAGAAAAATAGTGCCGCACCGATATAGGGCGGCACGGTAACACAGTGGTTAGCACTGTTGCTTCACAGCTCCAGGATCCCAGGTTCGATTCCCGGCTTGGGTCACTGTCTGCGAAGTCTGCACATCCTCCCCGTGTGTGCGTGGGTTTCCTCCGGGTGCTCCGGTTTCCTCCCACAAGTCCCAAAAGACATGCTGTTAAGTGAATTGGACGTTCTGAATTCTCCCTCGGTATACCCGAACAGGCGCCGGAGATTATTTTAAAAAATTATTATTATTATTAAAGTCATCGATGTAATGGAAAAGACTTATGGCACAGAGCCGAGAAAGACTGCAACAAGGAAAGTTGTACATGTCCCACAAAAGTACAGACATGACCTGGGCCCATGAGGGTCCCTATAGTCAAACCGTTTATTTTCAGGAGGAAAGGAGGAATTGGCTGGAGCTTTCTGGTCGTTCCCTCTGGCAGGATCGTTTGGCTCTGCCAGTGGTAAATCGACACCGCGGGTTTCCAGAGGTGGAGGGTGGCGTTGAATTTGAATCCCCGTTGACAGCAGTCGGATCAAAAGATCCCGCTACCAGCCAATGGCGGGCTGCTTCTGCTGCCGCGAAACACACTGCAAGGTCACACGGAAAATCCCGTACGTGACAGAACAAGTTCACCTGGGCGGAGGAGAGTGATGGTGCACGGGGATTGTTCAGACCTCTGCTAAAGGAAGAGGCAGAGAGACCTCAGACAATCGTGGTAGGGGGGATGGAGGTGTAAAGGGATTTGGACGTTTATACTGAAGAGCAGGCGGTCAGGGCCAGGGAACTGGAAATTGTTGATATGATGTACGGCATCAGAGGAATCATGAATATAGGAGGGAAGAGACGGGACAAGAGGAGAGAGAATGCAGTCAAGATAGGAAGAACTAGGTCTACCTATTGTGGATTTTGGAAGAATGTAGAAGAGGACCCTGGAGGGTTTGGGGACTGTGAGGTTAGAGGCTGTGGAGCGAGGTGATGAGGTCAGTGAAAGTCCTGGAAATAATGGCTTGGTGTTTGGTGGTGCCTTGGTCCAGGGGGAGGCAGGAGGAAGTGTCTGGGAGTAAATGCTCAGCCTCTGCAAGGTGGGTGCCAGCGCAGCAGCCAACAACAGCACCACCTTTGTCGGCAGGCTTGATAATAAAGTCAGGGTTTGACCTCAGAGAATGGAGGACAAGTTCAGAAGGAGTCAGGTTGGATTGGATTGGTGGGCAGGGAAAATAAATGGCTGATGTTGAGCCAACGGTTGCCAATGAAATGGTCAAGAGCAGGTAGGAGACCGGGGAGGGGTCCAGGTAGAGGGAGATTACTGGAGGTGGGTGAAAGGATCCAAAGAATGGGGTGAAGACTCCAAGAACCTGGGGTTTTGCCAAACCAACACTTATCCCCAATGCCTGCTGTGAAAAAGGATTACATAGAGACACGATGATCTCCAATTTCCTCAAATGCTATTTCGTTGTTTGTTTTCTTGTTTTCTCTGTACCTTAGCTTGCTGAGGCGATTCCTGGAGTGCTATCAACAACAAATTATTTTTCAGAAATGCTGTTCTTCTCTATTTTCAAGGGCATGAACCATCCCTTTGTTTTCAGAAAGCGCACATTGCCGCTTCTTATCTATTGTAAGATAAGGAAAGAAACATAGAAACAGGAGGCCATTTGTTCTGTTGAAACTAAAGTCTCTGAGGTCAAGAATTTGTGACTGAGTAAATGTGTATCAATCTGGAAGCTTACCCCAAACACTCACTCAGCCTTTCATTACAACAGCTTCTGTCAAATACCTCTCAGTTACATTCCATTGTTCTGACTTTCCTTCGTTTATTGGAGACAGTTTATAGGGAAGAACCTTCCATTGCTGTGATTGCTAGCCGATCATTGCAAAATCAATAGAGAAATCGAGAAGATCCTGTGCAGTGGGACCACTGATGGTCAATTCCTGTCTTTTTATTTTCCTTTTTCTGTCTGCAGTGTCTGCCTTATTTAAATTTAAATCCTTGGTCCATGAATCACTCTCTCCTTCAGCATGGTAGCACAGTGGTTAGCACAGTTGCTTCACAGCTCCAGGGTCCCAGGTTCGATTCCCGGCTTGGGTCACTGTCTGTGCAGAGTCTGCACGTTCTTCCCGTGTCTGCGTGGGTTTCCGCCGGGCGCTCCGGTTTCTTCCCACAGTCCAAAGATGTGTCGGTTAGGTCGATTGGTCATGATAAATTGCCCTTGGTGCCAAAAAGGTTAGGTGGGGTTACTGGGTTACGGGATAGGGTGGAGGCGTGGGCTTGAGTAGTGTGCTCTTTCCAAGAGCCTGTGCAGACTCGATGGGCCGAATGGTGATTGTATGGTGATTCGATGATGCTATGATTCACAAACCTTATTTTCAACATGATCATATTATGCCAATCCTGTTAATTGGTGTTCTCTCACTGTTACATTATTGATAAATTAATTGCTCAATCTAAAGTGACAAGTTTAGTTGTTGATCAAGAATGTATTGTTCCACAAAACTGTCTCGAACATGCTCAAGACTCTCTTCCTTTGGGACTCGAGCTGTTCTCTTCCCCTCATCCAGATGAAAGTGAAAGTCTCTCATTATAACTTCTCTGCTCTGAGCCTGGCTTTTCTAAGCTCTGTGTTTATGTCACAGACGCCAACTCCCACAGCAGAACCTCC
Source organism: Scyliorhinus canicula (assembly GCF_902713615.1). NCBI lineage: Eukaryota > Metazoa > Chordata > Chondrichthyes > Carcharhiniformes > Scyliorhinidae > Scyliorhinus > Scyliorhinus canicula. The sequence goes on along the minus strand of NC_052152.1, from coordinate 8,830,749 downwards.
GACATGTCGTTCATTTTTCTCATCCGAGGTCTGATTCACAGGGCCCTCAAACACGTCCAACCCACAACCCCCACCTCTGCTGTCGCCCCCTCCTCCCCATCCCAGAACCATGGTAGGGTTCCCCGATTGTCCTCACTTTCCACTGCGCCAGCCTCCACATTTCAAAGGATTATCCTGTGTCATTTTCACCAACACCCAGCACGATGCTATTCCCAAAACTTTCTTCTCCTCCCCGGGCAGCATTCTGAAGGTTCTATACCCTCCGTGACGCCTTGGTTCACTCCTCTATCACTCCCATCACCTCATCTTCTTCCGACAGCATCTTCCAATGCAATTGCTGGAGGTGCAATGCCTGCCACTTTAGCCCCTCACTCCTTACTCTCCAAGGCACCAAATGCTATTCCCAGGCAAAGTAGCAATTCATTTGTATCCCTTCAACTCACTCAGTTGTATTCACTGATCAAAATGCGATTTCCTCTATTTTGGGAGGACAAAGTGCAGACTGGGTAACTGCTTTGCAGCAAACCTTCGCTCAGTCTGCAAGCTGAACCCTGACCTTCCTGTCGCTTGCCATTTGAAATCACCATCTTGCTCTCTCACTCAGATTTCTGACCTCGGCCTGTTGTCATGTTCCAGTGAAGCCCAACGTTAGCTTCAGGAACAGACCCGCATTTTCCAATAAGCCACTTTATAGGGTTTTGTTCTGATTCATTCACAGGACATATGCATTGTGCTGGCTCCTCAGCATTTATATATTTTTTAATACATTTAGAGTAGTCAATTAATTTTTTCCAATAAAGGGGCAATTTAGTGTGGCCAATCCACCTAACCTGCACATCTTTGGGTTGTGGGGGCAAAACTCACGCAGACACGGGGAGAATGTGCAAACTCCACACGGACAGTGACCCGCAACCTGGGACCTCGGCGCCGTGAGGCAGCCGTACCAGCCTCCCCAAACAGGCGCCAGAATGTGGTGACTAGGGGCTTTTCACAGTAACTTCATTGAAGCCTACTCATGACAATAAGCGATTTTCATTTCATTTTCATTTCATTTCACCGTGCTCCCCCCTCAGCATTTATTAACCATCCCTAATTACCCCCAGAGAAGATGCCTTCTTGAACCGCTGCAGTCCATGTGGTGTAGGTACATCCACTCTGCTGTTAGGGAGGGAATTCCAGGATTTTGATCCGGTGACAGTGAAGGAACGGCCGATATATTTCCAAGTCAGGATGGTGAGCGGCTTGGAGGGAAATTCCAGGTGGTGATCTTCTCACATGGCTGCTACCCTTGGCCTGATGGGTGGTAGCGGTTGTGAGTTTGTAAGGTGCTGTCGAAGGAGCCTTGGTGAGTTTCTGCTACCGTGTGACCGTGGTGAGCAGGTAACTGTTTTTGGAAGGGGTGCCAATCAAGCGGGCTGCTTTGTCCTGGATGGTGGCGAGCTTCTGGAGTGTTGTTGGAGCTGAACTCATCGAGGCAAGTGGGGAGCATTCCATTACAGTCCCGACTTTGTGCCTTGTAGATGATGGGCAAGTTTTGGAGAGTCAGGAGGTGGCAAGGATTAGTGGGAAGCCAGAGAAGAGGACAACTAAAAAAGGGGGGAGAAGATGAAGTATGAGTGCAAGTTAGCTACTAATATAAAAGAAGATAGGAAGAGTTTTTTCAATACATAAAAGTAAGAGAGAGGCAAACATAGACATTGGACCCCTGGAAAATGTGGCTGGAGAAGTAATAACAGAAAACAAGGAAATGGCAGATGAACTGAATAGTTACTTTGCATCAGTCTTCATGGTGGAAGATACCAGTGGGATGCCAGAGCTCCAGGAGAACCAGGGGGCAGAGGTGAGTACAGTGACCATCACTAAGGAGAAGGTTCTGGGGAAACTGAAAGGTCTGAAGGTGGAAAAATCACCTGGACCGGATGGACTACACCCCAGGGTCCTAAAAGAGATAGCTGTGGAACGTATGGAGGCATTGGTGATGATCTTTCAGGAATCACTGGAGACAGGAAGGGTCCCAGAGGACTGGAAAGTGGCTAATGTAACATCACTGTTTAAGAAGGGAGGGAGACAGAAGATGGGAAATTATAGGCCGGTTAGCCTGACTTCGGTCATTGGTAAGATTTTAGAGTCTGTTATTAAAGATGAGATTGCCGAGTACTTGGAAGTGCATGGTAAAATGGGACTGAGTCAGCACGGCTTTGTCAAAGGGAGGTCATGTCTGACAAATCTGTTAGAGTTCTTTGAGGAAGTAACAAAGAAGTTAGACAAAGGAGAACCAGTGGTCGTGATTTATTTAGATTTCCAGAAGCCCTTTGATAAGATGCCGCAGAGGAGACTGTTAAATAAGTTAAGAGCCCCTGGTGTTCAGGGTAAGATCCTGGCATGGATAGAGGATTGGCTGACTGGCAGAAGGCAGAGAGTGGGGATAAAGGGGTCTTTTTCAGGATGGCAGCCGGTGACTAGTGGTGTGCCTCAAGGGTCTGTGCTGGGACCACACCTTTTCAAAATATACATTAATGTTCTGGAAGAAGGAACTGAAGGCATTGTTGCTAAGTTTGCAGATGATACAAAGATCTGTAGAGGGCAGGTAGTATTGAGGAGGCAAGGGCGCTGCAGAAGGACTTGGACAGGTGAGAAGAGTGGGCAAAGAAGTGGCAGATGGAATACAATGTGGAAAAGTGTGAGGTTATGCACTTTGGAAGAAGAAATGGAGGCATGGACTATTTTCTAAATCGGAAGATGCTTAGGAAATCAACAGCAAACAAATCCCTTGTTCAGGATTCTCTAAAGGTTACCGTGCAGGTTCAGTTGGCAGTTAGGAAGGCAAATGCAATGTTGGCATTCATGTCGAGAGGGCTAGAATACAAGACCAGGCATGTACATCTGAGGCTATATCAGTCTCTGGTCAGAGCAGTTTTGGGCCCCGTATCTAAGGAAGGATGTGCTGGGCCTTGGAAAGGGTCCAGAGGAGGTTCACACGAATGACCCCTGCAATGAGGAGCTTGTCATGTGAGGAACGGTTGAGGACTCTGGGTCTGTACTCGTTGGAGTTTAGAAGGATGAGGGGGGTTCTTATTGAAACTTACAGGATACGGCGAGGCCTGGATAGAGTGGATGTGGAGAGGATGTTTCCACTTGTAGGAAAAACTAGACGCAGAGGTCATAAGCTCAGACTAAAGAAATGATCCTTTAAAACAGGGATGAGGAGGAATTTCTTCAGCCAGAGGGTGGTGAATCTGGGGAACTCTTTGCCATAGAAGGCTGCGGAGGCCAAATCACTGAGTGTCTTTAAGACAGAGATAGATAGGTTCTTGATTAATAAGGGGATCAGGGGTTATGGGGAGAAGCTAGGAGAATGTGGATGAGAAATATATCAGCCATGATTGAATGGGGCAGCAGACTCAAAGGACCGAGTTGCCTAATTCTGCTCCTATGCCTTATGGTGAGTTATTTGCCACAGGAATTTATATTGGATTCAGCGATGGTAAAGCCATTGAATGTCAAGGAACGATGGTTTGATGCTCTCTCTTGTAGGAGATGGTCATTGTCTGGCACTTCTGTGGCGTGAATGCTCCTTGTCACTTGTCAGCCCAAGCCTGGATATTGTCCAACTCTGCTAAATTTGGACAGTTTGTGATTTTAAAAATTATTTGTTGATAGGATGTGAGCTTCCCTGGCTGGGCTGCCATTTATTGGCCATTCCTAGCTTCCATCATTGCAGTTCCCTCATTGCTGCCTTGTGATACCCTCAGTTATACAATCCACAAATTGAACAGCTTCATCAGGCTGTTCTTGGAATGTTTCCCTCCCGTTCTCTGACAAAAGCTTTATTCAGCCTCCTCTCTTCAGCCTATCTAGCCAGTCGTACACTTTTTCTTCAATTTAAATCCTCTTGAGATTGTAAGAAAGGCAGATTCGCATTTATAACGCCAACAGCAATTCTCTGATCGGGTTGTCTTTGTGTCTTCACAATGGTGAGCTCGGCATTACAAAGAGTTGATGAGTAAATCAATCCCTTCACCCTCTATTCGACTGAACCGATTACATTTTACCATCTCTGAAAATATATTTTTGAAGGCTGCTGTGTGAATCAAAGGCTGCAATGACATTCTCAAAGGAGGCTCTTAAACTTTATGCCTCGGTTATTAAAGGCAAGTATACCATATGCCTTCTTAACCACTTTATCCACCCTGTTGCTTTAAGAGACCCATGTACATGCACACCAAGATCCCTCTGATCCTCGGTGATTCCCAGGATCCTGACATTTATCATGTATTCCCAAGCCTTATTTGTCCTGCCAAAGTGCATCACCTTTCACTTATCCACATTGAATTCCATTTGCCACTGATCAGCCCATCTGACCAGCTCGTCAATATTCTCCTGTAATCTCAGTAAGACCATAAGACATGGCAGCAGAATGAGGCCACTCAGCCCATCGAGTCTGCTCTGTCATACAATCATGGCTGATATTTTTCTCATCCACATTCTCCTGCCTTCTCGACATACTCCCTGATCCCCTTATTAATCAAGAACCTGGGCAGCACGGTAGCATTGTGGATAGCACAATCGCTTCACAGCTCCAGGGTCCCAGGTTCGATTCCGGCTTGGGTCACTGTCTGTGCGGAGTCTGCACATCCTCCCCGTGTGTGCGTGGGTTTCCCCCGGGTGCTCCGGTTTCCTCCCACAGTCCAAAGATGTGCAGGTTAGGTGGATTGGCCATGATAAATTGCCCTTAGTGTTGGGTGGGGTGACTGGGTTATGGGGATAGGGTGGAGGTGTTAACCTTGGGTAGGGTGACTTTCCCGGAGCCGGTGCAGACTTGATGGGCCAAATGGCCTCCTTCTGCACTGTAAATTCTATGGTAAATTCTATGGTTCTATCTCTGTCTTAAAGACACTCAGTGATTTGACCTCCATATCCTTCTGCGGCAAAGAGTTCCACAGATGCACCACCCTCTGTCTGAAGAAATTCCTCCTCATCTCTGTTTTAAAGGATCGTATCTATAGTTAGAGATTGTGTCCCCTGGGTCTAGTTTCTCCTACAAGTGGAAACACCCTCTGCACGTCCACTCTATCCAGGCCTCTCAGCATCCTGTAAGGTTCAATAAGATTCCCCCTAATCCTTCTAAACTCCAACGAGTACAGACCCAGAGTTCTCAACCATTCCTCATACGACAAACTCTTCATGAGGGGCTGCTTTAGCACAGTGGGCTGAATAGCTGGCTTTTAAAGCAGACCAATGCAGGCCAGCAGTGCGGGTTCAATTCCCGTACCAGCTTGCCCGAACAGGTGCCGGAATGTGGTGACTTGGGGCTTTTCATAGTAACTTCATTGAAGCCTACTTGTGACAACAAGCGATTTTCATTTCATTTCATTCTTGTGAACTTCCTCTGGACCCTTTCCAATGCCAACACATCTTTCCTTAGATACGGGGCCCACATTAAGCCAGAGAATCAATCAATGAAGACAGGGGAGGTATCAATTCTCAGGCTTCCACAGTAATATCAGTCACACTACAGACAAGGGGCAGATATGACAAACTGGCCTGAAAAGCCTAGCTCTGAAGACAGTGAGGATTGAAGATGAGGGAAATGTCTGGTCTTATGAAGTGAAGGCTGAGTCCTGTTTTCAAAGGGCTCCACAGGGTAGATGTTGAGGGGCTCTTTTTCCTGGCTGGAGAATCTGGTACTACGGTTGCTAAGCTCAGGATAAAGGGTCGGCAATTTATACAAACAGGGAACAGTGACAGGACAGAATGAGGCCATTCAGCCCATTTTCCTGCACCTCTCCGCAAGATTTTCTCAACCAGTCGCAGTCCCCTGCAACCCTGCAATTCCTTTTGTTGTGCTCATCAACCAATTCCCTTTTGAAAGCCATGATTGAATCTGCCTCCTACAAACTCTCAGCCAGTGCATTCCAGATTCTAACCCCTTGCTGCAGAGAGAGGTTCTTCCTCATGTTCTCCACTGTTTCCTTGCCAATCACCGTAAGCTAGTGTCCTCCGGTTTTTGACCTTTGTCCCAATGGGAACAGTTTACATCAACTCTGTCCAGGCCCCTGTCCTTGAAAACCTCGATTGAAGCTGCTCTCAAACTTCTCCTTTCGAAAGAGAACAGCCCCAGTTTTGTCAACCGATCCTCGTAACTGAAGTCTCTCATCTCCAAAACCATTCCGATAAACCTTTTCTGCACCCGCTCCTAAACGTTAGCAACTTTCCAAAAATGTGAGGGCAGCACGGTGGTCTAGTGGATAGCAATGCTGCCTCACGGCGCTGAGGTCCCGGGTACGATCACGACTCTGGGTCACTGTCCGTGTGGAGTTTGCACATTCTCCCCGTGTCTGCATGGGTTTCACCCCCACAACCCAAAAATGTGCAGAGTAGGTGGATTGGCCACGCTAAATTGCCCCTTAATTGGAAAAAAAATAATTGGGTAATCTAAATTTTAAAAAAAGAAAAAAACAATCTTTCCAAAAATGTGGCAAACTGAATTGGACAGAATATTGCAGGTGAGATGAAATAGCTTTTATAAAGTTTCACCGCAACCTTCTTGCTTTTATTCTCTTTGGCTCTATTTACAAAGCCGGAGATCCTGTTTGCCTTCCGAACCACCTCCTCAATCTGCTCTCAATGATTTGTGCGCAAAGGCACCCCCAGGCCCCTCTGTTCCTGCACCTCTTTGAGAATTGTGCCTTTGTGTGATGTTAGCATCTCATTGGTCTCCCAGACACAATTCAATGCATTGCATTACATCCAGCATGTCTCAAACCATCACCGTTCACATTATCTCCAAAATTTGCATCATCTGCAGCTGTTGAAATTGTTCCCAGGCACCCAGGGCCGGGATTCTCCCCTACCCGGTGGGGCGGGGGTCCCAGCGTGTTGGAGTGGCGTGAACCACTCAAGCCTCGGGCCGCTTCAAAGGTGCAGACGTCTCCGCACCTTTAGGGGCCAAGCCCTCACACGGAGCGTCAGCGGCTGCTGACGTCATCCCGGCGCATGCGCAGGGTAGGGGGTCTCTTCCGCCTCCGCCATGGTGAAGACCATGGCGAAGGTGGAAGTAAAAGAGTGCCCCTACGGCACAGGCCCGCTCGCCGATCGGTGGGCCCCGATCGCGGGCCAGGCCACCGTGGGGGTACCCCCGGGGTCAGATCAACCCACGACTCCCCAGGACCCCGGCACCCACCCGCGCCACCAATCCCGCTGGTTAGGTAGGTGGTTTAATCCACGCCGGTGGGAGAGGCTTGTCAGCGGCGGGACTTCGGCCCATCGCGGGCCGGAGAATCACCGCGGGGGGCCTGCCGACCGGCGCGGCGCAATTCCTGCCCCCACCAAATCTCGGGTGGCGGAGAATTCGGGACACGGCGGGGGCAGGATTGACGCCGGCCCTGGGCGATTCTCCGACCCGGTGGGGGGTCGGAGAATCCCGCCCCCAATCTTTGGAATTCTCCATCCCCGAGAGCTGTGGGTTCTCAGTTGTTGAGTAAATTCTGAATTGAGATCAACAGAATTCTGGACACTGAGGGAATGGTGTGATACGGTGCTGAAGTGGGAATGTGGAATTGAGGGAAAAGGTCAGCTATGATCTATCTAAATGACAGAGCTGCTCCCTGTCCATTTGGACATTGCTTCTATTGCTGATGGTAATCTGGTTCGTGAGTTTTTTTAAAAAGTCATTTTGAATATGAAGGACCCTGGTATTAATGTTAACGAAGGTACTGGGCGAGATTCCCCATTTATGTTCTCCCACCAGAAGAGAATTGCTACGATTTACATTCCCTCTGGGAACGCAAATCGGGAAGCAATTCAGTGTCACTTACCATGCAAATTTATGCCATGCAAAGGGATTCCCAAGGGAATTCCATGACCAGACCTTCATTTTGAGTGGGGGGTTAAGGGACCCCCCCAATACACAGGCACTCCTGTAATAAGGGGACCCCATGAGGACCCCTGTAATACGGGATTCCCATTTAGGGGCTACCTACCTAAAGGATTGCCTTGCGCAACCTCCACACGAACCACCACCCCCTCACACAGAACACCCCACAAAAAAGGGACCTCTGTTTGGAAGCTAGAGAGCAGTTCAGAAAGGGGCAGTGGGATGGATTATAGCTGTAATACTTACCGTGAAGCTCGATGTGTCCATTCCTCCAAAGAGAGCAGCTGTGTCTGGTTCCCACAGATCCATTATCTACAAGCCATTCATAGCTTTAGAGTCGTGTTCGGTGATTGACAGCTCGCAAAAAAAATCTGCAGCTTTGATCTATTCATATCCTTTCATGCTTCAGTGGCCTAAGTGGCGAAACCCCAATGTTTGTAAACATTGACCACATCAAAGGGAGGTAAGTGCAGTGAAATCACACGCTTGAGTGATTGGAATGCAACTAGTGTTTAGAATGCACTTACATCCTCATGCTGTCCATAAAGCCACATATACATACTGGGTTGGATTCTCCGAGCCTCTACATCGAAATTGGGATCGGCGCGGCGGCGGAAAATGGCCATTTACGCCGAAATCCGGTCCGACGCCACTCCCGCAATTCTCCAGTCCCCGGAGAAGCGCTTGCGAATCGTGCACGCGTGATCTACTTGGAGCCATTGATAGAGACCCTCCCCGCGATTCTCCAAGGAAAACCGGCCGAGTTCCCGACAGCGTGGTTCTAACCACATATCAGCCGTCGGGAACGGCTAGTGGCGGCAGCAGACTCAGTCCGCAGCTGCCCTGGTTGGGGGCGGGGGGATCCTTCACCGGGAGGGGGGGGGGCCTCATGGACAGCCAGGCAAGCGATCGGGCGGCACCGATCCGCCGGCGCGCGCGTTCGCGGGGGAACCTACTTCTTGCATCTGGGTCCATGGTGCGAGTCCACCATGTCGCACGGGGTGGCCACCGGAGGCCGCCGCCCTGCGCATGCGCAGACTCCTGGCTGGAAGTGCGGGGCCCCGTATCCACAGCCACAGTTGCGAGAAGCACTCTGGGGCTCTGCAAACCTCCTGCAGGTTGGAGAATCGCTCAGGACTTTCTTAAGGAAAGCATTTTAACGCTGGCTTGGGGACATAGACACATTATTGGAGAATCCAGCACATTGTTTGAATGAAAAGTAACTGGCGGCAGAAGATCCCCTGTATAACTAACCACATAAGCTATAGCTGCCAATTCAGCTGTTTGCGCGCCCATTGCTGAGGGCAGCGTCAATGCTAAATCTATGACAGGTTTGCCTGTGTGGCCTTCAACATAAATACCACAGCCTTTTTTTCTAGTTCCATCCTCCAACATGGAAGAACCATCTACAAACATTTTAATTTTAAGTCCGATTGGTCTCTCTGTGCCTCTTCTCTTTAATTCCGGCACCAATGGGCCCTTGGGCACATTTATTTGTGGTCCCATGGTAAATATCATTGCCCGCTGAGAATGGATTTGAGTAAATTCATTTGACGGAGATATCCTGACCCTGGAGCACAGAATCGACCTAGCAGTACGGTTGTGGTCGATTGTGCTGTTTTTTATACCTTCATCCAATAAAGGTTGGATAGGAATGTGCTCCATCAGGATAGGAAGTGGATTTCAACACATAATATTAACATACTGGGCAGTTCAAAATACTGCCCAAAGGCGGCGCTCACACACAGAGAAGCCTGTTCCACTGAGATTAATTGCCATGAAGCATAGGCAACGGGCATTCGCCTGTCGTGTCGTTCTTGCAACAGAACGGCAGAGATTGTCAAGGTAATTGCTGCTAAGTCCCGCGTACAGCGGGCGCGATTCTCTCACCCCTGGGCCGGGCCGGAGAATCGCCAGGACCGCGAATCGCGTCACGCCGGTCCGCCGATTCTCCGGAGAGTGGACAATCGCGCCGTTGGCGCTGGCAAGGCGCCGGTCGGGGGCCCCTCTACGGGGCCACTCCGGTGATTCTCGGCCCCGGATGGGCCGAGCGGCCACACTAAAAAAGCCGAGTACCCCGCCGGCGCTGTCCACACCTGCTTTTACCCAGCGGGACCTCGGCGTTGATGCATCTGGGGACGGCCTGGTGGGGGGGAGGGGTTCCAAGCCCAGGATAGGCCTCTGCTGTGGCCTGGCCCGTGATCAGGGCCCACCGATCGGTGGGGTCGGCCTCTCGGGCTGGGGGCCTCTTTTGTTCCGCGCCTGCCCCTGTAGCCCTACGCCATGTTGCGTCGGGGCCGGTGTGGAGAAGGGAGCCACCGCGCATGTGTTGGTTGGTGCCGGCCCCAATGCGGATGCGCAGACCCGCGTCGCCCATCCGACGCCGGGGATCAGCAGCTGGAGCACCATGGGTCGCTCCAGTGCCGTGTTGGCCCCCTGTAGGGGTCAGAATCGCTGCTCTGAGGCCATCGCATTTCTCGACGTTTCAACACTTAGCCCCAGGATCACAGAATCCCGCCCAGGGAGTTTCTGGTTGGGGGATCTGTGAGGCTGGTCCCTGTGCGAGAGTTCGTTCGAGCTCTTGAATCGCCTGCGTGTGCCCGGGTGTCCATTACCACTCAGCGTGTTTCTTTAAAAGTTCAGACGACAGTGCCGCAATTGTGGTGAACCTGTCGATGTGATTCCAGCAGTAACCCACCAACCCTAGAAAGGATCTTAAAGGCCTCACATCCATACGGACCGGCAGTTGTAAAACTGATTCCGTGCTGATCAATTTCTTTCTTTCCATGTTTCATCACGGTTCCCAAGTATGTGACCTGAGTTTTCATTACTCCTGCCCTTTTCAGATTTGCTTTTAGCACAAGAGAGGTCAAAGGTTTCAATAATTCACCCAACAATTTAAGGGGCTGGATTATCAGTTTGGGAGACTGTTCTCCCAACGGAGGTGAATTGCAACATGGCGTTTCGATAGCGGGATTGCCTCTGGAATTTTCATGGCAAGGAATACGGATTGCTTGCCGATTTGAGCTCCCAGCGGGGGTCTAAGTCTAATGCCCACCAGAAACATGTTACCCTGTAAGCCACTCTGATACTCCAGGAGTAGGTTTTGGCCCTTCTTTGAGTTGACTCGAGATTTACCCGTGCTGATTTACTAGTCTAACCCTCTGACTCACACAAGTTCCTGATCTGTCTTCAGGTAACCGCAGACTACCTGGCTCAGGGTCCTTGATGTTATGAATATTCCCCTTCTCATTCAAGGAAACTCTTAGTCAACATTTCACTCTATACGCTGTCTTTTCCCTCTCTCTCTCGCAGAGGCAGTTAATTTAGTGCTATTTTGTGACTATCAATAGTTGGGATTCAGGCATGTTGGTGAAAAAATCCCCACCCTTAAGTCAAGCCCACCCAGGGTCACCAATGTTTACTGGGACCCTCGCTCCAGTCCTTTGATAGACACAAGGGGTGGGATTCTCCGTTGCCCGACGCTGATGGGGTGGAGAATCGACTCCAATGCCCAAATTGAGACTGATGCTATTTTGACACCGGTTAGCCATGTTCCGGCCCCTCGTGAATGGCTAACCGCATCACGCGCCTTTGCGATGGCATTGGCGCATCATCAGCAGGCCCTCCCGTGATGCTTCGCCCCCCCCCCCCCCCCGATGGGCAGAGTTCCTGATGGCGTGGGGCATGTGTGGTCTCAGCGGTCGGGAACCAGGCATGGCAGCTGCAGACTGTGCCCTGCAGTCGGCTGCGATCCGTGCCACTGGTCAGGGGTGGGGACTTCCGCGAGGACTGGGGGAACTGGCGGGGGGTGGCTAGGGGGTGGCCAGGGAGTGGTCTATGGGGTCGCAGATGGTGGGTCGGGTGGGGCTCACGCACAGCCGGCGCCATGTTGTACTGCGCGACCAGTTCAGGTTGTCAGCCATGCGCATGCTCGGCCAGAGAGCCGACCATTCTCCAGCCGTTTACGGCGCAGGAGCCGGGAGTTTCACCCAGCGCCGCTGCTCGCCCCTCACCGGTCCCGGAATCGGTGACTTTCTGGTCGCAAACCTTCTGTGAATTCTCCATTCGAGCCGGCACTTAGCCGCAGAAACGGAGAATCCAGCCCAATACCTTTAACTTTGAATCAAATCACTTTTTATTAAACACAGTATAAAAATCCCAACTGTAACAACAGCACAGAAATGATTCTACCTTCCTGTGGTAACATTATCAGTTCATAAGCCTAGTTTAGACTTAAAACTTCTGCAATAACTTTTATCGTGTAGTGACGTTAGTCTTGAGTTTTTTGCCCATTAAGCAACAGATTTTAAGTCCATTGAAAGCCATGGGGCTGGATTCTCCGTCGGCGGGGATGCTCTGCGTCGCCGGCAGCGCACCTATGCCCGCAGACTTCCCAAGGGTGTGGGGATGCCCACAATGGGAATCCCATCGGCCGGCTGGCGGGATGGAGGATCCCGCTGCTGGCGGGGGGCGCGCCTCACCAGAAAACGGGGTGTGGTGGGCCGGGAAATCCCGCCCATGAGCTGTTGGACCAGGGTTGACGCTGCAGTCATGGTCACTTTCAGGGTGAAGTCACGAGGCATGACGGAGACCTCTGGTGAGGGCACAATAAGAGTCTTCAGTCCAGTTCTGCTCACCGAACGTTAGCAACGAGACGAGAGACCTTGAGGGGGTGAAAAGGAGATTTCCCAGAATGGTACCAGGGGCGAGTGACGCTTGTTGCGAGATAAGATTGGAGATGTGTTGTTACTCGTGTCTTAATAAAGCTCGAAGTCTCAAGTGTGGAGAAGATGCTTTATTGTGAGTTCGTTCAGTTTCCAGAGCTCGGCCTAGAACTACCTTCCAGTGCTAACTACCAGCTTTGCTTGCTGTGTGTCCTGCTTACCAGCCCGCCTGCTGTGAAGAGTGTCTTGTGTATGTGTTGCTCCAAGTTCTGCCCTCAGTGAAGTGTGTCCTCACTTCCTGTCCTGATCTATTTATATGGCTCTCCCGTGCTCCCTCTAGTGGTTGCTCAGTTGTGTTGCATCTGGTTAACTTGTGATCACCACATCCCCCTTTTTCTCTTAACATATTTTCTGTACATCGTTAAAGAAAATTGTACATCCTGTCCCAGTGTATTTGTAGCTCTCCCTCTGGTGTTTGCTCAGTTGTTTTGTATCTAGTAAATCTACGATCACCCCATCCCCCTTTTTCTCTTTACATATTTGCTGTACATCGTTAAAGAAAATTATAGAAAACAGTTACTTATGATATGCGTATCTATACAGGCGATGGTGCTATTGCATACTGTACAAAGCCAATGTAGTTATATGTCCAATCTCAATAAAACATTTATGAGTCCAAACTTGATGAATTTGTTCAGAGCTTTTTTTTCTTTTTTTTTTTGTTGTTGTTGATGACGTGGTGATATTGATATTGCCAGTCCGCTGTGAATGTTGTTGGTGTTCCTTGTTATTTTAAGTACCCAATGCATCATCCCGAGGTGTTTGCATGGTCACATCACTGATGTTGACTGGCATGGACTTTTTTCTGTGCTTGTGGTGTTGATTTATTGTCTCATCCGCCTTGGATGCTGGTGTGCTTGCTCGTTCTGGAGCAGACGTGTGTTTATGCGATTCGTCGTCATCCCATGACATGTTTGTGGTCTTGTCATCGTTTTGCCATGCGCTGTGGCATTGTCCGTCATGTGCCGAGTAGTACCATTGTGTACAAGTCGTTGTTTCATTGCTGTTGTCTCTGTCGTTCCTGTTTTTGTTGTTTTCGTTGCCGTACTTGTTGCTGTTTTTGTCGTTTCTGTCTTTGGTGTTGTCGCTATCTTTGTTCCTGACTTTGTTGTTTTCGTTGCCGTTCTTGTTGTTGTTTTTGTTTCTGTCGTTGTCGCTGTCTTGGTGCCTGACTTTGGTGTTTGTCTTGTCGCGCTTCATGTTGCTTTTGTTCTTGCTGTTGTCGTTCTCGTTTCTGCTGTGCTTCTTGCTATTGTTGTTGGTCTTGTCGCGCTTCATGTTGTTTCTGTTCTTGCCGTGTTTCTTTTGACTTTTGTTTTTTTTGTTATACTCTACGAGTGTCCCGAGTGGATAATTTGAGTAATTTAGCATGCCGCCTCGCGAGTGGTGCGAATGATCTGATGTTGCATCGGTGCAGGTGACATCAATCAGTTGTGGAGAATTGGATTCCGCATCTTTGCTTTCTTGGTGCTCCTCTTCCTGAGTCAAAGTCTTCTCGATTACATTTGACGCGGTGTCTGTGGACTCTTGCCGCTCCTCTTCTGGAGTCAATACCTCCATGATTACAATTGACGTGGTGTCTGTGGACTCTCGGCGCTCCTCTTCTGGAGTTAAAATCTTCATGATTTCTGTTGATGTTATCTCACTGGACTCCAGGTGCTCCTCTTCTGGAGTCAGAATCTGCATGGTTTCTTTTGGCTTGGTCTCTCTGGACTCCAGGTGCTCCTCTTCTGGAGTCAAAATCTGCATGTTTTCTTTCGGCATCGTCGCTCTGGACTGTTGGGTGGCCCGACTCTGTGCTTCTGTACAGACAAGCTGAGAACTGTCAGTCTCGCTGTGATCCTGTACGTCGAGTGCGATCACCTTGTCACTGTTCTCGCTCTGTGCGTCGGTACAGACAAGCTGAGAACTGTCAGTCTCGCTGTGATCCTGTACGTCGAGTGTGATCATCTTGTCACTATCTTCGCATGCAGTGGGTAGAGGTGCATTGTCTTCTTCTTGTTCATGTGAGCTTGTTAGACTTTCATAGTCTGCTTGTGGTTGCTCAGATACTGCGGGTTGACCTTCATGGTCTTGTGCATGCATGGTGTCAGTGGTGAGATGTACGTTGTCTTCTTCTTGTTCCTGTGAGCTTGGTAGACTGTCATAGTCTGCTTGCGGTTGCTCAGATACTGCGGGTTTACCTGCATGGTCTTGTTCATGCATGGTGTTCGCCAGGGAGTGTTTGCTTGCATCCCTTTTGGAGTCTTCCATTACTCGCACTGTGGAGCCTGTCATCACTCGCTCTGTGGAGTCTTCCTGTGCTCTCTGTGTGGCGTCGTCTTCGTCTTGGGTATTGCTGTCATCCAATGTATCGACGAGCTGCCATGGTCTCATGGTGTTGGATTCATCTACCATGAGTAGAGTCGTGTTGAGCTTTGCAACGGTGTCGCTGATGCTGTGATCAGCATGTCCAAATAACTCCTCCATGTCTGAGTAGTATTCCTTGATAGCCATTTCATCTTCGTTGGCTTCTTCTACCACGAGTTGATTCGTGTTGAAGTTTGCGACCGTGTCGCTGATGCTGTGAGAAGCATATCCGACTGACTCAGCTGTGTCTGAGTAGTATTCTTCGAAAAACAAATCATCCTGGTTGGATTCTTCTACCACGAGTTGATTCGTGTTGAACTTTGCGACCGTGTCGCTGATGCTGTGAGAAGCATATCCGACTGACTCAGCCATGTCTGAGTAGTATTCTTCGAAAAACAAATCATCTTTTGTTGTTTCGGAATTCTTTTTGTTCTCTTCACTTTGGGTGGTGCAGACTGCTTTTTTCAGGGTGTTGTGCAAGTTGTTTTTAACTGTTGGTGTAAGTTCAGGCGTTTTTCTGTGTTCTGAGGCAAGAAAATTTGTGTTTACCACTTTAAGTGTCTTATTTTCAATTTTCGGGCATTTCCCTTTTAAGTGGGCGTGGTCGGGATGCTCAGACGTCATGACGTCACGCGCAGGAATGCATTGCGCATGCGCAAATCGGCCTTCCTCCTTCACTGTGCGGTTTTGTTTCCATTGCGCATGCGCGGCGTGCGCATGCGCATTACGATCCGCGACCAAAACTTCTTTTGACTGCGCATGCGCGGCTTGCGCATGCGCATAACGATCGGCACCGCGATATTTTTTGAACTGCGCATGCGCGGCGTCCGGTTCCGGCGCATGCGCATCACGATCGGCACCGCGATCTTTTTTTAAACTGCGCATGCGCGGCTTCCGGTTCCGGCGCATGCGCAGACGCCATTTGTAGTTCTTTGCTTACCGGAGACTGCAAAATGTGCTCCAACGCCATTTTTTGCCGTTTTTTCGCGGATTTCAGCGATTTTACTGTCCCACCAGGACTGCAAAATTCGTAAGTGATCTTCTCTTCCCGATTTGGACAGGGTTTCAGCCTTTTGGCTTTGTGAAAAATTCTTTTTATTTCTTCTTTTTGATCTGTACTTTTCATTCGCGATTTCTTGCTCTTTTGGTGATTTTTTAAGTTTTGCATCACTCAGTCTCTGTGCAGTTTGGACTCTGAGTATGTCTTGCTGTTCAAATTTCTCACAGTACTCTTCAAATTTGTTTAGTACCGTTTGTAAGCTGTTTCTGTCTTCACCTTTTGAGTATTTAAATCCATTATAAACTTTCCAAGCTTCATTTCCTTCGATGAGAATTGCTATTTTAATTTCGTCTGAGGCGGCTGCTGCATCATATGCTATGATAGCGAAATCGAACATTTGTTTAAACCTTTCCCAGACACTTCTTACTTTTCCAGGCGTGTCCAGGTGAAGTGGGAATCCAAGGCACATCCTCTCATCAGCAATGTCTTCCCAAGTCGAATGTCCAGCAGGAGATCTCCATGCCATTCTTGGTTGAGATTTCCATGCCATTTTTTTTTTTGTTTTCTGTATCTGCAGCTGAGTTGTCCTGTCATAAGCGTCTGAAATCACTCCTAGGTACCATGTGTTGTTACTCGTGTCTTAATAAAGCTCGAAGTCTCAAGTGTGGAGAAGATGCTTTATTGTGAGTTCGTTCAGTTTCCAGAGCTCGGCCTAGAACTACCTTCCAGTGCTAACTACCAGCTTTGCTTGCTGTGTGTCCTGCTTACCAGCCCGCCTGCTGTGAAGAGTGTCTTGTGTATGTGCTGCTCCAAGTTCTGCCCTCAGTGAAGTGTGTCCTCACTTCCTGTCCTGATCTATTTATATGGCTCTCCCGTGCTCCCTCTAGTGGTTGCTCAGTTGTGTTGCATCTGGTTAACTTGTGATCACCACAGGAGAAACATTGATTGTTCTCCTTGGAGCAACGGAGATGAAGGAGTACATTTGATAAAAGTGTGCACGATATTGACAGGTTTGGAAAAGGCAGTCAAGGGGAACCTGTTTCCATTAGTTCTTGCTACAAAGATTAGGGTTTAATGACATGGAAACAAACAACCCAATAATTATCGTTTTCACTGACAAGAATAATAATTGTGCTAAACAAGCGTGACACTGGTGTGATAAGATGACAAAGGGAGTAATTGCTGCGGTAATTGTTAGCTCATATAAAAGGAGTTTGTTAAAGTAAAGAAAATTAAAGATATTGATAAGGTTATGTCAATTGAAATTGCATTCCCTCACCCTCACTCACACACTCCCTCACCCTCACTCACACTCCCTCACCCTCACCCTCACTCCCTCATCCTCACTCACACACCCTCACCCTCACTCACACTCCCTCACCCTCACTCACACTCCCTCACCCTCACCCTCACTCCCTCATCCTCACTCACACACCCTCACCCTTACTCACACTCCCTCACCCTCACTCACACTCCCTCACCCTCACCCTCACTCCCTCATCCTCACTCACACACTCTCACCCTCACTCACACTCCCTCACCCTCACCCTCACTCCCTCACCCTCACTCACACTCCCTCACTCACACTCCCTCTCCCTCACCCTCACTCCCTCACCCTCACTCACACTCCCTCACCCTCACTCACACTCCCTCACCCTCACCCTCACTCCCTCACCCTCACTCACACTCCCTCACCCTCACTCACACTCCCCCACTCACACTCCCTCACCCTCACTCACACTCCCTCACCCTCACTCACACTCCCCCACTCACACTCCCTCACCCTCACACACTCCCTCACCCTCACTCCCTCACCCTCACTCACACTCCCTCACCCTCACTCACACTCCCTCACCCTCACTCACACTCCCTCACTCTCACTCACACACTCCCTCACCCTCACTCACACTCCCCCACTCACACTCCCTCAACCTCACTCACACACCCTCACTCACCCTCACTCACTCAAACACACTCCCTCACCCTCACTCACACTCCCTCACCCTCACACACACACTTCCTCACCCTCACTCACACTCCTTCACCCTCACTCACAATCCCTCACCCTCACTCACACTCTTCCTCACCCTCACTCACACACACTCCCTCAGCCTCACTCACACTCCCTCACCCACTCACACTCCCTCACCCTCACTCACACTCCCTCACCCTCACTCCCGCACACTCACTCACCCTCACACACGCTCCCTCACCCTCATCCATCCCACCCTCACCTTCACCCTCACCCAGCCACACATATTCTCTCACCCTCACTCACTCAAACACACTCCCTCACCCTCACTCACTCAAACACACTCCCTCACCCTCACTCACACTCCCTCACCCTCACTCAGACACTCCCTCACCCTCACCCACTCACACTCCCTCACCCTCACTCACACTCCCTCACCCTCACTCCCGCACACTCACTCACCCTCACACACGCTCCCTCACCCTCATCCATCCCACCCTCACCTTCACCCTCACCCAGCCACACATATTCTCTCACCCTCACTCACTGAACCACACTCCCTCACCCTCACTCACTCAAACACACTCCCTCACCCTCACTCACACACTCCCTCAGCCTCACTCACACTCCCTCAGCCTCACTCACACTCCCTCAGCCTCACTCACACTCCCTCAGCCTCACTCACACACTCTCACCCTCACTCACACTCCCTCACCCTCACACACACACACACTCCCTCATCCTCACTCACACTCCCTCAGCCTCACTCACACTCCCTCACCCTCACCCACTCACACTCCCTCACCCTCACTCACTCAGACACACTCCCTCACCCTCACTCACTCACATTCCCTCACCCTCACTCACTCAGAACACACTCCCTCACCCTCACACACTCAGACACACTCCCTCACCCTCACTCACTCACACTCCCTCACCCTCACTCCCGCACACTCACTCACCCTCACACACGCTCCCTCACCCTCATCCATCCCACCCTCACCTTCACCCTCACCCAGCCACACATATTCTCTCACCCTCACTCACTCAAACACACTCCCTCACCCTCACTCACTCAAACACACTCCCTCACCCTCACTCACACTCCCTCACCCTCACTCAGACACTCCCTCAGCCTCACTCACACTCCCTCACCCTCACCCACTCACACTCCCTCACCCTCACTCACACTCCCTCACCCTCACTCCCGCACACTCACTCACCCTCACACACGCTCCCTCACCCTCATCCATCCCACCCTCACCTTCACCCTCACCCAGCCACACATATTCTCTCACCCTCACTCACTGAAACACACTCCCTCACCCTCACTCACTCAAACACACTCCCTCACCCTCACTCACACACTCCCTCAGCCTCACTCACACTCCCTCAGCCTCACTCACACTCCCTCAGCCTCACTCACACTCCCTCAGCCTCACTCACACACTCTCACCCTCACTCACACTCCCTCACCCTCACACACACACACACTCCCTCATCCTCACTCACACTCCCTCAGCCTCACTCACACTCCCTCACCCTCACCCACTCACACTCCCTCACCCTCACTCACTCAGACACACTCCCTCACCCTCACTCACTCACATTCCCTCACCCTCACTCACTCAGAACACACTCCCTCACCCTCACACACTCAGACACACTCCCTCACCCTCACTCACTCACACTCCCTCACCCTCACTCACTCAGAACACACTCCCCCACCCTCACACACTCAAACACACTCTCTCAGAAACATCTTCTTCTCCACTGTCACCTTCGGGTGAGGGGTGGGCTCTTGGGCAACAAGGGTTACCTGCTAAGGTCTTGGCTAATGATGCCAGTCCGGAGGCCCCAGACCAATGTGGAGAATCGCTGTAACGATGGCCATGCAGCAACCAGGAGCATCACTGAGCGGTGCATCGGCTTACTCAAGATGCACTTCCGATGCCTGGAGCGCTTCAATGGTCCGCTCCAACATAGCCCCAGGAAGGTCATGAACATCATGGTGGCCTGCTGCATGCTGCACTACATTGCTCAGCAAAGGGAGGACATGCTGGAGGAGGAGGAAGAATGCCAGGCTTCACCTGATGAGGAGGATGGTCAGGAAGAACCGGTCATGGAGCCTGGGATGGAAGACCAGGCCGCCCAACGTGTGCTCCAGGGCTGCCGCACACGGGCTAACCTCATCACCTCCAGATTTGCCTGCTGGGAGACCTGGCCACTGGCAGCTCCACCAGCCTGTCCTACCTCTCCAAACTCTCAAGGCCCCCTTCCAGGTTCCCCCTTCCCCCAGGCTGCTCAGATCCTCACTTGTACCACCCCCTCGCTCCATCCCCCCACCTCAAGCAACCCCTTCACCCTCCGAGTGTCCTACCAACATCACGACAGGGCATTCACCCTGGGAAGGCAACTACTGTGCTGTCCTCGTGTGGGGGCATTCGAGTGGTAGACATCTTATGGCCTACCTCGTACAGATGACCCTCTCACCCACCGTGGGAGCAGAACGTCTGAGCAGAAAATTTCACCCAATACCTCTGAAACCTGCGGAAATTCAAGGTGATCCTGCCACCTGCCCTGAGCCTGAATTACGAGCAATGGAAACAGATAAAACTCTGCCTTGATGGTCCAGTAGGTTCTGGAAGAGGATTGGAATCACCCTGAATGAGATTCTCCCATTCTACTCTGGTATTTGTGGTTTTTATCAATATTGTAATTCCCCCTCCTTTTCCACATCCTTAAATAAGGATCTGCAGCCTGGAACACTAAATCTGTGCTCAGGTTGGAGTCAATTCTCTGCATTTTGCCACTACTAAGCAATAGATTTTCAGATTACCGCAATATCTTTTCCCTTCTCAAAGGTGGAGGGGATGTCTTCTGGTGCAGTGAGTAATGGTGTCCTTGTCCCTCAGTCAGAAACTCTCTGTTGGAGTCTGTGGTGAATGTAATATATAGATGTATATATGATAATTCACACTGTCTTTGTAAGCGCAGTAGCACTATCCTAACACTAGAGGGAGTAGCTCTGGGAGTACTCAGGAACTTGTACTGGGCTCCACCCTTGGCTCCGCCCACAGCTACTCCCCCTAGTGCGGCTGTATAAATACCCTTGTCCAGAGTCAGCCTGAGTTCACTAAGAGTTCATCAACGGGTAACAGGCTGGCTCTGAAGTAAGTTGATTAAAGCCTAGATTCATATCGGAAACACGTGTCTGGTGAATTGATGGTTCCATCAATTTAATCGACTTAAGAACAGTAAGTTATGGAATCGGCCCTCAAGCCTGGACGCCTGGAACTCGACCCGCAGGATGCAGAAGCTAAAGAAATCTTCTCCCACTGGATCCGGTGCTTCAAGGCCTACCTGGCAGAAGCGAGCACAGCCGAAACGACAGAGGATCAGAAGCTAAGTCTACTGCACGCGAGGGTGAGCCACAGAATCTCTAAGCAACTAAACTCGGCCAGTTCATATACTGCTGCGCTAGCAGTTCTAGATAAAATTTATGTAAGGCCTATTAATGAAGGTTACGCTCGCCATGTTTTCACGACTCGCCGCCAGCGGCCTACAGAATCACTCGCCGAATTCCTAAGGGAACTCAATAATTTGTCCAATGACTGTAATTACCAAGCGGTTACCGCGGCTGAACACAGGGAATTGGCGGTACGCGATGTTTTTGTAGCGGGCCTCAGGTCTAACTATGTGCACCAACGACTGCTGGAAAAGGGGGCCCAGGACTTAGAAACGACTGTGGAAGCTGCTACCACAATGGAGGTCTCCTTCCGCAGCCTTAACAGGTTCCCCGTGGACCCCGCGACCCCATCATGGCCCCCCCGACCAGCAAATCCCCCAGGCCTGTGCTACGCGGCCGCGCAGCCACCATGCTGCCCCAGCCAGCCACTATGCTGCTCCAGCCTGCCATTTCTGCGGCCAGAACCAGCACCCGTGGCAGCACTGCCCGGCCCGCAACGTGACCTGCGGCAGCTGCGGGCGGAAAGGCCACTACGCGAGAGTGTGCCACGCTAAAAGGGCCCCAGCTTCCAGCTCCCCAGCGACTTGAAGTAATCGCTCCCCTCACTCGCAGGCCCGTGGCGCCCGAAATGCTGCGGCCTATGGCCCGACTCCACCCCCTCCAGACACGTGCGATCCATGGGGGCCGCCATCTTCGAAAACCTCCACCACGCGGCCGGCCACGTGCGACTCATGGGGCCGCAATCTTGGACGCCATCTTCCTCGCCGCCCGCCAAGTGCGACTCATGGGGGCCGCCATCTTGGACGCCATCTTCCTCGCCGCCCGCCACGTGCGATCCACGGGCCCGATCGGCATCTCCTCGCTCGGACAACACTGCGGAAGAATTCGAATTCGACTATGAACTCAGAGGGCAGTCATCACGGGGCCACTCCAGCACAGCTGATCGAGCCGCCAACTACCCGCATCTCAGCACGGTCACCCTGGACCAATCACAACCGAAGAATCTAGGAAACTCGATGGCAGAGGTCCAGAGCAACGGGTACAAAACGTCATGCCTCTTCGACTCTGGGAGCACAGAGAGCTTCATACATCCAGACCTGGTAAGACGCTGTTCGCTCCCCGTTTTCCCCGTGCAGCAAACTACCTCGCTCGCTTCAGGCTCCCATTCGGTCCAGATCAAGGGGCGCACCGCCGCGACACTCACAATCCGAGGCGCTAGCTACTCAAAATTCAAACTCTACGTTTTGCCCGAACTCTGCGCGCCACTCTTATTAGGCCTAGACTTCCAATGCAACCTCAGGAGCCTCACCCTCAGCTTCAGACGGCCCCTGCCCCCACTCACGATCTGCAGCCGCGCTACGCTGCGAATCCCCCCCCCTCCTCTCTTTGCCAATCTCACAAACGACTGTAAACCCATAGCCACTCATAGCAGGCGGTATAGCCAGCAGGATAGGGTATTTGCCAGAGCAGAGGTCCGAAGGCTACTCAGTGAGGGGGTTATAGAGGCCAGCAATAGTCCCTGGACAGCTCAGGTGGTGGTCGTTAAGACCAGGGAAAAATTCCGTATGGTGGTCGACTACAGTCAGACCATAAATAGATTTACGCTCCTCGACGCGTATCCCCTCCCCAGGATTGCAGACATGATAAACCAGATCGCCCAGTATCGGCTCTTTTCCACGGTGGATCTGAAGTCTGCATACCACCAGCTCCCAATCCGCCCGGAGGACCGCCACTAGACGGCATTCAAGGCCGATGGCCGCCTCTTCCATTTCCTCCGGGTCCCTTTCGGCGCCACTAATGGGGCCTCGGTATTCCAACGAGCAATGGACCGAATGGTAGACCAGTACGGGCTGCGAGCCACGTTTCCATACTTGGACAATGTCACCATCTGCGGCTATGACCAGCAGGACCACGACGCCAACCTCCACCGTTTTCTCCAGACGGCACAGAAACTGAATCTCACGTACAACAAGGAGAAATGCGTTTTCCGCACAACCAGACTAGCCATCCTCGGCTATGTCGTGGAAAACGGAGTCCTGGGTCCCGACCCGGACCGTATGCGCCCCCTCTTAGAACTCCATCCCCCCCCCATTGTCCCAAGGCCCTCAAACGGTGCTTGGGATTTTTTTCCTACTATGCTCAGTGGGTCCCTCAATACGCAGACAAAGCCCGCCCACTCTTTAGGACGACACGATTTCCCCTGTCAGCCGAGGCACGCCAGGCCTTCGACGGCATCTAGGAGGACATCGCCAAAGCGGCCATGTGGGCGGTGAATGAATCCACTCCATTTCAGGTAGAGAGCGACGCCTCAGAGGTAGCTCTTGCAGCCACTTTAAATCAGGCAGGGAGACCCGTTGCATTTTTCTCCCGTACCCTATCTGCTTCAGAACTCCGACACTCTTCAGTCGAGAAAGAAGCACAAGCCATTGTGGAGGCTATCCGTCACTGGAGGCACTACCTCGCAGGTAGGAGGTTCACCCTCATCACCGACCAAAGGTCGGTTGCCTTCATGTTCGACAACTCACAAAGGGGCAAAATTAAAAACGACAAAATTCTGAGGTGGAGGATCGAACTCTCCACCTACAATTACGATATCAAATATCGACCCGGGAAGCTCAACGAGCCTCCGGATGCCCTGTCCCGCGGGACATGCGCCAGCGCGCAGATCGACCGATTAAACGTCATCCACAATGACCTCTGCCACCCGGGGGTCACCCGGCTCGCCCACTACATCAGGGCCTGAAACCTGCCTCTCTCCAACGAGGAGGTAAAAGCGGTCACCAGGAACTGCCCGATCTGTGCGGAGTGCAAACCGCTCTTCTATAGACCAGACAGGGCCCACCTGGTCAAGGCTTCTAGGCCCTTTGAATGCCTCGCAATTGATTTCAAAGGGCCACTCCCCTCCACTAACAAGAACGTTTACTTCTTAAACGTCGTAGACGAGTTCTCCCATTTCCCATTCGCTATCCCGTGCCCCGACATGACCTCCCGCACAGTCATTAGGGCCCTGCATAGCATCTTCACCCTGTTTGGTTTCCCCAGCTACGTACATGAGCGACGAGCTGCGTCAGTACCTGCTCGACAAGGGCATTGCCTCGAGCAGGACTATCAGCGACAACCCCAGGGGGAATGGGCAGGTGGAAAGGGAGAACGCGACAGTCTGGAAGACCGTCCTACTGACCCTTCGGTCTAGAAAGCTCCAAGTCTCCCAGTGGCAGGAAGTCCTCCCAGACGTGCTCCAAGCTATTAGGTCCCTTTTGTGCACGGCGACCAACCAGACCCCTCACGAGAGGCTCTTCATTTTTTCCAGGGGCACTACCATGGGGGTCTCACTTCCGGCATGGCTGAGGACGCCGGGCCCCGTACTTCTGAGGAAACACGTCAGGGCGCACAAAACCGACCCCCTTGTTGAAAAGGTGCGCCTGCTCCACTCGAACCCCCAGTACGCATTTGTCGAGTTCCCTGACGGCCGTCAGGACACAGTATCCCTCCGGGATCTGGCACCCGCCGGATCCAGTGCCCCCTCTACCCCCACAGAAGGACCTCTCACCCTACACCCCATGCTGCCACCCCCTTGCGCTTCCGAGCCCACGAGCTCGCACCACCAGTTCCGCGAGCCCCCGCCAGCCAGCCCCCAGCGCCCCCAGTCCCCGGTCGAACCAGGAGAGTATGAAGCTCGAATACAACCCTCCCTGGAGTCCGCCATCGTACCCCAGCACACTACACCCATCCAACCACCGCAAGAGGCTGCAACCCCGCTGCTCCGCAGATCACAGCGGACAATTCGACCACAGGACAGACTGACTTTATAGGCCACCACCCCCGCCAGACTTAATTTTTTTGCAGTGGGTGAATGTGGTGAATGCAATATATAGATGTATATATGATAATTCACACTGTCTTTGTAAGCACAGTAGCGTTATCCTACCACTAGGTGGAGTAGCTCTGGGAGTGCTCAGGAACTTGTACTGGGCTCCACTCTTGGCTCCGCCCACGACTCCTCCCCCTAGTGCAGCTGTATAAATACCCTTGTCCAGAGTCAGCCTGAGTTCCCGGGTAACAGGCTGGCTCTGAAGTAAGTCGATTAAAGCCTAGATTCATATCGGAAACACGTGTCTGGTGAAATGATGGTCCAGTAGGCTCTGGAAGAGGATTGGAATCACCCTGAATGAGATTCTCCCATTCTACTCTGGTATTTGTGGTTTTTATCAACATTGTAATTCCCCCTCCATTTCCACATCCTTAAATAAGGATCTGCAGCCTGGAACACTAAATCTGTGCTCAGGTTGGAGTCAATTCTCTGCATTTTGCCACTACTCTTCATAAACTATAGATTTTCAGATTACCGCAATATCTTTGCAAAATCTCTACGGCAGGTGATAAGAGTGGGAGGGTCTCCTGGTCAGCCATGTTTGACATGGAGAGGCAACAGGATCGCCACCTTTTCTGGGAAAAGTTAACTATGGAGATAGACATTAGTTGTTACTTTTACCCATGAGCCACCAGGCACAGGAAACCCTCTGAGTCGAACAACCGCATCCCAAACGGCTCATTCACATCCAGAATCATCTAAATCAGTCAATAGAATGCAACACTAGATATTTTGATATTTTCATACATTTATTTTAACGAGCTGTGACAGAAGGCTTCCTTTACTGCGGCCGTCCCGCCATCGTAACAATGCAGAGCGAGCTATTGGAAGAGTCCCACGCTACGCGAGGTGTGGCAGCGAGTGGGTTTGATCATCAGAATCTCCTCCATCTTTACAAGTAGCAAAAGTAGGAGTAATAATTGATCCATTTTCCCATGCAGTTTTCAACCCAGCTGCTCCTGCAAAACGCAAGCGTCAGAAACAGATCAGTCAGAGAAAAGCAATATTTATTTATTAATTTATCTTTCCCTGACACTCAAGGTCCCCCCCCCCCCCCCCCCCCCCGCCCCCAACCTCCTCTCCTGAGGTGCTTGTCTCTTCAGAGTGTGAAGACACCCAGACATAACCTAATTCTGGAAGCTTTAATGGTACCCGTGCCTGTTGCTGAGGCCATTCAGCCTATTGTGTCCGTACCAGTTCTCCGCAAGTCCCCTCGTCCCCACTCCCCTGCCTTAACCCTGCAGCTTCCAATTGGATCCACTGCCCTGCTCCTTCACCAGAACCCCCTTTTGTCATAATCCCCAGGAGGGCCGTAAGGAAGCCTTCATTGATCTTCCTGTGGGACGCGTGGCTTATGGGATCCCCAGTTAGAGGGCGGAGGCCTACCACCTGGGGCTGGCTCTGAGCAAAGGTTAAAAACAGGCCCAGATCAGGGCCTGGTGAGATAGATTGTCCCAGGATTGCACTGGGAGTGAGATGCTGCATTACACAGACCCTTGTAAAAGCTTGTAAATAATCTATATTATGTTGACCATCAGTCTCGTCTGCGTCATTATACCTGTACATTGTTTCTCTACCCTTTATAGAAACATAGAATTTACAGTGCAGAAGGTGGCCAATCCATTCGGCCCATCGAGTCTGCACCAGCCCTTACAAAGAGCACCCTACGTATCTACCTTATCCCCGTAACCCAGTAACCCCCACGTAACATTTTTTTTTGGACACTATGGACAATTTATCACGGCCAATCCACCTAACCCGCACATCATTGGACTGTGGGAGGAAACCGGAGCTCCCGGAGGGAAAACCCACACTGACACGGGGAGAACGTGCAGACTCCACACAGACAGTGACCGAAGCGGGGAATCAAACCTGGGACCATGGAACTGTGAAGCAACTGTGCTGCCCACTATGCTACCGTGTTGCTACCTATGCTACTGTGCTGCGACACCTTTGTGGAGGTTAGCATGGTAGTGCAGTGATTAGCACTGTTGCTTCACAGCGCCAGGGACCCGGCTTCCATTCCTGCTTGGGCCACAGTCTGTGCGGAGTCTGCACGTTCTCCCTGTGTCTGTGTCAGGTTGCTCTGGGTGGTCTAGTAGCCAGGCCGCCTATCTCACTGTGACGCTACCCGTCTCCATAACACCCTCACTGTGACGCTACCCGTCTCCATAACACCCTCACTGTGACGCTACCCGTCTCCATAACACTCTCACTGTGACACTCTCTATAACGCACCCTCACTGTGACACTCTCTATAACACACTCTCACTGTCACACTCTCTATAACACACTCTCACTGTGACGCTACCCGTCTCCATAACACCCTCACTGTGACGCTACCCGTCTCCATAACACCCTCACTGTGACACTACCCGTCTCCATAACACTCTCACTGTGACACTCTCTATAACACACCCTCACTGTGACACTCTCTATAACACACTCTCACTGTCACACTCTCTATAACACACCCTCACTGTGACGCTAACAGTCCCCATAACACTCTCACTGTGACGCTAACAGTCCCCATAACACTCTCACTGTGACACTACCCGTCTCCATAACACCCTCACTGTGACACTACCCGTCTCCATAACACCCTCACTGTGACACTACCCGTCTCCATAACACCCTCACTGTGACACTACCCGTCTCCATAACACTCTCACTGTGACGCTACCCGTCTCCATAACACCCTCACTGTCTCTATAACACACCCTCACTGTGACGCTACCCGTCTCCATAACACCCTCACTGTGACGCTAACAGTCCCCATAACACTCTCACTGTGACGCTACCCGTCTCCATAACACCCTCACTGTGACGCTACCCGTCTCCATAACACTCTCACTGTGACACTACCCGTCTCCATAACACCCTCACTGTGACGCTACCCGTATCCATAACACCCTCACTGTGACACTACCCGTCTCCATAACACCCTCACTGTGACACTACCCGTCTCCATAACACCCTCACTGTGACGCTACCCGTCTCCATAACACTCTCACTGTAACACTCTCTATAACACACCCTCACTGCGACACTCTCCATAACACTCTCACTGTTACACTCTCTATAACACACCCTCACTGTCACACTCTCTATAACACACTCTCACTGTGACGCTACCCGTCTCCATAACACTCTCACTGTAACACTCTCTATAACACACTCTCACTGCGACACTCTCCATAACACTCTCACTGTGACACTCTCTATAACACACTCTCACTGTAACACTCTCTATAACACACCCTCACTGTGACACTCTCTATAACACACCCTCACCGTGACACTCTCTATAACACACCCTCACTGTGACACTCTCTATAACACACCCTCACTGTGACACTCTCTATAACACACTCTCACTGTAACACTCTCTATAACACACCCTCACTGTGACACTCTCTATAACACACCCTCACTGTGACACTCTCTATAACACACCCTCACTGTGACACTCTCTATAACACACCCTCACTGTGACACTCTCTATAACACATCCTCACTGTGACACTCTATAACACACTCTCACTGTGACACTCTCTATAACACACCCTCACTGTGACGCTACCCGTCTCCATAACACCCTTACTGTGACGCTACCCGTCTCCATAACACCCTCACTGTGATGCTACCCGTCTCCATAACACCCTCACTGTGACGCTACCCGTCTCCATAACACCCTCACTGTGACGCTACCCGTCTCCATAACACCCTCACTGTGACGCTACCCGTCTCCATAACACCCTCACTGTGACGCTACCCATCTCCATAACACCCTCACTGTGATGCTACCCGTCTCCATAACACCCTCACTGTGACGCTACCCGTCTCCATAACACCCTCACTGTGACGCTACCCGTCTCCATAACACCCTCACTGTGACGCTACCCATCTCCATAACACCCTCACTGTGACGCTACCCGTCTCCATAACACCCTCACTGTGACGCTACCCATCTCCATAACACCCTCACTGTGACGCTACCCGTCTCCATAACACTCTCACTGTGACACTCTCTATAACACACTCTCACTGTAACACTCTCTATAACACACCCTCACCGTGACACTCTCTATAACACACCCTCACTGTAACACTCTCTATAACACACCCTCACCGTGACACTCTCTATAACACACCCTCACTGTGACACTCTCTATAACACACCCTCACTGTGACACTCTCTATAACACACCCTCACTGTGACACTCTCGATAACACACTCTCACTGTGACACTCTCTATAACACACTCTCACTGTCACACTCTCTATAACACACCCTCACTATCACACTCTCTGTAACACACCCTCACTGTGACACTCTCTATAACACACCCTCACTGTGACACTCTCTATAACACACCCTCACTGTGACACTCTCTATAACACATCCTCACTGTGACACTCTATAACACACCCTCACTGTGACGCTACCCGTCTCCATAACACCCTCACTGTGATGCTACCCGTCTCCATAACACCCTCACTGTGACGCTACCCGTCTCCATAACACCCTCACTGTGACGCTACCCGTCTCCATAACACCCTCACTGTGAAGCTACCCGTCTCCATAACACCCTCACTGTGACGCTACCCGTCTCCATAACACCCTCACTGTGACGCTACCCGTCTCCATAACACCCTCACTGTAACACTCTCTATAACACACCCTCACTGTGACATTCTCTATAACACACTCTCACTGTAACACTCTCTATAACACACCCTCACCGTGACACTCTCTATAACACACCCTCACTGTGACACTCTCTATAACACACCCTCACTGTGACACTCTCTATAACACATACACTGTGACACTCTCTATAACACACCCTCAGTGTGACACTCTCTATAACACACCCTCACTGTGACACTCTCTATAACACACCCTCACTGTGACACTCTCTATAACACACCCTCACTGTGACACTCTCTATAACACATACACTGTGACACTCTCTATAACACATCCTCACTGTAACACTCTCTATAACACCCTCACTGTAACACTCTCTATAACACACACTCTCTATAACACACCCTCGCTGTCACACTCTCTATAACACACCCTCACTGTAACACTCTCTATAACACCCTCACTGTAACACTCTCTATAACACACACTCTCTATAACACACCCTCGCTGTCACACTCTCGATAACACAACCTCACTGTGACACTCTCTAGAACACACACTCACTGTGACACTCTCTATAACACACACTCACTGTGACACTCTCTATAACACACCCTCACTGTGACACTCTCTATAACACACACTCACTGTGACACTCTCTATAACACACTCTCACTGTGACACTCTCTATAACACATCCTCACTGTGACACTCTCTATAACACACTCTCACTGTGACACTCTCTATAACACACCCTCACTGTGACACTCTCTATAACACACCCTCACTGTGACACTCTCTATAACACACCCTCACTGCGACACTGCCGATAACACACACTCACTGTGACACTGCCGATAACACACACTCACTGTGACACTCTCTATAACACACCCTCACTGTCACACTCTCTATAACACACCCTCACTGTCACACTCTCTATAACACACACTCACTGTGACACTCTCTATAACACACCCTCACTGTGACACTCTCTATAACACACCCTCACTGTGACACTCTCTAGAACACACACTCACTGTGACACTCTCTATAACACACCCTCACTGTCACACTCTCTAGAACACACACTCACTGTGACACTAACAGTCTCCATAACACTCTCACTGTAACACTCTCTATAACACTCCCTCACTGTGACACTCTCTATAACACACCCTCACTGTGACACTCTCTATAACACACCCTCACGGTGACACTCTCTATAACACTCCCTCACTGTGACACTCTCTATAACACACTCTCACTGTGACACTCTCTATAACACACCCTCACTGTAACACTCTCTATAACACACTCTCACTGTGACACTCTCTATAACACACCCTCACTGTGACACTCTCTATAACACACCCTCACTGTGACATTCTCTATAACACACTCACTGTGACACTCTCTATAACACACCCTCACTGTGACACTCTCTATAACACACCCTCACTGTCACACCCTCTATAACACACCCTCACTGTGACACTCTCTATAACACACCCTCACTGTAACACTCTCTATAACACACTCTCACTGTGACACTCTCTATAACACACCCTCACTGTAACACTCTATATAACACACCCTCACTGTGACACTCTCTATAACACACTCTCACTGTGACACTCTCTATAACACACTCACTGTGACACTCTCTATAACACACCCTCACTGTGACACTCTCTATAACACACCCTCACTGTGACACTCTCTATAACACACCCTCACTGTCACACACTCGATAACACACCCTGACTGATACCTAAAATGTGTATTTAATACTGAGATGTATATCATTATAGTATTTGTACACTCGATATAGAAAATAGCAGCAATTCTTCACTCAATTGTCGTCCATTAATTTATTACACAGAGAGAGAGAGAGAGAAGATCAAAACTTGAACTTACCAGGCCTCCATTCCCTTTTGGGCCACGATGATTGAGGCACAGTCAATGCTCGCTTTCAAGTTGTCACTCATGAGATCTGTATTGGGAAAAGAAATGTGATCATTTCTAAAATGTCCCAAGGGCATTTTTCAAAGAGTGGTGCCTGTGGCATTGAAGTCCAGTGGTTCATGTTTGAAGACTGGTGTGGGGATGGACGTGTAAGTGGCAGGGGGCAGTTATATGTGTGGTGAATATGGGAACAACAATGAAGGAGGGAGACAAAATGCATCCTGCATTGTAAAGTACGGGGCCCCATTTACGGGGGATTAGTTACATGAGAAATTATTTGGAGTCGTTCACACTGTACCTTTGAGGT
Organism: Scyliorhinus canicula; assembly: GCF_902713615.1. Taxonomy (NCBI): domain Eukaryota; kingdom Metazoa; phylum Chordata; class Chondrichthyes; order Carcharhiniformes; family Scyliorhinidae; genus Scyliorhinus; species Scyliorhinus canicula. The sequence goes on along the minus strand of NC_052152.1, from coordinate 8,798,556 downwards.
GAATTTCTATGGAGATTCTCATGTCCCACCATTGTTGCTTAAACATAAATAGAGGAATCAAAAATAGGCATCTTTCAAGGCAACGAGCATTCATCACATAATTGAAATGACCATGAGGAATTTCTCATGTAATTAATCCACATGAGATTCAGTCGCTGTGGGAAAGACACGGCAATGAGATGTATGTGAGCATGTCGTACAAAGGCCCAGGGTGGAATGTGTTTGTCACTATATCTGATGTAACATGGGCAGGTGTGTGGGGGGCGGGTGTGGGTAGCCAGGGTATCGGGGGTCGGTGCAGTTGGTGCGTTACTGCGGTGCATGGTCTGGTGGACTTTGTACACATGTCCCGAGAACTTCAACAACAAAAGCAGCAAATGCTGGTCGATCTCAGCAGGTCTGACAGTAACTGAGGAGAGAGAAAGGAGCTGACGTTTTGAGACTGGACGACCTTTTGTCAAAACTGGAGATAACATGCCGAATCAGAAGATGAGGTGCTGTTCCCCCCACTGGAACATTGCAGCAGGCCAAGGGCGGACATGTGGACGTGAGAGTAGGACGGGGAGTTGAAATGGCAGCAACAGGAAGGTCTGGGTTCTTGCGGACGAACCGAAGGTGTTCTGCAAAGCGGTGACCCAGTCTGCGTTTAGTCTCTCCAATATAGAGTGGACCACATTGAGCACACCAAATGAAATAGACCAAATTGAAGGAGGTGCACGTGAAGCATTGCCTCACTCGAAACGAATATTTAGACCCTTGGATGGTGATCTGGGAGGAGGTAAAGGGGCAGGTGTTGCACCTTCTCTGATTGTATGGGAAGGTGCCGTAGGAAAAGGGTCAGATGTTGGAGGTGATGGAGGAATGGACCAAGGTATCCTGGTGGGAACGGTCCCTGCAGAATGCTGTCAGGGGGCAGTAACTGGAAGATGTGTTTGGTGGTGGCATCATGCTGGAGTTGGCGGAGCTGGCAGAGAATGATTCTTTGGTGGGATGAAAAGTGAGGGCGAGGGGGACTCTATCCTGGTCTGGGAGGCAGGGGAAAGGATGAGAGTAGAGGTCCGGGAGATGGATCGGACACGGTTGAGAGCCCTGTTAACCACAGTGGATGAGAAACCACGATTAAGGAATAAAGACATGTCAGCAGCACCATTTTGGAAAATGGCATCATTGGAACAGGTGCGATGGAGGCGAAGGGACTGGGAGAATGGGATGGAGCCCTTACAGGATGTAGGGTGTGAAGAAATGTAGTTGAGGTAGCTGTTGGAGCCGGTGGGTTTGTAATGGATGCCCATGGACAGTCTATCCCCAGAAATGGAGATAGAAAGGTCAAAGAAGGGAAGGGAATTGTTGGAGAAGGTCAGAGAGGGGTGGAAATTGGAAGCAAAATTAAAACGTTTTTCTAGGTCCAGATGCGAGCATGAAGCAGCAGCGATTCAGATGTCGATGTATCGATAAAAGAGTTGTGGGAGAGGGCCAGAGTAGGACTGGAACAAGGATCTTTCCACATACCCATAAAGAGACAGGAAAAACTGGGACCCATGCGGATACCCATAGCCACACCTTTGGTTTGGAGGAAGTGAGACAAGTTAAAGGAGAAATTGTTGAGTGAGCGGACAAGTTCAGCCAGACGGGAGAGAGTGGTGGTGAATGGGGATTGATCAGGTCTCTGCTCAAGGAATAAGCAGAGAGATCGCAGACCACACTGGTGAGGAATGGAGATATGGAGGGATTGGACATTGTGGTGGGGAGTGGAGGTTGTAGAGGGATTGGACATCCTGGTGGGGAATGGAGATATAGAGGGATTGGACATCCTGGTGGGGAATGGAGACATAGAGGGATTGGACATCCTGGTGGGGAATGGGGGTTAGAGGGATTGGACATCCTGGTGGGGAATGGAGACATAGAGGGATTGGACATCCTGGTGGGGAATGGGGGTATAGAGGGATTGGACATCCTGGTGGGGAATGGAGACATAGATGGATTGGACATCCTGGTGGGGAATGGGGGTATAGAGGGATTGGACATCCTGGTGGGGAATGGAGACATAGAGGGATTGGACATCCTGGTGGCGAATGGAGATATAGAGGGATTGGACATCCTGGTGGCAAATGGAGATATAGAGGGATTGGACATCCTGGTGGGGAATGGAGGTATAGAGGGATTGGACATCCTGGTGGGGAATGGAGGTTGTAGAGGGATTGGACATCCTGGTGGGGAATGGAGATTTTAGAGGGATTGGACATCCTGGTGGGGAATGGAGGTTGTAGAGGGATTGGACATCCTGGTGGGGAATGGAGATATAGAGGGATTGGACATCCTGGTGGGGAATGGAGACATAGAGGGATTGGACGTCCTGGTGGGGAATGGAGGTTGTAGAGGGATTGGACATCCTGGTGGGGAATGGAGACATAGAGGGATTGGACGTCCTGGTGGGGAATGGAGGTTGTAGAGGGATTGGACATCCTGGTGGGGAATGGAGGGTGTAGAGGGGTTTGACATCCTGGTGGGGATGGAGGGTGTAGAGGGATTGGACATCCTGGTGGGGAATGGAGGGTGTAGAGGGGTTTGACATCCTGGTGGGGATGGAGGGTGTAGAGGGATTGGACATCCTGGTGGGGAATGGAGGGTGTAGAGGGGTTTGACATCCTGGTGGGGAATGGAGGTTTTAGAGGGATTGGACATCCTGGTGGGGAATGGAGGGTGTAGAGGGGTTTGACATCCTGGTGGGGAATGGAGACATAGAGGGATTGGACGTCCTGGTGGGGAATGGAGGCTGTAGAGGGATTGGACATCCTGGTGGGGAATGGAGATTTTAGAGGGATTGGACATCCTGGTGGGGAATGGAGGGTGTAGAGGGATTGGACATCCTGGTGGGGAATGGAGATATAGAGGGATTGGACATCCTGGTGGGGAATGGAGACATAGAGGGATTGGACGTCCTGGTGGGGAATGGAGGTTGTAGAGGGATTGGACATCCTGGTGGGGAATGGAGACATAGAGGGATTGGACATCCTGGTGGGGAATGGAGACATAGAGGGATTGGACATCCTGGTGGGGAATGGAGACATAGAGGGATTGGACATCCTGGTGGGGAATGGAGACATAGAGGGATTGGACATCCTGGTGGGGAATGGAGACATAGAGGGATTGGACATCCTGGTGGGGAATGGAGGGTGTAGAGGGGTTTGACATCCTGGTGGGGAATGGAGACATAGAGGGATTGGACGTCCTGGTGGGGAATGGAGGGTGTAGAGGGATTGGACATCCTGGTGGGGAATGGAGGGTGTAGAGGGATTGGACATCCTGGTGGGGAATGGAGGGTGTAGAGGGATTGGACATCCTGGTGGGGAATGGAGGGTGTAGAGGGATTGGACATCCTGGTGGGGAATGGAGGGTGTAGAGGGATTGGACATCCTGGTGGGGAATGGAGATTTTAGAGGGATTGGACATCCTGGTGGGGATGGAGGGTGTAGAGGGATTGGACATCCTGGTGGGGAATGGAGGGTGTAGAGGGATTGGACATCCTGGTGGGGAATGGAGGGTGTAGAGGGATTGGACATCCTGGTGGGGAATGGAGACATAGAGGGATTGGACATCCTGGTGGGGATGGAGGGTGTAGAGGGATTGGACATCCTGGTGGGGAATGGAGGGTGTAGAGGGATTGGACATCCTGGTGGGGAATGGAGGGTGTAGAGGGATTGGACATCCTGGTGGGGATGGAGGGTGTAGAGGGATTGGACATCCTGGTGGGGATGGAGGGTGTAGAGGGATTGGACATCCTGGTGGGGAATGGAGATTTTAGAGGGATTGGACATCCTGGTGGGGAATGGAGGGTGTAGAGGGGTTTGACATCCACGGTAAAGAGGAGGCGGTTAGGGCCGGTGAACTGGAAGTTGTTGATGTGATGTCGGGCATCGGAGGAATCATGGATGTAGGTGGGAAGGAAGTGGACAAGAGGAGAGAGAATGGAGTAAAGATAGGATGAAATGAGTTCAGTGGGGCAGGAACAGGCTGACACAATGGGTCAACCGGGACAGCCTGTTTGTGGATTTTTGGAGGAAGTAGAGGCGGCTGTCCAGTTTTGGGAAATGATGAGGTTGGAAGCTGAGAAGAGAAGATCTCCAGAGAAGATGAGGTCAGTGACAGTCCTGAAAACAATGGCTTGATCTTCAGTGTTGGGATCAAGGTCTCGAGGGAAGTAGGGGGAAGTGTCTGAAATTTGGTGCTCAGACTCTGCAAGGTAGAAGTCAGTGCGCCAGACAACAACAACCCCACTCCTTTTGGCGGGTTTGATGACAAAGTCAGGATTGGGCCAAGGGGGTGGAGTGCAGCTCCATGCCCTTCCCACCCTCCCTCCACTCCCAACAGCATAAATCTGACCCCATTTCCAGTTCTGTCTAACTTTGACAAAGAGTAATGCAGACGCGAAATGTTAGCTCCCTTCTCTCTCCACAGATGCTGTCAGACCTGCCGAGATTGTTCAGTATTTTCTGTTTAGGTTTCAGATTCCAGCATCAGCAGTAATTTGAGGTTATCCCGAGAACGTTAAAACGGGTCTCTGGATTGCTAGTCTAATGCCATTACCACCATTACTCATCCCCCAAGGTAGGATAACATGTTAGGCATTATATACATATGCGTTCCTCAACCTCAATTGGGCAAATGGCCAGTTAATCTGTCCATTTTTTATTGGTAGAGTGAAAAATGTTGACCAAGATACCAAGGCAGATTGATTGTTGCTTCTAGCAAGCGTGACCCTGAATTGGCAGAGCACATTACACCGTGTTAACTTTATTTGTCAATTTAAGTCGGTGTGAATGAAGTTTGGGCGAGGTGCAAACTAGATTAATGATTATGCCCAGTGTTAAATTACGTCTCCTGATAAGTAGATCTGAGACTAACATTGTTGCTTCACGTACCAGTGCATTGTATCCCACAGCCATTTGAAGAATTTGGAGTCTTTCCATTGTTGCACCACCATTTGCTGCTGATTTGAAAGAGCCCGTAGTTTGTTGAAAAGGATTTCCCATCCTTTGAGTCATGACCGACTGCCAACGTGTTGTAGTTACTCGCATGCTTGATCAAACACACCCCTAAAATGAACATAAGACGCTGTAGGTTAGAACATGTGGCAAACACAGTTGTGATTCCCACTACGCGGCGAACACCGAGGAAAGTATAATGAAGGTTTGGCTGAATTTTCCGGGCCTTCTTGCTGGGGGGGGGGGGGGGGGCGATTCCCCCACAATGGGTTCCCCAGCAGCAACACAGGTGAGCCATGCAAAATATACTTGGCATTGACGGGACTGGTAGACCCTGTCGGCGGTCAATGGTGGATGAGCCGCCTGTGCCAATGGAAAATTCCACCCATTGTTTTTCGAGGTGAATTTCCACCGGGATTCTCATGTTCCACTGCTATGACTTCGACGTAAATGGGGTAACTAAAGATAGACTTGCATTTACATCGCACCTTTTGTGACACCCAGACATCTCAAAGCACTTTACAACCAATTCTTTGAAGTGTAGTCACTGTGTAATGTTAGAAAAATGGCAACTCATTTACACTCGGCAAACTCCTTCAAAGACCAATGTGGTAATGGTAAGAGGTCTCACCCGGTTAAAGTTCAACAGGTTCATTTGAAATCACAAGCTTTCGGAGCGCTGCTCGTGGAGGCAGGTTCACAATCACAGCATACATACAGCGGGATTCTCGCTTCTGGCAACTAAGGCCCCACGCCGGCGGGAGAACCGGCGCCAACCACTCCGGTGCCAACAGCCCCCGAAAGTCCGGAATTCTCTGGACTTTCGGAGACTAGGTTGACGCCGGAGGAGTTGGCACCACTCCAGCCGGCAGCGAAGCGACTGCGTGAGTTTGCGCATGCGCCGAAGGGCCGGCGTGATCTTGCGCATGCGTGGAACCGCCAGCGTGGTTCCATGCATGCGCAGACTGCCCGGCTTATTTTGGTGCATGCGTTGTGTTCTCTTCTCCGCGCCAGCCATGGCGGAGCCCTACAGGGGCTGGCACGGAAGAAAGAAGTACCCCCACAGCACAGGCCCGACCACAGATCGGTGGGCCCCAATTGCGGGCCAGGCCACCGTGCCCCCCCCCCCCCTTCCCCCCCCCACCCCGGGGTCGGATCCCCCTGCGCCCACCCGAGGACCACCCCAGCCGACTTACCTGCCAGGCCCCACTGTGTTGGACCATGCGTAACCCACTCTGGTGGGCCTCTCCTCCTATATCTTATGAACTAGTTGCCCTTGAGAAGGCGGTGGTGAACTGCCTTCTTTTTAAAAAGTGTTTTTATTTTTCTATTTGCAATTAAGGGGCAATTTAACATGGCCAATCCACCTACCCTGCGCATCTTTGTGTTGTGGGGGTGAGACCCAAGCAGGCAGGAGGAGAATATGCAAACTTCACACGGACAGTGACCCAGGACTGGGATTGAACCCGGGTCCTTGGCTTTGTGAGGCAGCAGTGCTAACCACTGCGCCGCCGTGCCGCCCTCAGCTGCCTTCTTGAACCGTTGCAGTCCATGTGGTGTAGGTGCACCCACATTGCCCCTAGGGAGTGAGTTCCGGGATTTTGACCCAACGCCAGGAATGGAACGGCGATATATTTCCAAGTCGGGGTGGCCGAAAACATGCTGCACCAAATGACAGAAATCAGAAATGTTGCAAATAGTCAGTAGATGCTACTTGGCCTGCTGGACGGATTTCTAGTATTTTCTGCTCATATCCTACAACTGTTAAACTTAAATCTGTGTCAAAGATTAAGCAGTTCTGCGTGTTAATTTCTAGTGCCTGTTCCTCTAATTCAGACGCAATACATGAGAGTTTTAAGATTCATCTGCGCGGTCTCAGCCTATGTTATCATGTATGTTGCAACCCTTTGGATTAAAAGTTTCACTGGTAACATTGCTGAGAGAGAGTCTGACACAATTTCAAAACTGTAACTGGTTCTGTAATTTTTGGAGTGTGTCATCCCAAATACTTCACAAGGTTCCGGCCCGGGCTTCCGACGGCGCTCCACAGAAGAATAACATAATTACCTTGGAAGGTTGGAGGGGATGACAGAGATAGGGAGGGGTGAGGCCATAGAGGGGTTTGAAAACAAATATGAGAATTTTCAAATTAAGACATTGCTTATCTGTGGGCGAAGGTAGGGAGGCGAGCAGGGAAAGGTGAGGGAGTGAACACATCGCAGCAGAGCTTGAATGGCATTAGGTTGGCGGAGGGTAGAATATGGCGGCCAACCAGGAGTACGTTGGGGAAGACAAGTCCTAGTTCCTACATGGATAAATGGTTCAGCTACAGATGAACGGAGGCAGTGGTGTAGTTGGTTGGGTGAGGTGGAAATAGACAGACATTGTGATAGTGTGGGTATCTGGTTGGGCAGTTGATCTCGGGGTCAAATATGGCATCAAAGGTTGTAAGCAGTCTGCTTCAACCTCAGATGGTCACTATTGGAAGGGGGGAGTTGGTAGCTGTGGGGAGGTTGTGGTGTGGTGGGATTGTCACTGGACGAGTAATTCAGAGATGCAGGGTGATGCATTGGCCGAGCAAACCGCTCAGATGGCAATGAAAGCTGGCCCAGCCACATCCCAGGAATAATTTTTTTTTAAAGTTGTTGTGAGGACAAAAAAATGGTTTGTCTTCCCAATGCACAATTAGAGGAAATAACTGCTTGTCCCATACTGTTTGGGACATTGGAAGGATTAAGAGAGAGAGGAGTGATGAGATCGAGCTGGGAGCCAGCACCCTCCATGCACAAATGAACAGATTTCTAGATGTTGATGAGCATGTGGACTTGGCCAACAGTAGATCGTTGGTCATACCAGAGCTAACCATGCAGGGGTGGAAAGAAAAGCCGTTGCAAGTGATTATCTGCCGATTTACGGCATGGTAGCGCAGTGGGTAGCACTATTGCTTCACAGCTCCTTGTTAGTGCCTGAAAGAGCGGCGAGAAAGGATATTGGAAAGAGATCAATAATGACCTTCCAAAAGGAATTGGATGGATGGGTGAAGGGGGAAGTATGGAAGGATTATGGTGAAAGGGCAGGAGTGAGGGAATTATTGGTTAGCTAATCCAAAGAGCAAACAATAGTACAAATCACCCGTCAGTGATTAATCACTCTACGAATATGCGCAAGGGGCCTTGGAGAGAAGGGATCAATGGTGGGAACCCTCAATGATTCCCCCTGCCTCTTCTATCAGTCTCAAGACCAACTGGAGTTTGGCTAAGATCAATTTACAGAGCCTGGAGCAGGCTCAGATACCCGCCAAGCCAAACTATTGAACGCATTGACTCACTGACTGACAGAACTACAAGTGCATTTGACATTGTTTCAATTGAACAGAGAGCATTACTCACAGTCTGCCACACTGTACTTGGTGTATTTCGCCAGTACAGAATTCTTGATAGCTTTAGCCGTCTGGCATCTCGTAAGGATTTCGGCGCTGGTGACCGCGAGGAGGACACTGAGAACAATCAGAGTCTTCATCGTCTTGGCAGGAGATGTGTTTGGGTCTGGCTAAGGTTGCAGTTTTATACAGGATCGTGCCTGTGGCTATCAGTTCCATCCACCTGATTAAACAGGAGCCTGGAAAACAAATCTAGGGTAAACTAAATTTGTCGGATTAATGCCAAGTTCTTGGTGTCACGCCGTGACTTAGCAAACACTCCAATAGGAGGCGAGGATGAAAAGAATTTCAGGGCTGACTTCATTTCTTTTAGACCTCTTCAGGAGAAGTGACAAGCAGGAACATTTCAGGCAGCTACACAGAGCAGTAAGGTACAAATATGATGCATTGGCCAGAAAGGCCCAGCTGAGAGGGAGCAATGATTGAGACGTTGTGGAGTAATTTACTCACTGAAAAAGTGGGGGTTAGTGTTCGTTGGCTGATGTCACTCACAACAGCATAGGGGCTGGGATTAGTGTTGGGTGATCAGTAAAAAGGATCATCATGTTGAATGTTGGCATACCCACAAAGGTGATTCGTTAGAGAAACTTGATTAATGGGCTCGTCCTCCAATGCGGCAAAGGCAGGCTTGACAGTAAATATTGAGTGGAGAGTTTTATTCCCATCTGACATGCTGCTATAAATGCCTCGCTTCATACATCTTCTCTACTGAGTAGTACTACACTCCTGTATAGCACAGTTGTTAGCACTGTTGTTTCACAGTGTCAGGGTCCCAGGTTCGATTCCCGGCTTGGGGTCACTGTGCGGAATCTGCACGTTCTCCCAGTGTATGCGTGGGTTTCTTCTGGGTACTCCGGTTTCCTCCCACAGGTCCTGAAAGACGTGCTGTTAGGTGAATTGGACATTCTGAATTCTCCCTCGGGAGGAAAGGTCTTGAACTAGACTCAAAGAACATAACACTCCGTGCTATTTGCAGAGCATGAGTCCCGATCCAGAGAGTTGGGCCGAGAATCCAGGGTTGACAATCCAGTGCTGAGGGACTGCCGCAATGTTGGCATGCTGCCTTTCGCATGAGGTGGTTGCAAGTGGAAGGGAAAGATCCCATAGCACTGTTCAAAGAAGAGAAGGAAATTCTCCCCAACATCCTGACCAAAATTCATCCCTCAACAAATATCATTATTTTAAAAATCGAGAGTACCCAATTCTTTTTACTCCAATTAAAGGGCATGGTAACACAGTGGTTAGCACTGTTGCTTCACAGTGCCAGGGTCCGGGTTTGATTCCCGGCTTGGGGCACTGTCTGTGCGGAGTCTGCACGTTATCCCCATGTCTGTGTGGGTTTCCTCCGGGCGCTCCGGTTTCCTCCCACCAGCCCCAAAAGACGTTCTTGTTAGGCGAATTGGACATTCTGAATTCTCCCTCAGTGTACCCGAACAGGCGCCGGAGTGTGGTGACTAGGGGCTTTTCACAGTAGCTTCATTGCAGAGTTAAGCCTACTTGAGCCACTAATAGAGATTATTATTATTTCACTCGATACCTGTGTCCATCTATTTACATTGCGTATTTATGTTTGCTCTATTTTCTTTTCATGTATGGAATGACCTATCTGGACTGTACGCAGAACAATACTTTTCACTGTACCTCAGTACACGTGACAAAATAAATCCGTGGGGCAGCACGGTAGCATGGTGGTTAGCATAAATGCTTCACAGCTCCAGGGTCCCAGGTTTGGTTCCCGGCTGGGTCACTGTCAGTGCGGAGTCTGCACGTCCTCCCCGTGTGTGCGTGGGTTTCCTCCGGGTGCTCCGTTTCCTCCCACAGTCCAAAGATGTGCGGGTTAGCTGGATTGGCCATGCTAAATTGCCCTTAGTGTCCTAAAAAGTAAGGTTAAGGGGGGGTTGTTGGGTTACGGGTATAGGGTGGATACGTGGGTTTGAGTAGGGTGATCATTGCTCGGCACAACATCGAGGGCCGAAGGGCCTGTTCTGTGCTGTACTGTTCTATGTTCTATGTTCTAAAATAAATCCAAATCCAACATGGATGCAAGATTGGCTGAATAATTGGAAGCAGAGAGTATCGGTGAATGGATTTTTATCAGCCTGGAGGAACGTTTGGATTGAGTTCCCCAGATGCCGACACTGAGACCCTTGCTTTTCCTGATATATATTAATGAACTGGATCTTGGTGTGCAGGGGACAATTTCAAAGTTTGCAGATAGCACTGCTGCCTCACGGTGCCCGAGGACCCGGATTCGATCCCGGCCCCGGGTCACTTTCCGAGTGGAGTTTGCACATTCTGTCCGTGTCTGCTGGGTCCCACCCCCACAACCCAAAGATGTGCAGGGTAGGTGGATTGGCCACGCTAAATTGCCCCTTAATTGGAATAAAAAAGAATTGGGTACTCTAAATTTGTTTATTTTTAAACTTGGAAGTATTGTAAACTGTGAGGAGCACAATGTAGAACTTCAAAATGGCACAGACTGGAGTGAACAGATAGGTGGCAGGTGAGGTACAATGCAGAGAAGTGTGAGGTGATGCATTTTGGTGTGACGAACATGGAGAGACAATATAAACTAAGGGGTACAATTCTTGAGGGGATTCAGGAGCAGAGGGACCTGTGTGTCTAGGTAAAAGGTCATTGAAGATGGCTGGACAGGTGGAGAGAGCAGTTAATCAAGCATTTAGTGTTCTCAACTTCATTAATAGAGTCATAGAGTACAAGAGAAAGGGTGAAATTGTACAAGACACGAGTTAGTCCTCAGGTGGTATGTTGTGCACAGTGCTGGGTACCACACTATCAGAAATTGTCACGAGGAGTGACAAGGCATTGGAGGTATTGGCGGGCTTAGATGTGGACAAATCTCCAGGTCCAGATGAACTGTGTCCCAGGATACTGTGGGAGATGAGGGAGGAGATTGCCGGTACTCCGACCCAAATGTTTTATTCCTCGCTGGCCACGGGGGAAGTGCTACAGGACTGGAGAACAGCTAATGTGGTCCCACTATTTAAGAAAGGTTGTAGCGACAAGCCAGGGAACTGCAGACCAGTGAGCCTCACGTTAGTGGTGGGGAAACTACTGGAGAAGAGTCTGAAGGAGAGAATCTATCTCCACATGGAGAGGAAAGGTTTGATCAGGAATAGTCAGCATGGCTTTGTCAGAGGGAGGTCAGGCCCTAACAAATTTGATTGAATTTTTTGAGCATGGAACCAAGTGTATAGATGAGGGTAGTGCAATCAATGTCGTTTACATGGATTTCAGCAAAGCCTTTGACAAGGTCCCACATGGGAGACTTATTAAGAAGGCAAATTTCCTGGAATGAACAGCTTGTCGCATGAGGAACGGTTGAGGACTCTGGGCCTGTACTCGGAGTTTAGAAGGATGAGGGGGGAATCTTTTTGAAACTTCCAGGATACTTCGAGGCCTGGATAGAGTGGACATGGAGAGGATGTTTCCACTTGTAGGAAACACTAGAAGCAGAGGACACCATCTCAGACTAAAGGGACAACCTTTAAAACAGAGACGAGGAGGAATTTCTTCAGCCAGAGGGTGGTGAATCTGTGGAACTCTTTGCCGCAGAAGGCTGTGGAGGCCAAATCACTGAGTGCCTTTAAGTTAGAGATAGGTTCTTGATTAATAACGGAATCAGGAGTAATAGGGAGAAGGCAGGAGAATGGGGATGAGAAAAATATCAGCCATGATTGAATGGCAGGGCAGACTCAATGGGCCGAGTGCCTAATTCTGCTCCTGTGTCTTATGGTCTTATAAATGCACATGGGATACAGGGTGATTTGACAAGGTGGATTCTTAATTGGCTTAGCGGTAGGACACAGATGGTGATGACAGACAGCTGTTTTAGTGTCTGGAAGCCAGTGTCCAGTGGCGTTCCAGAGGGATCTGTGCTGGGCCCCCTATTGTTTGTCATTTATATAAATCACATAGATGACTATGTGGGAGGTGTAGGATCAGTAAGTTTGCAGATGACACAAAGATTGGAGGGGTGGTTAACAGCGAGGTTGAGTGTCTTCGGTTACAGGAAGATAGAGACGGGATGGTCAAATGGGCAGACAAGTGGCGGATGGAATTTAACCCTGAAAAGTGTGAGGTGGTGCACTTTGCAAGGAGTAATTTAACAAGGAAGTAACTGTGAAAGGGCTGACACTGGGAAGTTCCGAAGAAAAAAGAGACCTTGACGTGTTTGTCCATGCATCTCTGAAGGCAGAAGGGCAGGTTAATAGGGTGGTGAAAAAGGCATATGGGACACTTGCTTTTATCAATCTGGGCATAGATTACAAAGCAGGTGTAATGATATCTAGTATATCATCTTTGTATATATAGTATATTATCTTTGTATAAATGAATGATCATGTGGAATCGTGTGGCATTTCAGCATCCAGCCACTAGGTGGAGTAAGAGCACATCTCGCACCCCACACGGTGGTCCACGTGCTCTTGGAGTGAGTTGAGAGGGTTGGAGACAGTTGTGGTTTTCAGTAGCTCTGTGTATTATTATTATTGTAGTTATTTGATCGTACTTATCTTTTTTGACATACTTAAGAATTCACAATTTATAGCATAGTGTAAATAAATTGACTTTGATTTAGTACAAAGTCTGCATGTTCTTAGTAGCAACACAACAAACTTGATGATATTAATTTAAACAAACAAATAACATCACAGCAGGGAGGTCATGATGGAGTTATATAGACCTTTGGTGAGGCCACAGTTGGAGTACTGTATGCAATTCTGGTCACCACATTATAGGAAGGATGTGATTGCCCTGGAGGGGGTGCAGATGGGATTCACCAGAATGCTGCCTGGGATGGAACATTTAAGTAATAAAGAGAGGTTGGATAGGCTTGGATTGTTTTCTCTGGAGCAGAGAAGACTGAGGGGTGACCTGATCGAGGTGGACAAGATTATGAGGGGCGTGGACAGGGTGGATAGGGAGCAGCTGTTTCCCCTTAGTTGAAGGGTCGTTATGAGGGATCACAAGTTCAAGGTGAGGGGTGGAAGGTTTAGGGGGGATTTGGGGAAAAACCTTTTTACCCAGAGAGTGATGACGGTCTGGAATGCACTGCCTGGGAGGGTGGTAGAGGCGGGTTGCCTCAAATTCTTTGAAAAGTACCTGGATGAGTACTTGACACGCCATAACATTCAATGCTATGGGTCAAGTACTGGCAAGTGAGATTAGATGGGCAGGTCAGGGTCTTTCATGGGTGGGAGCAGACTCTTGGCCGAAGAGCCTCTTCTGTACTGTAGTATTCTACGATTGTGTGAAGTACTCTTAAAAATCAGAGTTTAGGGGCTACAGTTGAGGAGGTGCTGAGCAGCAGAGAAATGGGCTGGATGACATCTTGTGGACTGTTCCCCACTTGGACTGTACTTCACATCTGTCCCAAGCCCCGAACTTGACCTCGGGCGCTGGGGCCCCACAATCTGAGGTGAAATTCCCTCCATGTGGTTTTCAGCTGAGCATGGAGGGGATTCCTGTATGGTCTGCTGTTGGAAACCCTTCACCTTCTCTCTTTTTTCTGACACCCGCACCCCCTGGGCCTTCTCTCCTACTGTCTGATGGCGGATGTACCGGTGCAGGGTCCCCTACACGGGAGTTCTCCCCTTTACCATCAGGGACCTGGGATAGAGAGTGTTGCACTGAACAGTCCCGTACAGCTACAGACCGCGATGGTTCACAAGCTCCTGGGCTCGACTGTGATTGTTTGCGGCCTAGAAGAGTCTGTGAACCATTCATACACAGGGTGGATGCATTTGGACCCCATTTTTCGTTTTTTTACTGATTTGATTCTGAGGTTTTGATTGAATTTCAGCCCCTGAAGCGAGGGGGGGGTTGGGGGGGGGGGGGGGGTGGTAAGGGAGGAGGATCGCTTTGCATGCCTACTATGTCCAGGCAGGGGAAAGTCAATGATGTCCTTCACCCCAGCTGTCTGCCCCTCCTCCATGAATATTTTCCCAGTCCGGTGTCCTGGGAGAAGGAGCACGCATTGTCCACGAGCAAGCTCGATGCTGCCCACGGCCAGTGGGCACCGCAGGGGTTGGGGTGCATTATTGAGCCCCAGACAACACTTGGCTTTGATAAACATCCTTTGAAGCTTTGTTCTTTCTGTGTAGGCTACCCCGTTAAGGGTCTGTCCCCTTTGGTTCGCGTTAATTTGTCCTAATTTGCTTAATTTGTTTTGATTGCTCTAAAAGCGTCGCAGGTCAGAGTCGAATTGGAATGAAATGAAAATCGCTTATTGTCACGAGTAGGCTTCAAATGAAGTTACTGTGAAAAGCCCCTAGTCACCACATTCCGGCGCCTGTTTGGGGAGGCTGGCACGGGAAATCAACCGTGCTTCTGGCCTGCTTGGTCTGCTTTCAAAGCCAGCGATTTAGCCCTGTGCTAAACCAGCCCCTACAGTACTGCTCAGTAACGTTAACTAAAATAAGCATCTTGAGTTTATAAACTTAAGCAGTCCTGCAGTTGTCTTTAGCAGCCCAGAGATAGGGAGGGGTAAACCTGTCAGGATCACTGGTACAGATGATGTTCCGATCATGAATGGATATTCGATGAATGCTCACGCCTATCAGGAATGACATGCGCCAATTCAATTTGAACAAGCCTAACGTTTTACATCATTATTTAAACATGTGCCGTGTTGCTATAACAGTTAACCCCCTCAATGTTTTCCACTGTTTGCTGTGATTTCTTCACACCCTGTGGCCCTGATATCAAATAAAACATTAGATTTGTTCTTGTTTGCAGGCAATCTAATGTGTTTGATGAGGAAGGTATTTTCCAGGTGACAGCTTTATTGGCAACTCAACACCCTCTGGATTCGATCCATATCAGTTCCATTCTGACTCATGTATCATCCTGACTTGGGCCCTTTTGTGCGCAGTCCAAGTCCTGGAACTCCCTGGGTGGGATTTTCTGTCCAGCGATATCGCAATCGTGAAACATGATCGGGTGGAGAATCACACGTCGGCTGAAAATTCAGGCCGCCTCCCGCCGCCCAGCGGAATGCCATGCTCCGGTACCTCAACAGCGGTGTGAGTGCGTTCCACACGGCATGCCGGCGTGGACACGCAAACTGTACAGTAAACGCCGTTGGCATGTCATTAACGGGCTCGACCCAGCATTCTCTGGGGCCTCCCGCAATGCTCCGCCTCCGCCAAGCGAAATTACTGATGACGAGGTTCACGTGTGTTATTGAAAATCGGGAACTGGGTGCCGTGGTTGCTGAGGGAGAGAGAGGGGGCATGAATAGTGTCGAACGTTGCTATGGGGGAAACATCTGCCAAGGGCAGAGGGGGGTGTAGCCATGTGGTCGGGGTGGACGGGCATGGAGCACCATTGCCGCAACCTGCAAGGCAGCTACGCCGCTGCGCACGCCGCTGACTGCCCACTGTGAACTTAACACCGTGGGGTGTATCGGTGCCTCTCCAGGCTAACACCCAGGTACCCTCTGTCCCCAGCCGACCCATCAATGGAACCAGTGCCATTTTCGTGGCTGGGAGGAGGATGTGTGAGGTGGGGAGTGCCTGTATGTAACTCCTGCCTGTCAGGCTCTCCAGTGCAGATCCAAACCCCGTCATGTCGCACACCGGAGTGCATTGGAATTGCACTCGTTCCGTGTGGCACTGATGCTGTCCCATTAACATGGAACTGAGCAAATTCCCAGAGGTTTCCCAGCCTGGTGTGTGTACCATTAACGGGGTTTTTGTGTTATGTACTCTGGGATAACGCAGGCTACAACTCGATGCAGCTTTGACCAAAAGATACTCCAGACTTTGAAGTAAGATCAATTTGATTAATTGAACCATTGGCACAGTTCTCTATGAGTTCAACTCTCCTGCTAATCTTGCTATAGTAACTTAGTCTAATTAACTAGTCTGCTCTAAGCCACATGGTGGGTGTGAGGCTTCTGATCTGCCCCTGTCCTACTCTCTAATTTTATGCGTAAGAAGTGGTATAGTTGGGATATGGGGTGGACCGAGATGGCCTGCAATCAGTCGCCAAAACGTGCAGGAAATCAAAATGGCCCCCGCTCTGCGAGACACAAAAGCAACATTTGCAAGACATGGAATACCTGAGGCAGTAATGAGTGACAATGCACTATGCTTCAACAGTAATGAATGGAAGTACTTTGCACAGCAATATGATTATAAGCATGTAACATCAAGTCCATTATACTCGAGAAGGCAGGAAAGTGGGGATGAGAAAATATCGGCCATGACTGAATGGCGGAGCAGACTCGATGGGCCGAGTGGCCTAATTTTGCTCCTATGTCTTATTTCATAGAATTTACAGTGCAGAAGGAGGCCATTCGGCCCATCGAGTCTGCACCGGCTCTTGGAAAGAGCACCCTATCCAAGGTCAACACCTCCCCCTATCCCAATAACCCAGTAACCCCACCCAACACTAAGGGCAATTTTGGACACTAAGGGCAATTTATCATGGCCAATCCACCTAGCCTGCACATCTTTGGACTGTGGGAGGAAACCGGAGCACCCGGAGGAAACCCACGCACACACGGGGAGGATGTGCAGACTCCGCACAGACAGTGACCCAAGCCGGAATCGAACCTGGGACCCTGGAGCTGTGAAGCCATTGTGCTATCCACAATGCTATCGTGCTGGTCTTATGGTCTTATAATCAAATGGCAAAGCAGGAAAAGGGGTTCAGATAATCAAACAACTACTGAAGAAGGACATGGACAGTAAAGATGATCCATATTTAGCATTGGTAAGCTATCGAACATCCCCATTAAGTTGTGGTTTATCAGCAACAGAAATTTTGATGGGTGAGAAACTACGAACAATCTGCCATGTAAATGAAAAGATAGGGGATCAGATGGAATCTCAGAAGAAGAAACAAAAGGAATATTATGACAAGTCAACACCATAATCCCAGCCAAGCTCATATCAAAGCTCCAAAACCTAGGACTTGGCTCTCCACTCTGCAAGTGGATCCTCGATTTTCTGACCAACAGACCACAATCAGTAAGAATGAACACCAACACCCCCTCCACAATAGTCCTCAATACCGGTGCCCCGCAAGGCTGTGTACTTAGCCCCCTACTCTACTCCCTGTACACACACGACTGCGTGGCAAAACTTGGTTCTAACTCCATCTACAAATTTGCTGACGATACGACCATAGTGGGCCGGATCTCGAATAACGACAAGTCCGAATACAGGAGGGAGATAGAGAGCCTGGTGGAGTGGTGTAACAACAACAATTTCTCCCTCAATGCCAGCAAAACTAAAGAGCTGGTCATTGACTTCAGGAAGCAAAGTACTGTACACAGCCCTGTCAGCATCAACGGGGCCGAGGTGGAGATGGTTAACAGTTTAAAATTCCTAGGGGTGCACATCACCAAAAATCTGTCCTGGTCCACTCACATCGACGCTATCACCAAGAAAGCACAACAGTGCCTATATTTCCTCAGGAAACTAAGGAAATTCGGCATGTCCACATTAACTGTTACCAACTTTTACAGATGCACATAGAAAGCATCCTATCGGGTTGCATCACAGCCTGGTATGGCAACTACTCGGCCCAGGACCGCAAGGAACTTCAGAGAGTCGTGAACACTGCCCAGTCCATCACACGAACCTGCCTCCCATCCACTGACTCCATCTACACCTCCTGCTGCCTGGGGAAAGGGGGCAGCATAATCAAGGATCCCTCCCACCCGGCTTACTCACTTTTCGAACTTCTTCCATCGGGCAGGAGATACAGAAGTCTGAGAACACGCACGAACAGACTCAAAAACAGCTTCTTTCCCACTGTCACCAGACTCCTAAATGACCCTCTTATGGATTGACCTCATTAACACTACACCCTATATGCTTCATCCGATGCCAATGCTTATGTAGTTACATTGTATATATTGTGTTGTCCTATTATGTATTTTCCTGAATTTTGTTTAATTCCCTTTTCTTCCCATGTACTTAATGATCTGTTGAGCTGCTTGCAGAAAAATACTTTTCACTGTACCTCGGTACACGTGACAATAAACAAATCCAATCCAATCCAATCCAATCCAAATGACCTGGTGAGAGTGGAGGATCCTGATAGCTGGTCAAAACTTGTGAAGTGTTAGCTTACTGGGTCTAGTAATATGTATCATTACTAATTGCTGTTGATGCAGATGGCCTGATGGTCTGATCCTCAAGAAACCATGAGTCTTCAACATAAGCAAACTAATTTATTAAGTAACGATTAGTTATATCTGAGTTTGACACGCTACAGAACTATCTCTAGAAATCAAGTAATTAGATATGATTGAATTAATTGATTCACAACTATAAATACTAACTATACTGAGAGCTATCTAAATACACAACTGTTTACTAAACACTCCTGGGTAGAAAGAGACCAAAATCCTCTGGGAGCTGATACTTATATTGGATCTTTTAATGCCCTCTGGTGGTAGTGTTACAGCGAGATGTTATAATTAACCCTTAGTTGATTTGATTTGATTTGATTTATTGTCAAATGTACCGAACTACAGTGAAAAGTATTTTTCTGCAGCCGAGGGAATGTACACAGTACGTACATAGTAGACAGAAAGAATAATCAACAGAGAACATTGACAAATGGTACATCGACAACAGTGATTGGTTACAGTGCGGAACAAGGGGCCAAACAAAGCAAATACATGAGCAAGAGCAGCCTAGGGCAGCGTGAATAGTGTTCTTACAGGGAACAGATCAGTCCAAGGGGGAGTCGTTGAGGAGTCTTGTAGCTGTGGGGAAGAAGCTGTTCCTATGTCTGGATGTTATATACACGTATACATATCATTACACTAATGTGTTGCAGAAAACAGGTCCAAGGACCTATACTATTAAAACTGAGCAAGGACAGGTCTTGACTAGTCTTGAACTAAATGTTCTTTAGTAGTCCGACTCAATAATTAAGAACATAACACTCGATGCTCCTTGTGGAGTACAGGCTCCCCTGCTAACAACAAGGCACTAACCAGAGAGGAACCCGGTAGGGATCGACTAGGAACTGCACATGTAACGTTTGTAAATAAAACCTTGTTCTTATTTTTACTTGACGTGGACTCCCCATGTCCTTATTAAAGTAAACCACTTCACTTATTCAAAATAAAATGTACTTTCAAGCTTACGTTCTCATTTAGTAGCTTACTCTTTAAGTTCTGTTATAATTGATGACTTCCGGAAATTCCTTGAGGGAGTTTCCTGATTGGTCACAGTGACCTCAGCAGGAAATTGGCAGAAACACCATTGTGTCGCCCTTGATTCAGTGTTGGACTCGCATCCCTGAGTCAGATGTTCAAGAGTTTAAGTCCCGATCCAGAGAGTTGGGCCGAGAATCCAGGGTTGACAATCCAGTGCTGAGGGACTGCCGCAATGTTGGCATGCTGCCTTTCGCATGAGGTGGTTGCTAGTGGAAGGGAAAGATCCCATAGCACTGTTCAAAGAAGAGAAGGAAATTCTCCCCAACATCCTGGCCAAAATTCATCCCTCAACAAATATCATTTATTTATTTATTTAGAGGACCCAATTATTTTCTTTTCTCATTAAGGGGCAATTTAGCGTGGCCAATGCACCTACCCTGCACATCTTTGGATTGGGGGGGTGAGACCCACGCAGACACGGAGAGAATGTGCAGACTCCACACGGACAGTGAGCCAGAACCGGGATTGAACCCGAGTCCTCGGGGCCGTGAGGTAGCAGTGCTAACCACAGTGCCATCATGCCGTCCCCTCAACAAACATCCTTAAACAGATTATCTGCTCATGATCACATTGCTGTTTTGTGTGAGCTACTTTCCTGACTAGAAACTCATAGAATCCTGACAGTGAAGAAGGAGGCCATTCGGTCCATCGAGTCAGCACCAACCCACTGAAAGGACACCCTACCTCGGACCAACCTCCACCACCGACCCGCCTTATCCCCGTAACTCCACCCAGAGTAGGCAATGTAAACCTACACCTCAAAAATAGTGAATGGGTTGAGACATCCTGAAGTCATGAAAGATTCCAGATGAATTGTGATTTTATTTCTTGCCTGTTGTGATGAGTAAAGGGCTGGGCGTGGGTTGGGACAGCTATGATGATCTCCAGAAACACATCTTTGGGTTGTGGGGGTGAGCCCCACACTGACACGGGGAGAATGTGCAAACACTACACGGACAGTGAGCCGGGACCAGGATCAAACCTGGGACCTCGGCGCCATGAGGCAATAGTGCTAACTATCTGCACATAAAGCATAGGTAAATTAGACAATTGTTAATCAAAAATGTGCCTTGGTGAAGGTGGGAGAGGAGATCCTGAAGGTAACAACAGTGTATATTATACTTTATGCTTTTCCAGTCTGTCTCCAGGCACTGAGTCCACGATGACACATCAGTTAGATGTTAGTTGATATGATGTTTGTATCTGCGCCCTGTGGTTTCTTCCCTCCAACCCGTGCTCCTGATAAAAAACAAATATTACTTTAGTGAAAGATAGGATTCAATGTGTTTTGGAGAGGTAAAGGTTTGTTGATTGAATATGTGATATTTGTCCTGGCAATACAAAGTATCTCAAAATAATTTAAGTTTAATTGGGTTGCAGTCCATTTAATGTTAATGCACCAGACACTGAATGTGACATGACAAAGAGCTGTGACCTAGTGAAATGTTGTGCTGAGGTTAAATTCCTGCTGAGAAATTGAAACAACGTCAGAAAACTGAGCAGATATTTCCTGGAAGCCAACATGTGTATGTCTGTGTGTGTGTGTCTGTGTGTGTGTGTCTAGATGTGTGTCTGTGTGTATGTCTGTGTGTGCCTGTGTGAGTATGTCTGTGTGTGTGCATTTGTATGTGTGTGTCTGTGTGTGTGTGTCTAGATGTGTGTCTGTGTGTATGTCTGTGTGAGTATGTCTGTGTGTGTGCATTTGTATGTGTGTGTCTATGTGTGTGTGTCTGTGTGTGTGTGTCTGTGTGTGTGTTTGTATGTGTGTCTATGCGTGTGCCTGTGTGTATGTTTGTGTGTGCCTGTGTGTGTGTCTGTAAAAGACCATAAGACTGTAAGACATAGGAGCAGAATTAGTCCACTCAGCCCATCGAGTCTGCTCAATCATGGCTGATATTTTTCGCATCCCATTCTCCTGCTTTCTCCCCAGAACCACTGATCCCCTTATTAATCAAGAACCTATCTATATCTGTCCTAAAGACACTCAGTGATTTGGCCTCCACAGCCTTCTGCGGCAAAGAGTTCCACAGATTCACCATCCTCTGGCTGAAGAAATTCCTCCTCATCCCTGTTTTAAAAGATCATCCCTTTAGTCTGAGATTGTGCCCTCTGCTTCTAGTATTTCCTACAAGTGGAAACATCCTCTCCACGTCCACTGTATCCAGGCCTCGCAGTATCCGGGAAATTTCAATAAGATCGCCCCTCATCCTTCTGAACTCCAACGAGTACAGACCCAGAGTCCTCAACCGTCCCTCATACAATAATCTCGGCATTCCAGTGATCATTCTTCAGAACCTCCTCTTGACCCTTTCTAAGGCCAGCACATCTTTCCTTAGATATGGGGCCCAAAACTGCTCACAATACTCCAAATGGGGTCTGACCAGAGCCTTACATAGCCTCAGAAGTACATCCTAGTCTTGTATTCTAGCCCTCTCAACATGAATGCTAACATTACATTTGCCTTCCTAACTGCCGACTGAACCTGCACATTAACCTTGAAAATCATGAACAAGTACTCCCAAGTCCCTTTGTGGTTTTGATTTCCTAAGCATCTTACCATTTAGAAAATAGTCTATGCTTCCGTTTCTCTTTCCAGAGTGCATAACCTCACACCTTTACACATTGTATTCCATCTGCCCACTCTCCTAGCCTGTCAAAGATCTTCTGCAGCCCCCTTGCTTCCTCAACACTACCTGTCCCGCTACAGATCTTTGTATCATCTGCAAACTTAGCAACAGTTCCTTCAGTTCTTTCTTCCAGATTATTAATGTATATTGTGAAAAGATGTGGTCCCAGCACAGACCCCTGAGGCACACCACTAGTCACCGGCTGCCATCCTGAAAAAGACCCTTTTATCCCCACTCTCTGCCTTCTGCCAGTCAGCCAATCCTCTATCCATGCCAGGATCTTACCCTTAACACCTTGGGCTCTTAATTTATTTAACAGTTTCCTATGCGGCACCTTGTCAAAGGCCTTCTGGAAATCTAAATAAATCACATCCACTGGTTCTCCTTTGTCTAACTTGCTTGTTACCTCCTCAAAGAACTCTAACAGATTTGTCAGACATGACCTCCCCTTGACGAAGCCATGCTGACTCAGTCCTATTTTATCATGCACTTCCAAGTACTCTGCGATCTCATCTTTAACAATGCACTCTAAAATCTTACCAATGACCGAAGTCAGGCTAACTGGCCTATGATTTACTGGCCTCTGCCTCCCTCCCTTCTTAAACAGGGGTGTTACATTAGCCATTTTCCAGTCCTCTGGGACCCTTCCTGCCTCCAGTGATTCCTGAAAGATCACCATCAATGCCTCCACAATCTCCTCAGCTATCTCTTTTAGAAAGCTGGGGGGTAGTCCATCCGGTTCAGGTGATTTATCCACCTTCAGACCTTTCAGTTTCCCCAGAACCGTCTCCTTAGTAATGGTCACTGCACTCACCTCTGCCCCCCGATTCTCCTGGAGCTCTGGCATCCCACTGGTATCTTCCACCGTGAAGACTGATGCAAAGTAACTATTCAGTTCGTCTGACTTACTTTGTTTCCTATTATTACATCTCCAGCCATATTTTCCTGGGGTACAATGTCTATGTTTGCCTCTCTCTTACATTTTATATATTGAAAAAAACTCTTCCTATCTTCCTTTATATTAGTAGCTAACTTGCACTCATACTTCATCTTCATTTTAGTTGTCCTCTGCTCGCTGTTAAAGGCTTCCCAATCCTCTGGCTTCCCACTAATCCTCGCCACTTTGTATGCTTTTTCTTTAGCTTTTCTGCTGTCTTTGACTTCCCTTGTCAGCCATGGATGCCTTGTCCTCCCCTTAGCATGTTTCCTCCTCCTTGGGATGAATTTCTGTTGCGCCTCCCGAAAAACCCAAAAAACTCTCACCATTGCTGTTCCATTGTCTTCCCTGCTAGGCTCCTTTTCCAATAAACTCTGGCCAGCTCCTCCCTCATGTTTTTGTAGTTACCCTTATTTAATTGTAATACCATTACCTCTGACTCCAGCTTCTCCCTCTCAAACTGCAGGGTAAATTCTATCATATTGTGGTCACTGCTCCCTTAGGGTTCCTTCACCCTAAGTTCCCTGATCAAGTCTGCCTCATTACACATCACCAAATCCAGAATTGCCTGTTCCCTGGTGGGTTCTGTCACAAGCTGTTCCAAAAATATATCTCTTAGACATTCTACAAATTCAATTTCTTGGGATCCACTACCAACCTGATTTTTCCAGTCCACCTGCATATTGAAGTCCCCCATGATTATTGTAATATTGCCTTTTTTACATGCCTTTTCGATCTCCTGATTTATTTTCTGCCCCACATCCTGACTACTGCGAGGGGGCCTATACATAACTCCTATCAGGGTCTTTTTACCTGTGTGTGTGTGTGTGTCTGTGTGAATGTCCGTGTGTGTGTCTGTGTGTGTGTCTGTGTATGTGTGAATGTGTATGTGTCTGTGAGTGACTGTGTGTCTGTGTGTGTGTGTGTGTGTGTGCGTCTATGTGTGTGTGTATCTGTGTGAGTGTCTGTGTATGTGTGTGTCTGTGTGAGTGTCTGTGTGCGTGTGTGTGAGTGTGTGTCTGTGAGTGGCTGTGTGTCTGTGTGTGTGGCTGTGTGAGTGTCTGTGTGTCTGTGTGAGTGACTATGTGTGAGTGAGTATGTGTATATGTGTGACTGTGTGACTGTGAGTGAATGTGTGTGTGTGTGTGTGTGTGTGTGTGACTGTGTGAGTGAGTGTGTGTGTGTGTGACTGTGTGAGTGTCTGTGTGTCTGTGTGAGTGACTATGTGTGAGTGAGTATGTGTATATGTGTGACTGTGTGTGTGACTGTGAGTAAATGTGTGTGTGTGTGTGTGACTGTGTGAGTGAGTGTGTGTGTGTGACTGTGTGTGTGTGTGACTGTGTGTGCTTACTGGGGAAGTTTTAAGAAGATAGTTTCCAGGTTACAATTGTCTGGTAACCAGTTCTTGCAACATTTTAAAAAGTAAGGGCAGAGGGCCTAGATAATCTGAGCACTCCTCCCATTTCAACCCTAACAGTTTCCAGGCTGAAACATTAATGCAGTATTGAGGGAATATATTGATGTCATCATTGTCATAATATACACCAACATATCATGGTGCAGACACACACTGATGGACACACACAGGGACCAATCAACATGTACAAACACCGCAGCCAATCACCAGTTAGAATACACACACTATAAAGGCAGAGGGCACCACGGTTCCCGCTCATTCTGGGTGCTGCCTCTCAGTGTAACAAGAACTCACCCAGCCTAGCACAGACTTACAACATGTGCTGAGAGAATCAACTGGTTCGGACAAGGCTTAGGTCTCTCGTTTAAGTTAGCATCATTTAGACCCACAGTCATCGTGTGTTAGTTAGTTAGAAGTAGTTAATAAAATTGAGTTGAACCTTCATCAGTGTTGGAAGTGTCTGTTCATCTCTTAAGTCTACACTAGCCAACACTTCAATCATCTGATCGACAATCATGCCATTTCAGGCAGATCACGTGGTAATTTTTGATAGAGAGCTGGATAATTCTCCATGGTACCCTATCCAATATTTTTCCCTCATCAAACACACTCAAATAGATAATGTGGTAATCATTATATTGCTATTCATGGGAACATGTTGCCTGCCATGCTCTGTTACAATTCAGTATTGACAACACTTCAAATGGAATGAATTGTCAGTAAAATCATTTGGGATATCCTGAGAATGGAAAAGGTGAATCGTTCTTTCTTGTGTGTAGTTGGAGTTGGGTCAGCTCTGATGCTCCCCAAAAATAACCTGCCAAAACTCAGCAACCGAATGCAGCCGTCGGTCACTTGAATGGTTTTGAAAATTCATTCATGGGATGTGGGTGTCGCTGGCTAGGCCAGCATTGATGAGCCATCCTGTCGTGGAAATAATAATAGACAGAGGCTTCGAGCTTCGTTCCAGGAATTTTATCAACACAATGTCGTGGAGAGGCTGCAACGGTCGATGACCATTCCAAGCACTCTGAGATTAGACCAAAGAAAGCCATATCTTTATCATCTGAAATAAACAGTTCTGGAAGTAAACAGCATCTGACTGGCCATGTTTATATTAAACTAACCTTGGGAAAGTGCATAGTTCTTGCCCTTGATTGAAAACAACCTGTCAACATAAAAAGGCCAAATGTTTCTAAGCAGTACGTTGGTACATTTACCCGACATCCTAAGATGTGGCTAAAAGCAGTGTTAAAATATAGTCAAGCAATCCCATCATGCTTTAGCAAGTGCCTTTTCTGTAATACCAACTAGATATTAATGTATGCTCTAAGCAGGCAACTCTAACCTCACATTACTTTCCCCTCCACACATCCCCAATTGCCCTTCAGAAGGTGGTGGTGAGCTGCCTTCTTGAACCGCTG
Source organism: Scyliorhinus canicula (assembly GCF_902713615.1). Classification (NCBI taxonomy): domain Eukaryota; kingdom Metazoa; phylum Chordata; class Chondrichthyes; order Carcharhiniformes; family Scyliorhinidae; genus Scyliorhinus; species Scyliorhinus canicula. The sequence continues at coordinate 8,772,521 of NC_052152.1, read as the reverse complement.
CAGTCCATGTGGTGTAGGTACACCCACCATGCTGTTAGGGAGGGAGGTCCAGGATTTTGACCCAGCGACAGTGAAGGAAAGGAATGGTGATATGTTTCCAAGTCAGGATGCTGTGTGGCTGGAGGGGAGCCTCCAGGTGGTGGTGTTGCCAGGTATCTGCTGCTCTTGTCCACCCAGCTGCTAGTGGCTGTGCGTTTGGAAGTTGCTGCCGAAGGACCCTTTTCAAGTTCCTGCAGTGCATCTTGTAGATGGCACACACAGCTGCCACTGTGCATCGGCGATGGAGGGAGTGAATGTTTGTGGAAGGGGGAGCAATCAAGCGGGCTGCTTTGTCCTGGATGGTGTCGAGCTTCTTGAGTGTTGTTGGAGCTGCACTCATCCAGGCAAGTGGAGAGTATTCCATTACACTACTGACTTGCGCCTTATAGACCAGGGTCTGGTTTAGCACAGTGGGCTAATCAGCTGGCTTGTAAAGCAGAACAAGGCCAGCAGCGCGGGTTCAATTCCAGTACCAGCCTCCCCGAACAGGCGGAGGAATGTGGCGACGAGGGGCTTTTCACAGTAACTTGATTTGAAGCCTACTTGTGACAATAAGCGATTTTAATTTCATTTCATTCATTCACAGATGGCGGGACAGGCTTCAGCGAGACAGGACGGGAGTTACTCACCGCAGGATTCCCCGCCTCTACCCTGTTCTTGTAGCCACACTATCTATATGGTTATTCATGAAGGCCACACCTTCCCAACCTGCACCTCACCTGAGGTGTGCTGACCCTCAGGTTAAATCACCACAAGTCAGCTCGCCCCCTCAAAGGCGAAAGCAGATTGTGTTCATCAAGCACTGTGGTGACTTTACATTTATATGGCTAGTCCAGTTCCGTTTCTGGTCAATGGTAACCCTCAGGATGTTGATAGTGGGGGTTTATTTGATGATAACATCATTGAATGTCAAGGGGCGCTGACCAGATTCTCTACTGTCGGGTATGGTCATTGACTAGCTCTTGTGTGGCACAAACGTTCACATGAAAATCCACCTCATGAGAATGGGGTAGTGCCTTGAAATAACATTAGAATGTCCAAATATGTGCTTTGGATGTTGAGTGTCATGGTGTGTGTAACTACACCTTGTCCTTTTCACATTCACACCCTGCGCTCCTGATAAGAAAACAAACATTTGCCAAAGATAGGATTCAGTGTGTTTGATACAAAAATTGTTTTCAGAGGGCTGAAGGTTATTTTCTGAACAAGTGACTCTTTTTTTGGCAAAGTAAAGATCATCAACAAGCTTGGAAATGTTAATCTCAATCCCCTTGTCTAGGTCATGACCATAGACGGTAAATACTTCAGGCCCAAGTGCTGATCTTTGCAGTACCTGCTTGGCATAGCCTGCTGGCCCCAAAAGAACCCTTTTATCAGTACTCTCTGTTTATTTTTCTTCATTAAACGCGTTAATGTACTACTCCCAATCCCATTGATCGTAATATTATGCAATAAACTAATATGTAACATCTTATCAAATGTTTATTTTTGAATCCAAATGTACTCCACCCTATTCTCCACTCCTACAAGTTATGTCCTCAAAAAACCCAAACGGGGTGAAATTCCCCGACCCCCAGTAGGGTCGGAGAATCGCCTGGGGCCTCCGAAAATCCAGCCCCCGCTGTGGCAGAGATTCTCCGTCACCCGGGAAGTGGCGGCGGCGGGAATCTCGCCACTCCAATCGGAGAGGCCCCTGCGGCGATTCTCCGGCCCGCGATGGGCCAAAGTCCCGCCACTGGGAGGCCTCTCCTGCCGCCAACGTTTGAACCACCTCTGATGGCGGCGGGATCGGTGGCACGAGCGAGCCCCCGGGGTCCTGGGGGGGGGTGGGGGGCGATCGAACCCCGGGGGGTGCCCCCACGGTGGCCAGGCCCGCGATCGGAGCCCCCCGCTCACACGGCCTCTGCCATGGCGGAATCGGAAGAGAAACCCACACCGCGCATGCGCCGGTGGTGACATCAGCGGCAGCTGGCCGCTGACGTCACCGCCGGCGCATACGCCGACCCACGAAGGCCTTTCGGCCAGCCCCGCTACCGGGGGCGCCGGTTTATTGCGCCAGTCTTCTGGTGCCAACCGCTCTGGCGTGGGGCTAGCCCCCAAAGGTGCGGAGAATTCCCCACCTTTGGGGAGGCCCGATCCCGGAGTGGTTGGCGCCACTCCCCTACGCCGGGACCCCCGTCACGCCGGGTTCGATTGCCCCCCGCCCCCCCCAGGACCCCGGGGGCCCGCTCGCGCCACCGATCCCGCCGCCACCAGAGGTGGTTCAAACCTCGGCGGCGAGAGAGGCCTCCCAGTGGCGGGACTTCGGCCCATCCGGGCCGGAGAATCACCGCAGGGGCCTCGCCGATTGGAGTGACGAGATTCCTGCCCCCGCCACTTCCCGGGTGGCGGAGAATCTCTGCCACGGTGGGGGCAGGATTTTCGGCGGCCCCAGGCGATTCTCCGACCCTGCTGGGGGTCGGAGAATTTCGCCCATGATTTCCCTTTCATAAGTTGTATCGGATTGATCGGACTATAATTTTCCACCACCCAATTGCTACTAATAGATTTTAGCATTTTGCCTATTATTGATGTTAAGCTAACTGACCATCATTCCCAGTTTTTCCTTTTCCTTCTGAAGGATTCAGAATTTGGGTTACCCTCCATTTTGGATTGTTCCTCCATTTTGTATTGGTCAGAACAGAGGGCGGGATTCCTTCAGCCCGCAGCCGGGCCGGAGAATCCCCACGACCGGCGCAAATCACGCCACACTGTCTCGCGGCGTCACACGATTTTCCGCATAGCAGAGAATCGGCCCCATTGGCTCTACGCAGCCGGCCCGCCGATTCTCGGGCCTGGATGGGCTGAGCGGCCGTCGTAGAAATGCAGAGTCCCGCCGGCGTCGTCCACACCTGCTCTTAGCCAGCTGGAACTCAGCATTGAAGGGTCGGGTGGCGGCCTGCGGTGGAGGGGGGAGGCGGTTGGCCGACCCAAGGGGGGGGCTTCTGATGTGGCCTGGCCCGCGATCGGGGCCCACCAATTGGCGGGCTGGCCTCTCTGTCTCCTGGCCTCCTTTCTTCCACCCTAGCACCTGTACTCCTGCACCATGTTGCGGCGGGGCCGGCACGGACAAGGGAGACACCACGCATGTGCGGAAATAGCGGCGGTGGGACTTTGAAGCGCGGGTTTGCGACGGACCCACTGCGCATGCGCGCATCTCCCGGCGCCCATTCCACGGCCGGATCAGCAGCTGGAGCGGTGTGAACCTCTCCAGCGCCGTGCTGGCCCCCTGTAGGGGCCAGAATTGCTGATCCTGGGGCCATGTTGACGCTGTCGAGAAACGCGACGGCGTTTCCGACGGCGTCAACACTTAGCCTCAGGATCAGAGAATCCCACCCTGACTGTCTGTTAATTCAACTGAACCCCATTTTGAACAAAACATGCTAAAGCCAGGCATAACCTAATGAAACTGCCCCCCTATGCTAACTCCCAGGAATAGCTCATGGCCACCTGACATTGGTTCCTGCTCATTAACAGTTGTTGTTCCATTTGCCTCCAGCAATAACGTGGCTTTCTGACAGAAACTTCATTAACTTCTGCCCCAGTAACATTTGTCCGGTTGGCCAGTGTACATAACTCAGAGGCAACGGGCAGGGGCCTGTGCTTGAGACTACAGCATTTGTAGGATTCGCAGGATATGTATTACCAGAATTGTCTGGCTGAATTAAGCCTTCATTAAACCAAAATGCTGTTTGTGATACCTGTGGTATTATCCTAAATGTAAGAACTGCAAGGGTAATGAAATGTCTAAAATAGTCACTAGAGGGAGCTGCAGTTACAAGTATATAAGGCATGGATGCCGTGCCTTGTGGGGGAGATAGTGTGCAGGAGTTAGCTAGAGACAGTCAGAAGTAAAGATAGTGTGAGTAAGAGCAGATCACAGTTGAAAAATGAAACAAAATGAAAAATGAAGTGAAAATCGCTTATTGTCACGAGTAGGCTTCAAATGAAGTTACTGTGAAAAGCCCCTAGTTGCCACATTCCGGCGCCTGTTCAGGGAGGCTGGTATGGGAATTGAACCGTGCTGCTGGCCCGCCTTGGTCTGCTTTAAAAGCCAGCGATTTAGCCCAGTGTGCTAAACCAGCCCCAGTTTATATCAGTTAAAGCAGTTTATATACCAGTTTATATCAGTATAAAGTTTAGTTGCAGATGAGTGTAGTTTATATGTTAATAATCAACTGTGCATTCGTTAGGAGTACGTGTCGAATCCAAGTTAGTAGCGTTAATAAATGTATAGCTTTGTGAACACTACGCCAACCATCCTGAATTTAGCAATACAAAGAACACCACATACCCATTGATTTAAGGCCTGAGAAAATGCTGACGAGCTTGGAAAAGGTGCAAAGGAGATTTACCAGGATGTTGCCTGGAATGGAGAGTAGGTCATACGAGGAAAGGTTGAGGGTGCTAGGCCTTTTCTCATTAGAACGGAGAAGGATGAGGGGCGACTTGATAGAGGTTTATAAGATGATCAGGGGAATAGATAGAGTAGACAGTCAGAGACTTTTTCCCCGGGTGGAACACACCATTACAAGGGGACATAAATTTAAGATAAATGGTGGAAGATATAGAGGGGATGTCAGAGGTAGGTTCTTTACCCAGAGAGTAGTGGGGGCATGGAATGCACTGCCTGTGGTAGTAGTTGAGTCGGAAAATTTATGGACCTTCAAGCGGCTATTGGATAGGTACTTGGATTAGGGTAGATTAAGGGAGTGTAGGTTAACTTCTTAAGGGCAGCACGGTAGCATTGTGGCTAGCACAATTGCTTCACAGCTCCAGGGTCCCAAGTTCGATTTCGACTTGGGTCACTGTCTGTGTGGAGTCTGCACATCCTCCCCGTGACTGCGTGGGTTTCCTCCGGGTACTCCGGTTTCCTCCCACAGTCCAAAGATGTGCAGGTTGGGTGGATTGGCCATGAAAAATTGTCCAAAATTCTATGATTAACCTAGGACAAAAGTTTGGCGCAACATCGTGGGCCGAAGGGCCTGTTCTGTGCTGTATTTCTCTATATCTCTAGAGGACAGACAATTATCACAGGAGTGTTAATACCTCAAGGCAAGTGGGCTGTTTGTTTATTTTATCATCCAAAAGAGCACATAGCAGAGGATTGGACAGATGTTCACATAATGATCTTTCTTATAAGTGTTGCAAAGAAGTAAGTACTTTCAACTCTGAATTGGAATTTGTAACAGTATATGGTTAACTTGTAATGATACAAGTCTTTAGCTCATTGTTATTATCCACCACAGTGCATTATGATAATAATAATAATCTTTATTGTCACAAATACTTTAACACTGCAATGAAGTTACTGTGAAAAGCCCCTAGTCGCCACATTCCGGTACCTTTTCGGGTACACAGAGGGAGAATTAACAATGTCCAACTTACCCAACAGCACGTCTTTCAGGATTTGTCGGAGGAAACCCAGGCAAACGTGCAGACTCCGCACAGACAGTGACCCAAGCCAGGAATCGAACCTGGGACCCTGGCGCTGTGAAGCAACAGTGCTAACCACTGTCCTACCGTGCTGCATTGGAGCACAGGTTCTTAACCAGGGCTTGAGCGAACAATTAGGTTCACTTAAAAAACGGCTTTAGATGAATAAAACTATTGCTTAATGTCCACGATGACACCCAGAATGCTGCTCCCACCCAGTGGCTCTCTGGGGAACTGCACATAGAATCTCATATTGATCAGTTTCCAGTCCTCAGTTCCTACTTTTAACCTTCAAACTGCACAGGGGTACAGAGGTGATCCATGCTCAATGCTCCTTCAGTTGGCGGCGTGTATAATTACTATTGGTGAGGAAGGAACGGCAGATTAAACTTGTGCAGCCTCAACGGTATCATAGTTTCCAATGTCGCACTTGATCATTTCTGCCTCTGCGGCTGAATATCTGCAATAGGAAATGAGCATTTACAATCACCGGGTGATGAACATGAACCAAAAGTGTACAACCCTCCCCATTCCTTCAAATCCACAGTAAATGTCACGTGATGTCAGGTTCGATTCCCCGCTGAGTCACTGTCTGTGCGGAGTCTGCACGTTCTCCCCGTGTCTGCGTGGGTTTCCTCCGGGTGCTCCGGTTTCATCCCACAGTCCAAAGACGTGCAGCTTAGGTGGATTGGCCATGCTAAATTGCCCTTAGTGACCAAAAAGGTTAGGAGGGGTTATTGAGTTCCGGGGATAGGGTGGAAGTGAGGGTTTAAGTGGGTCAGTGCAGGCTCGATGGGTCGAATGGCCTCCTTCTGCACTGTATGTTCTATGTGATACTCAGCAATGCTCCAGACAAAAAGTGCACTCTGAGAGAGAGAGAGTAAAACAAGAATTTGAACTCCTCAGGTCATTTCTGGGAACTGTGATAACTAAAGACAAGAAACAGACTTATCTAGAGTTAGACGTTGCATTGTCAGAGCAGAATAAAGAAGGGGCAGCAGAGAGATTGCGCTTTGTTGACCTAACACTGGGAAGTATAGTTGCAGGTTGACAGAACCAAAGATTCTGAAGGTCTGAATGTGCCCAAGTTGTTATGTTGATTCTAAGCCAGTTAGTGTAGTATGAAACTAGACACTAATACTTTTCTTGATGATAAGTTTATTTACAGAATGCGGCATTACAGTTTCATAGATTATCATAGAATTTACAGTGCAGAAGGAGGCCATTCGGCCTATTGAGTCTGCACCGGCTCTTGGAAAGAGCACCCTACCCAAGGTCAACACCTCCACCCGATCCCCATAACCCAGTAACCCAACCCAACACTAAGGGCAATTTTGGACACTAAAGTCAATTTATCATGGCCAATCCACCTAACCTGCACATCTTTGGACTGTGGGAGGAAACCGGAGCACCCGGAGGAAACCCACGCACACACGGGGAGGATGTGCAGACTCCGCACAGACAGTGACCCAAGCCGGAATCGAACCTGGGACCCTGGAGCTGTGAAGCAATTATGCTATCCACAATGCTACCTACACAGTGTTCCAACAGTCTCTCCTTACAAATGTTCTAAGTCATAGAGTAATAGGGTGGGATTTTCTGCACAACCCACCTGTTATAGCAGCCATGAGACTCATGGGGATGGCCCGATCAATGTCCCCATAGGGAACATTGAATATAGCTCCCCTATTGAGGGACGCAGGCCCAATGGCATGGCTCATTAATACCCCAAGATAAAATGTGGCTCAAAAGGGAGCGGATATCTCTGGACGGTTCCGGCTGGGACTTGAAGTGTGGCTTAGTTGCTGAATTTCCTAACCGTGAGTCGGAAATAAACTATTTTTGACTTACCTTCTTGGAGCTCCCCACATTGACTACAATACCGGCACGTGTTCCATGGTGGCGGAGGCTGCCTATCATTGGTCAGCGGTCTGATCTTCTGGTCCCGCCCTTGCTAATGAGGTTCCCCGTTAAATGCGCCCCTCGGAAACCTGTGGTGAGGGTGCACCTACGAAGGGGTCAGAAGATCTCACCGGTGTGAATGGACAGCAAATTCCAGCCAAAGAGCTGCACAGTACAGAAAGAGGCCCTTTGGCCCATCCTGTCTGAACCAGCAATCAAGCACCTATCTATTCTAATCCCATTTTCCAGCACTTGTTCTGTAGCCTTGTGCGCTACGGCATTTCAATTGCTCATCTAAATGCTTCTTAAAAGTTGTGAGGGTTCCAGTCCCTCCCGCCCCTTTCAGGCAGCGAGTTCCAGATTCCCACCACCCAGAATCGGCGGCAATCGCACCGGCTATTGAAAGCAGCCCCCGCGGCGATTCTGCGCGCTTGACAGGCCAAGTGCCCACCGAGTACCGCCGAGTCCCGCCGGCGTCGTTTGTGTATGGTCCTACCCGGCGGGACCTCACGTTCTGGCTGCATGGGCCGCCCTGGTGAGGTGGCGGGGTGGGGGGTGGGGGGGGGGGGGGTCTGACTCCGGTGGGGGCCTCCACGGTGGCCAGGCACGCGATCGGGGGCCAACGATCAGCGAGGGCCTATGTTCCTCTGCGCCGGGTTCCTGTAGGGCTCTGCCATTTTGCTCGGGGGCCAGCGCGAAGACAGCCATGACATGCATGCGCTGACCCGCGCCGGCCATGTAGGGACGGTTTTCGGCGCCGGAGCAGCGGACGGCACTCCGGCACCATGCTAGCCCCCAAGGAAGGGGTGAATGACTGGGTCTGGAGGCCCGTTGCTCTGGCGTCACTTGCGCCGTTTTGGACGCAGTCTGAATCCAGAGAATTGATAAGGATCCAGTTACCATAAAGAGATGTAAAATGATCAAGAAATAAGACAGCTTGAATTGGAATTAAAATAAAAGGAAAGATGGAGGCTGAAAACGAAAGAGCGGCACTGACAGAAAAGAGAGAGAAAGGCAATGGTGTAAGCAAAAGAAAGAGAGAGAGAGCGTGGCAATCACAAGAAAAAAAAGTAAAGATAGAGAATTTAAACTCAGAAAATGGAAATAAGTAGAGGGAGTTGGAAAGACAAAGAGAATATCAATTTAAATTTTGGCGTTAAATGCAGGCAGGGTGGACAATCTAGAGGAAGGTGCAACCCCTCCTCGTGGGAACATGTTTAAGTATGTTCAAGCGTTGCCAAGGTTTGACGAGAAAGATGTGGAAACTTTTTTTATCTCATTTGAAAAAGTGTTGAAGAACTGGAATTGGACAAAGGCCATGTGGGTAATGTTGGTTCAAACAAAGTTGGCAGGTGGAGCTAGTGAAGTGTTTGCACCACCATCAGAGGAGGTATCTGTGTATTATGATGAGGTGAAAAAAAGCATAGTAAGTGCTGATGCACCATCAATTGGACACGAGACGAAGATGAGATCCAAACAATAGGCTTTAATGCACAAGATGTGTGCCTGGCAGCAGACCAATTGGCTGAGAGCACATGACTTACCCGGGCCAATGGGTAGCGAGTCCTCTGCACCAATAGCGGCTCACTTCTAAGGTACCGTAATACCCCTAGTCATACTACCACATTCACCCCTTGTTGAAAAAGAAGCGGGGGGGGAGGGAGGAAGGCGGGCATGGGGGGGTATGGGGGGGGGGGGGTGGTGTCCCGTAAATACGTGAGACTGGTAGTATGACTAGAGATGTTTAGGTCGTACCGTCGCATTGATGATGGCTGCCCACCGACCCGTAACTTATGTGCAAAAGGGAAAACATCAACTATGTACAGTGTGCACAATTAAGGGGGGGGGGGGGGGGGGGGGGGGGGGGGAGGGTGAACAGGTAAAGAACAAAAGAAAATCACAAGAGTCCATCTGCAGGCAGAAGTCCACCAGTAGGTCACATCGATTCAATCAGTCGAGTAGGCGCCTTTGATGTCCTGCTTGACCTGCGCAGCGGTGCCATTTGGTCCAGGATCCTAATATCGTCGGCAGCCTAAGTTAAGTCATGATCCAGAGCAATAATAACCGAAAACCAGTTGGACACCTGTTCATTCAAAAAGCATTTTCTTCCTTTGGTTCTGTTCCAGATTCACCTTTGAGGAACTTTGTGAGCTGGACACAGTATTCCTGTAAAAGGGCGGAATGGACTCCAGACTCCAGTCTGTGCCAACGAAAACTCTCCTGCTTCTCAGTCTCCTGCTTCAGGCCACAAGAGGCACAATCCTGAAGAAATGTGCAGTCGGCAAGACTTTAAAGGATAATGGATTTGATGGATTCAGCGGATATACTGCAGGAGACTGTGAGTCACTGCGTCAGTTCTCGTTAACACAGCCGAGCGCGCTAGAATATTCCCGCTCGACCGGGGCTTCCCCTTGACCTCACTGCCTCCCACAATGGTGACAATTTAAGGTCACAGGCTCCTGTCGGTGGATTAGACAGTAAATGCAGTGTGTGGTGTCGAACTGGGCTGTACAGACCACAAAGGCCAGAGTTCCAGAACATTCACTGTCAGCTTGGGTCATGTGACTGGACAGTATCCCAGGAAATGTGAGGAGGGGGGGTGGAATTCCAGAGCTTAGCGTGTAACCAATATGAGAATTTGATACTCCCAACCCTGGGGGAGGGTTTGCAGGGAGAGGGGTGGAAATCCGGCACCTTAGCAGCAGCTGTGCAGTCATCACAGATAGATAGATAGATTTTTGAAGAATAAAGGGATTAAGGGTTATGGTGTTCGGGCGGAAAAGTAGAGCTGAGTCCACAAAAGATCAGCCATGATCTCATTGAATGGCGGAGCAGGCTCGAAGGGCCAGATGGCCTCTCCTTTTTTTAAAATTTAGAGTACCAATTAATTTTTTCCTATTAAGGGGCAATTTAGCGTGGCCAATCCACCTACCGTGCACATCTTTAGGTTGTGGGGGCAAAATCCACGCAAACACGGGGAGAATGTGCAAACTCCACACGGACAGTGACCCAGAGCCGGTATCGAACCTGGGACCTCGGCGCCGTGAGGCAGCAGGGCTAACCCACTGCGCCACAGTGCTGCCCTAAGTCCCTGATATGATGAGGGAGAACTCCTCCGTAGAGGCGCCTCCACTGGAGATCTCCACCGCTGGACGGCAACAAGGCATGGGCATGCCCAGGCGACAAGTAAGGACAAGGAAGTGAAGGGTATGCAGCAGCAGCCCAGATAGGAAACCCCTCCATGTAGTATGAAAGGACACAGAGGGCATTTCCACGAGGCAGCTCAGACTGTGGGGCTTTGCATCCCGAGGCAGGAGGCAGGCTTTGGGGCCAATGTGGCCAATGTGGAATTCGTCCGAGCAGGGGCTCGCTCAGATGGGGAGGTCCACCGCACACCCGTTGCCTTTTCAAGCCACACGTGCAGCCAGGTCTGAGCACGACCATTTTAATGTCTTATCAGTCACAAGCTAGTCAGACATTCCAAAGTGTTCCAGTTGTCTGTATTTCTCGGATAATCATTGTCACGTGTTTAACTAGCAATTCCCTCAACAAGGTAATTGACGCACGGTGATTAATGTTACTTTGGCAGATAACCCTCTTTTCCTTGAGTTTTACAAGAAAGAAAATTAAAGCACATTCCTTTGAATCTAAATAAAAGTAAATGATGCCACATTTCCACATCTATGGCACCGTAATTCCTTTAACAGCGCGGTAGCATGGTGGTTAGCATAAATGCTTCACAGCTCCAGGGTCCCAGGTTTGATTCCCGGCTGGGTCACTGTGCGGAGTTTGCACGTCCTCCCTGTGTGTGCGTGGGTTTCCTCCGGGTGCTCCGGTTTCCTCCCACAGTCCAAAGATGTGCGGGTTAGGTGGATTGGCTATGCTAAATTGCCCGTAGTGTCCTAAAAAGTAAGGTTAAGGGGGGGTGTTCTTGGGTTACGGGTATAGGGTGGATATGTGGGTTTGAGTAGGGTGATCATTGCTCGGCACAACATCGAGGGCCGAACGGCCTGTACTGTTCTATATACATGAGCCATTATCAAAGAAACAGATATTATAACATGAGACGCCCTTCTTCTAACACATTTAGTAATTTCTTAGAGCAGGCACTTCTTTTTGTAAAACAGTCCAATAGCTTTTGACTTGTGTCAACCCATTGCATTTTAGAGATTTCCCTTCTCTCTAACGTTTCTTTTATGCTGGCTAGGTCTACACTTAGTCTTTTCCCAGTCATACAACTCCCTGAGTAAGTGCACGGTCCATTCCAGCCCGACAGACCCCAGTGTCCCAACACAAGTGAACTAACCAATAATTTGTGTAAAGTTTCTGAGATCTTTGGCCCTTGGCTGCTCCAATGACTTACAGGCACCAGATTTGTAAGTGAAACAAAACAACAGTTTATTTGTAACACAAACAGAGATAAGATATGCAATACTTATAATAAAACAACGGCCAGCAAATCTTTTATTCCCCCTTTTATAGATCCACCTTCTACCCAAACAGGCACAGGACCGAGGGAGGGGTAATAATAATAGGAATTAAAATATGAAATGGAAGATGAGTACCTTTGCTTCGGATGGTGAAGTGGTTGTAGCAGGCTATCCTCCCAGGCTGCTTGAGGATCAAAGCCACCAATGTATGGCTAAGTATGGTCTCCTGGCGTGTGCACTCAGTCAGTACTCTCCAGCTGTATAATATTTATTAAACTGGACCATCACTCAGAAGATCTGCCTCAGGCCGCTATAATTCCTATTTGTTTCCAATTCCACCAGAATGTCCCCTAGTTTTACTGAGGAAAACGTTGTCAGAGAAGCAACCTCCATGATATTTTGGAGAGGATTTTTCAGGATTGATTGATTTATTGATTTGATTTATTGTCACATGTACCGAAGTACAGTGAAAAGTATTTTTCTACGGCCGAGGAACGTACACAATACGTACATAGTAGACACAAGAAAAATCAACAGAGAACATTGACAAATGGTACATCGACAAACAGTGATTGGTTACAGTGTGGAACAAGGGGCCAAACAAAGCAAATACATGAGCAAGAGCAGCATAGGGTGTCGTGAATAGTGTTTCTTACAGGGAACAGATCAGTCCAAGGGGGAGTCGTTGAGGAGTCTTGTAGATGTGGGGAAGAAGCTGTTCCTATGTCTGGATGTGTGTGTCTTCAGACTTCTGTACTTTCTGCCTGATGGAAGGGTTTGGAAGAAGGCAATGCCTGGGAGGGAAGGTCTCGGATAATTCTGTCTGCCTTCCGCAGGCAGCGAGAGGCGTATACAGAATCAATGTGGGGGTTTGATGTTGAAAACTCACCACTATTCTTAGAAATCCCCCTATACCAAAAAAGGCCGACATTCTAAATGGTGAACAGGGATTCTCACTCCCTGACTCCGATGCAGGCTTCAGTGGGTGCTATTGAGGTCAAACTATGTTTTCAAGTTATCCCCGGTATAACCCATACCTTCACAGAAGATTTAATCTACTTACCACTTAGTAGCATCGATCCTGGGTCCGCATTGCTAAGTAAGTAAAGTAGACTTTGAAATAACCACTTTTTCATGTTAAAACTTTTAAGTTATTTTATTATTATATTTTTTTCTTTTAAAAGCTGCAATCACTGTATTTACAGAAAGGTAAAACGATCTTGCTTCTGGGTCCTTCTGGTTGGTTGAAGGGACCTTCAGGCCCACCTTGACAATCAGTCTTTAAAGTCTGTGTCTTCTTTAGGTGTATTCGCTGGTGAGCTCGGTTGCTATGTCCTATCTTTCCCATGTACCGAGCTGTGAGAACTGGCCTGCTGACTGTATCTGAGCTGACTCTGACTCCTCTTTAAATTCTGGTCTTCCTTAGATGTATTAGCTGTTTTAACTCGGCTACTTGGCTCCGTCCCTTTCCCATGACCGAGCAGACTGTAAGCTGACTCTACTTGCTCTCTTGTTCCTTCTCTGCTTCTCTGCCCCTTTCTCATGGCTTATATATTTTTCCAACAGTTATTAAGTTTTTGTGGCTTTATTGTAAAGTAACTTTTATTTCACTTGGATTATAAAAGGTATCTTTGATCAAACTTTTTCTAACACGATTAAGAATTCATTTTGGGTATGGCCTCACCTCTCAGATATCTGATTACATTGTTTTCTTTGTGATGTTCAAAATGCTCGATTTCAAGGTGTTACTTTTAATTCCTGTCAGTTCTATAGCTTTATTATCCAATTGTGTCCCCAGCTCATAATTTTGACTTTGATTTTGGCTTTAAATTATGTTTCTCGTCGACTGATAATCTCCAATTTTCTTTAATTTACCTGGTGTTAGCAGAATTTGACACTTATATATTTGCCCCCCTAGTCATTCTTTTCTATCTGCTGATTTTACTTCAATTAAGCTGTGAATCATTGGTTTTAGCTGTATGCTAAAATCCACTTGGTTATAACTTGAAAGGTTTACATTTATCACCTAGCTCAACTGAAACCCTCATCCATGCTTTTCCAGATGCTTACTAAAACGGTTAATTTCAATGAAAGAGTAAGCCATTGTTTTTAGCTTCATACAAAAATCCTGTTTGTTTGCTAAGCCTGCTTGGGAGAAGAAATCTGCATTTTATAATCCTGCTCTTTGCAGCTGCTGTTAACCCTTCGTGGGATCTTTCCCTGTATCCTCTCATGTTTCTCTCAGACCAGATATTGCCAGACTTCCATGTTTCAAATGACACATGTGTCCATATTTTCAATTACAGGTGGCAAGTTTCTGTGATGCGTTGGGCTGAGTTCACCACACTCTGCAGCTTCTTGTGATCTTGGGCCAAGCAGTTGCCATACCAAGCTGTGATGCAGCCGGACAGGATGCTTTCTGTCGCACATCTGTCGATGCATACATGCTGAATTTCTTTAGCTTCCGTAGGAAGTAGAGACGTTGTTGGGCTTTCTTGACTGTTGCATCAACGTGAGTGGACCAGGACAGACTGTTGGTGATGGTGACCCCCAAGAAACTAAAGCTATCGACCATCTCCACTTCGGAGCCATTGATGCAGATGGGACTGTGTGTCGTGCTGCGCTTCCTGAAGGCAATGATCAGTTCCTTGGTCCTTCCTGCATTTAGTGAGAGGTTGTTTTCTGTACACCAAGCAACCAAGTGATTTATCTTTCTCCTGTAGTCTGATTCATCGTTGTTTGAGATACGGCCCACCACAATCGTATCATCCGCAAACTTATAGATTGAGTTGGAGTTAAATCTTGCCACACAATCATGTGTATATAGGGAGTACAGTAGAGGACTGTGCACACATCCTTGCGGGGCCCTGGTGTTGAGGACTATTGTGGAGGAGGTGCTGTTGACTATCCTGACAGATTGCGGACTGTTGGTGAGGAAGTCGAGGATCCAGCTGCACAGGGAGGGGTCAAGTCCAAGATTGCGGAGTTTGGTTATTCGTCTTGTTGGGATAATGGTGTTGAAGGCGGAGCTGTATTCGATGAACAGCAGTCTGACGTAGATTTCCTTGTTGTCGAGGTTTTCGAGTGTTGATTGTAGAGCCAGGGAGATAGCATCTGCTGTGGACGGGTTGCGGTGATCGGCAAACTGCAGTGGATCGAGACAGTCTGGGAGGCTGGCAGTGATCCATCTCATGAGTAGCCGCTCAAAGCATTTCATGATAACAGATGTCAGGGCCACCGGTCGTTAGTTGTTGAGGCAGGCTACCTTGTTCTTCTTCGGTACTGGGTCTTATGATGGTCTTCTTGAAGGAGATGGAGACCTCAGAGCGGAGGAGTGAGGTGGTGAAGATATCTGCGAATACACTCGCCAGCTGGTCTGCGCAGGTTCTGAGTGCTCGCCCAGGGACTCCGTCGGGGCCCGTCGCTTTCCACGGGTTTACATTCAAGAAGGCAGCTCTTACCTCTGAGGCTGCAATAGTGGGTATGGGTGTGTCCAGGGCTGTTGGGGCGGGTGGCACTGATACATTGGCTGACTGCACAAAGCGGGCATAGAACTTGTTCCGATCATCGGGTAGGGATGCTCCAGCCCCAGATATTCCGCCTGGTCTTGCTTTATAGCCTGTGATCTTGTGTAGGCCCTGCCATAGTCATCATGGGTTAGTGTCGTTGGCCTGGGACTCTAGTTTGCTGCTGTATTGTCTTAGGAGGCGAAACCCAAAGAGTTCCCTCCAGCTCTGCCTTCAAAAATTAAACACTTGCAGGCTGGATAGGTAGGAAAAGCCAGCTGGATCTGTTTTCCTGGGGCGATCCACAGCTTAAGTCTTAATCTGCTGCAGGATTTTAAAACAAACGGCCCAACCTGCGCCCAGTGGCTGGACTGGACTTCTTTGCAGTTCAACCTGGCTGTACAGAGACAAAGGTCTTGACTTTGGACCTTTAGACAGAATCCATCAGGTGGGAGAGAGAGAGATATGAGCAAAAGCCAAACACCGTCCCACAGAGGAAGGAACATTCCAGAATGGTCAGCACCAATCAGCATCAAATATCAGCCAAGGCCCGGCAATTGTAAAACACCTCATCGGCCGCCAGCCAAGTCCATCAAGACGTGTCATCGCTGATGTCAGACCAAACAGCACATCCTGCTGGAGTTCCCTGTTTCTTTAAAATTAATGGTGGAGTCCATCTTAAAGGCATAGGTCCCATTAATTGTCCAGGTACAAAAATTGAAATAGAGGAAGAACAGAAATTAAAAGGAAAAAAAAGGGACAGACAGAGATTAACAGGAGGATCCTTATGTCAGTTAAATTCTTTGTTGAATTAATATTGTCCCAAATAGATCGATTGTAAACATGATATTTTTTCAGTAAACTTTTTTCACATTACACCTTATATAAAAAGTTCTGACAATATATTGGACTAATAAATCCCCATATCCAGTGCTTCTACCAAAGCCAATATTTCCGCAGCTAATGTGATTTTTAAGACTCTCTTTATTTTCTTGGCCTCTCAAGCCAATGGACAGCAGTTATCGTTTTTTCCTACCAAGAATATGATAAAGCCTGCGGTGCTAGAGTATCCATCTGGGAGGTTGGCACATGAGGCATTACTGAAAATGACCAAACCACATTCTCCAGGCTCACCCAAGGCTGGGAACATCAGCTTTTTAAGTGTTTTATTTGCTTCCAGAACTTCCTCAACTGGAGCATGTTTGATCATGGTACTTAGCTCAAACACACACCTGGTTGTGGTGGCTTGAGGTCAATCATTTCAGCTCCAGGACATAACTGCAGGAGTTCTTCAGGGTTGTGTCCAAGGCCCAACCATCTTCAGCTTCTTCATCAATGGCCTCCCTTCCATCATAAGGTCAGAAGTGGGGATGTTTGCAGATGACTGCTCAATGTTCAGCGCCATTCGCGATCCCTCAGATAATGCAGCAATCTATGTCCAAATGCAGCAAGACCTGGAAAAATTCAGGCTTGGGCTGACAAGTGGCAAGTTACATTCGTGCCACACAAGTGCCAGGCAATGAACATCTCCTGCATGAGTGGATCTAATCATTGCCCCTTCCCATTCAATGGAATTACCATCACTGAATCTCCCACAATCAATATCCTGGGGTTTACAATTGAACAGAAATTGAACTGGACTCGTCATATTAATACTGTGGCTACCAGGGCAGGTCAAAGGCTAAGAATCCTATGGTGAGTAACTCAATTCCTGACCCCCCCAAAGCCTGTCCACCATCTCCAAGGCACAAGTCAGGAGTGTAATGGAATACTCTCCACTTGCCTGGATGAGCGCAGCTCCACCAACACTCAAGGAGCTCAACACCATCCAGGCCAAAGCAGCCGGCTTAATTGCTATCCCTTCCACAAACATTCAATCTCTCCACCACCAACAAACAGTGGCAGCCCCACGTACCATCTACAAGATGCACTACAGTAACTCACCAAGGTTCCTTCGACAGCACCTTCCAAACCCATGACCTCTCCCATCTAGAAGGACAAGAGCAGCAGATACCTGGGAACCCCACCACCTGGAGGTTTCCCTCCAAGTCACTCACCAGCCTGACTGGGAAATATATCGCCGTTCCTTCACTGTCGCTGGCGCAACATCCTGAAACTCGCTCCCTAACAGCACAGTGGGTGTACCTACACCTCAGGGACTGCAGCGATTCAATAAGGCTACTCACCACCACCTTCTGAAGGGCAACTAGGGATGGATACTAAATGCTGGCCTAGCCAGCGATGCCCGCATCCCGTGAATTAATTTTTAAAAAAATTTCAGATAGCATCGCATCCAATTTGAGTGCTCAACTTCCCAATCAATCTATTTCAGTTGTTCTGTTTCTCCCTTGGTAGCTGGATCCTCGATTTGAGAGGTTCTAACCTGAGTTATAGGGACATGATTAACACTTTCTAGATAAGTTTGTTGATTCAGTGTCACTATTGTCTTGTTTTGCTTAATGTCTGATGCACTATCAATTACGCGAAGACGAGAGTAGGACGTAATTGAGGCTTTATTACACTGAGATGTTTGGCCTCCTACAGCAGCTGACAAAATGGCTGCTGTACGGGGAGCACACATATTTATACTCTGCCTACTGGGCGGAGCCAGCAGGCAGGGATATCCCCCTGTACCTGTAGTACAGGGGCCTTACCGTAAAACACATATATATACAGTATATACATCAGTACCACAATGTCTAAACTTATGTATTTAAAGGCCCCGGAAGCCTGACGTCTTACCTTGAATTCCTTCCTTACCTTCTCGATTACGCCTTGTTCAAATTCAACAGAAGCTCCCCACAGGAAATCATCAACATGCAATGTGAACATTCCAGCTAGTTTCTCCTTCTGGTACCAGCAGAATATTGTGCGGTTTGCCTTTAACTGAGCGCAACCTATTTTCAACAGGACAGACTCTGCAGCAAAATACCGTGGGCTGGATTCTCTGCTTCTGAGGCTATATCCCCACGCCGGTGTGGTCTTTGACACTAGAAGAATTGGCGTAAAATGGCCACCAATCCTCCGTTTGGCTGGGGAATAGCATACCGGCAGCACAGAGCACCCGGCTCTAGCTGCCGATACGGCCTGGAGAATTGCCGGGCATGCGCACAGCGACGGCCTGCATCGGCCGCGTCGTGCTACATGGCGGAGGTTGCTCGCGGACCCGGCCCACGAAATAGTGCCTCCCCTTTGTCCGACTCGCACGCCCCGGACCGACCCCCCATAGTGCCCTCAGCCTGATAAAGTACCCCCTGCCCCGCTGATCGGCCCACCCCCCCCCCCCCCCCCCGGCTGTGGCGGCGCTGGGCTGAGTCCGCAGCCGCCACGTCGAGTTCCCGACGGATGAGACCACACGCGGCCGGCGCCATCGGGAACTCGGCCGGTCGGGGGCGGAGCATTGTGGGGCGGGCCTCAGACAATGTCCTGAGGCCGTCGATACGCGGCGCGGCGTACTTGCGGAGTACTTTGGAGTGGGCGGAGCGTCGCGATTTGGTCGGGAACTTTGATTCTCCGGCCGACCGGCAAACGGAGAATCCAGCCCCATATCCCTGACGCATCGTTCAACCCGTGAACACACTTGTTCATTTTCCATAGCTTTCGTTCTATGTCAGAAACTTCTTTCTGGGGTTTCAAGAAAACTTCCCTTTGAAACTTCTCCCCTTGTAAAAACGCAGCCGGTGTATCATAAATTTATATCCCCGCGAATTTTATGCCAAAATAATCTTCAAACTCACTTTCCCTGCAGTAGATGAGTGCAGCTGTTCCCCTGAGTTGAAAGGTCAGCTATTAGGGGACACAAGTTGAAGGTGAGGGGCAGCAGGTTTAGGGGGTGTGGTAGTCACCACTGATGTATATATTGTATTTAGAGGATGTAGGTGCTTTACGGTAAGGCCCCTGTACTACACGTACGGGGGTAGATCCCTGCCTGCTGGCTCCGCCCAGTAGGCGGAGTATAAATATGTGTGCTCCCCGTACAGCAGCCATTTCGTCAGCTGCTGTGGGAAGCCACACATCTCAGTGCAATAAAGCCTCGATTACATCCTACTCTCGACTTTGTGTAATTGATCGTGCATCAGGGGGGATTTGAGGAAAAACATTTTTACCCTGGGTTAGTGACGGGTCTGGAATGGGCTGCCTGGGAGGGTGGTAGGGGCAGGTTGATTCACGTCCTTTGAAAAGTACCTGGATTAGTGCTTGGCACGTCATAATATTCAAGGCTATGGGCCAAGTGCTGGCAAATGGCTATTAGGTATGCAGGTCAGGTGACTTTCATTCGGTGGTGCAGATTCGATGGGCTGAAAGGGCTCTTCTGCTCTGTATTATTCTATGATTCTGATTCTCTGATCTGTGAGATAAAGCTGGCTGTACCTTGTAAGGTACCTCAGTATCTTTCCAAATTCCTTCCAACTTTCCAACTATCTCTGGTTTCCTCGTCATGAGGACTTCTACTTCTATGGAGATTGGCACCTTGCTCGTTAGGCTTCATTCCCATTAAACTACGACCTCTAGTTACATCCCTTTCCCTTTCTGGACTACTACTATTTAATCTTTCTCCCATACAAGCAGAACCTCGTGCAGATGTTTGCGATTTATTTCTGAGGTCACCGCCATTTTAAAAGCAGAAAAAGTAGAACTAATTCTCGTCTCTTTGAAAGGAGGAGGAGCATCTGATAGCACGGAAGGCAACTCTGGATATATTCCGTACACCAACTGGTATAGTTTTTACCCCCCAACCCCCATCCCCAAACCATTTGCAAAGAGTTATTTGCGTGTACCGTCCATGTCAATGCCATTTGCAATTTATAATAATATTATTGTCACAAGTAGGCTTGCGTTAACACTGCAATGAGGTTATTGTGAAAATCCCCTCGTCGCCACATTCCGCCGCCTGTTCGGGTACACAGAGGGGGCATTCAGAATGTCCAATTCACCTAACAAACACGTCTTTCGGGGATTTGTGGGTGGAAACCGGAGCACCCGGAAGAAACCCACGGGGAGAATGTGCAGTCTTCGTGCAGGCAATGACCCAAATCGGGAATTAAACCGGGGTCCCTGGCACTGTGAAGCTACAGTGCTACCCTCTGTGCTATCGTGCCGGCCTTAATCAGCCAATATTTTATGTAACGTATCGTCCACTACGGCATGGTTTCTTTCACAAAGACCAAAGTCGGTGTTTGGTTTAGGGGTAAACAGCTGGCTTGTGCGAGTTCAATTCCCTCCCTGGACAGGCGCCGGAATGTGGCGACTAGGGGATTTTCACAGTAACTTCATTGAAGCCTACTTGTGACAATAAGCGATTATTATTACTAAACGGGCCCTCAGCTGCAGTGTGCATAACTTGAATGTTTAGATTTTCTCACATAACTTGAAATTTCTCATGGCTAAATTCCCCACCATTATCTGTCAGGAACTTCTTTTTAGTTCCTAATGCTGTTCCTGCCCATTTTTCCATGACCTTGTTACAGTTTTAAAAATAATTTGTTTTGTTACGGGATGTGGGCTTCGCTGGCTAGGCCAGCATTTTTTGCCCATCCTTAATTGCCCTTCTGAAGATAGTGGTGAGCTGTTTTCTTGAGCCTTAGTAGACTATGTGATGTAGGAACGCCCACTCTGCTGTTAAGGAGGGAGTTCCAGGATTTCTACCCAGTGACAGTGATAAATTTTCCTCTGGCTTTCCAGCTGTTTATCAAGGTCGGGGGTAGGTCCTCAGAGCCTATTACTCAGGGAGCTCTGTCTCAAATATAGGGGTCAACTGATTGCAAATTGTGTACACAACATCATCTGAAGTCAGGGGTCCCCAACTGGAGATGTTTCTGTTTAAGAACTACTGCACAGTAAAGAGAATAGGCATTATATTTATTACTTACTATCTTGTGTTGTACTACTTTAATGTTTAAACATCGACCTGGGCGAGGACATAATATTCTATCCTATACACGATATTGAGTTAATGATAAGTTGTGGAAGATACTGGGCTTGGATAATGTGTAACATCCTACACTCCGAAGAATTGTTTCAAGCAGTGTACTGTTGAGTATGCATTAATCCATCCTGTTTCCAACCCCCCAGCACCTCCCTCCCAGGAAGGCAAGAGTTGGCAACATCAGAGTTCGAGGAGTGGAAGTTGTCCCATTGCCTTATACTGGCAGTGAGGGAGGAACAGGGGCCTGTTTAGCACAGGGCTAATCGCTGGCTTTGAAGCAGGACCAAGCAGGCCAGCAGCACGGTTCGATTCCCGTAACAGCCTCCCCGAACAGGCCCCGGAATGTGGCGACTAGGGGCTTTTCACAGTAACTTCATTTGAAGCCTACTCGTGACAATAAGCGATTTTCATTTCATTACATTTTTCAACGTGCCGTTGGCAGTGGGAGAGGCGTGAGGTTAGAAAGGGTAGTGATCTCTTTGCAGGAATGTGGAAAGAGGAATCACAACCCATCCCGTTTAGGTTTAAGCTGGAGATATCCGCCAATCTTTCTGACAGGGCCAACGTCTGAAGGGACAGCCTTCAGGTGAGTCAGTGTAATTATTCTTATCTCTGACTGCGCTGTGGGTTCGGAAAGGAAATCCCCCTTGATGATGCACCTTGAGAAGTTGTTTTAAAGAACACTGCATCTAACCATGTGATCAACTCCAGATAGACGCCAACATGCAACAGGCAATCTTGGATAAATGGGCCACCTTCAGATTGGCAAAATGGAACTAGTGAAGCGAAACCAGAATCTGCGCTGAGGCAGAAACTATTACAATCTGGTGAAACTGAGGTGAAACAGTATTTTAGCCAAATTTCCGGCAATTTGAAAATAGGTAGGAAGGCGAGTTGTGAGGAGGATACAGAATGTCGCCATAAGGAGATGAATTGTTTAAGTGAGTGGGGAAATCACTGTCAGTGTTGTACATGTGAGATTGCAACCTTCACACTGCAATGAAGTTACTGTGAAAAGCCCCTAGTTGCCACAGTCGGGAAGAATAGAAAATACATTTCACTGTACCTCGGTCGATGTGACAATAAACACAATCCAAATCCAAAAGTAGGGTATTGTCAAGTTGGCAGAGATTGCCAGGAGCAGTGTCACAGAGAGACCTGGGTATCCGAGTACATGAATGACAACAGGTTAGCATATATATCGGCAAGTAATTAGGAAGGCAAATGAAATGTTAATCTTCATTGCAAGTGAGGAGGAATACTACAACTGCATAGGGGAATAGTGACATCACACCTCAAGTGCCATGTGCAGTTTGGGTCACTCTACTTATGGAGGGATTAATTGATGTGGAGGCAATTCAAAGAAGATTTAGTCGGCTGATTCCTGGGATGAAGGGATTGTCTTAAAAGGAAAAAGTGATCAGGTTGTGTACTCATTGGGGTTTGTAAGAATGGAGCGTGTTTTTATTGAAACGTAAGGTTCTAATTGCTGAGGGGGTGTTTCCGCTCATGGGGAATCTAGAACTAGGGGTACAGCTTCAAACGAAGGGCCTCTCATTTAAGACTAAGATGAGGAGGAATTTCTTCTCTTAGCATTTAGAATTCTCTCCCTCAGAGAGCAATGGTGACTGGGTCATTGAATATATTCAAGGCCGAGTTCAATAGATTTTTGATTGACAAGGGGGTCAAGACTGGAAAATGAACCTTTTGTCACGTCACATCAGCCATGATCTTATTGACCAACAGAGCAAGCTCAAGGGGTTGACTCTTGTTCTTCTTCTTATGTTGTACGATCTGATTTAGAACGTTGGGTTAGGTTGGCTCCAACGTTGTTCCTGTCAAGTGGATTATCAACTCTCACACTCCGTGCACCTGTAAATGCTGTTGGGTCAGGAGGGGGTCCATCCAGGTTTGGTCAGGTCTGGGAGAGGAGGTAAGTCCAAAGGGGGAGGGGGGAGGAGTTTGTCGGTGGGGAATACCATGGGGGAGGAAGGTCCTTAGTGGGTGTGGGGCAGGGGAGTATCCCGGGGGTTCAGGGATGTGGGGAGTGTCTCTCCAGGGCTTAGTCTGGATATTTAAAATACCCTGAAGTTAGAAGTGTTTTTATTTCTTCTAACTTTTTCAGAGTAATTATTAACGTTAAAACTGGCAGGAAACATCTGAACTCAGCAATTTAAATCACTTGGCCAGATGGAGCCCAACGCAGTGCAATTGTCCAGGGGAAGCTCGCGCTTCTGAACAATTGACAGGTAAACTCTTCCCTGGGAATTCCGAGAGGGATTCCTAGCGGATCTTTGTACGATGCTGGGGAGCCAGGAAGGTCCGGGCATTATCTGGTCAGTGCTGTTTGTGAGAGCTTGCTGTGCATAATTGTGCTGCCATTTTGCCCACATTACAACAGTCTTTATTGGCTGGGAAGTGATTTGGGAGCTTTATGAAAGGGGAGTTATAGATGTAGCTCTTTCTTCCTTTAATAACTGATGGAGCAGCTGAAGACAATTGAGCAACCCCCTCAGGTCCTGCAGTAGCAATGTCCTGGGATTGTGAGAAACAGCCTCACCATGACCCAGGGGATTGATAGTATTTATTTCAGAGTGTTGAAAACAAGCAATGTGAATGATTCTTTGGAAAGGCAACAGCAGATTGTTAACCCAGGCAGCACAGTGCTCAGGTCCAAAAAATGAATGTCGGACCAGGCTTGGATAACTTCAAACCAAAGTCGGCAAAGGGAGTGAGGGGGTGGCCTGGGGTGTGGAGGGCATTGTGAAGGGGGGAGGGGGTCAGAATTTGGGACTGTGCTCAAACAAGCTGAGATTCTGCCCTGTGCAAAATAAGCAAAGGAAATTCCAGTTAAAGAGAGTGGAAATGTCAAACATCCACTACCCCGATCAGCTCACAGCTTGACTATTAGGCACTGGAATGTCACTCTGCTTCTATATTTCTCCACATTGTCAGAACTTTGTATTCCTCCCTTGGACCTCCAAACAGGGCCTATTCAGGAATACGGAGTGTACCTATTCTTCTTTGTAGTGCAGGATCATCGGAGAAGACAAGACACGGCCCCTTTTAATGGCACAAGCCATTCTATTTTGTGAAGTCTTCATTCTCCAACACATTGAAAATCTTTGGCGTATTTAAATAACTTTTGCTGTGTTAGTGAATAAGTGTGAGTGAGGTAAGTGAGTAAGGGGGTTGGATGGTAGGGTAGTAGGGTGGTTAGGATGCCACTTGAGTAGGGCGGCATAGTGGTAGGTGGCAGGGTGGTGAGGCCAGGTCAGGTTGGACTCATAGAATCATAGAATCCCTACAGTGCAGAAGGAGGCCATTCAGCCATCAAGTCTGCACTGACCCTTCGGAGCACCCCATCCAAGCCCACGCCTCTGCCCTATCCCCGTAACCCCACCTAATTGTGAGGAGGTCAGGAAATAGATGGAGGTTCGGGGGTTTGGAAGATTAGTGATTTGGAGGGTCAGCGCCTAGGAGGATCAGGAGGCGAAGGATAGAGGGAGTTGCAGGATGGGGAAATTCAGTGAATCAAAGAGCTTAGAGATTTGGGGGGAGTCAGGGGGAAGTTAGGGAGCAGGGGTTGGTGGGAGGGATCAAGCCTATAATGCCTCAGGTTATTCTAGGCTGCTTTTAAAAATATGAGCAACACTTGCAGTCTGCAGTGCATTGTTGTATAAGAGAGGTCTCTGTGCAAACAGCGATTGCTTCCTCTCATTCCCTCTTGCCCGAGAGAGGCAGGCAAGGCGAGTACATGGACTTGCAAGGATGACAGGCTTCCCTGCAGTGCATGGTTCCATTGGCTGCATCATGTTTTGTACGCACTCCAGGCTGCTGACTTCCAAAGCAGGCGACTGTAGATGGCCTCGGAGGACAACCTCGAGCAGCTTGGAGTCTGGAAGACCTGGCACAACGTTTAGACTGCACCACCTTGGCATGGGGGCAACAGCAAGGACAATGACGGGGTGGCAGAGGTATATTCCCCATATCCTCCCAACAGCCCAATTCAATCACCCTCATCCTTGTTTTCACACCCCTCCTGGTCAGAGAATTTAGCTGAAAAGAATTCAAGTGCAAGCTTTACTTTAATGCTGTCTTCCGAGGGTTTGAGGCCATGAAATACACATGTGCGAAAGGCAAGGCCTAACACATCTGTATGAATGACTTGAGCCTCTGTAATGGCCTCCAGTTGACTGCCAATTTGGTCAATGTGAAGAACTTGAGATTAATCTTGTTAAAACTGAGATCTAGCTCATTGGGTGAGGGAATACTTTGAAGTGTGCGGATCGGCAGAAGAGTAGATGGTACTATAGGACAGTTGTTAAAGCAAAAGCTAGATACCGGAATGAAAACAAAATAGACAAAAGGCTCTGGAAAAATTCCGCAGGCCTGGCGATATCTGTAGAGTTTTCCAGCCCCACTCACAATTCCTTCCCATTACACTTTCTGTCCTGCCTGTCATTATTCTATCCACGAACAGAAATGAAAGACCCCAGCCGGAGGTAATGTTTCAAGTCCAATATGATGCTTCATCAGAAGAACACCACTTCATGAGGTGCTACAATAGATGCTTCTGAATTCGACACAACCCAATTAGTTGGATTAGCACTTGGAACTCAAAGAAATGACGCAAAGGTACGAAGGATGGGGTGTTACAGTTCACTCAGGGCGGTGGCAACATGCATTTTCACATACACAGTGCAGTCCGGGGCTGTGGGTTGGGATGGTGGAGGTTCCAACATTCTTTTCATCGCATGGCTGATCAGCAATCTTGCCCACTCTTACCACCTGCACTTAGTGAGTGTTGGAAGCATTTTCAGATTGATACTCAACCTGTTTGGTCACATTATGAATGCACCTTCCATGGCCATTGACGGCCTGGAGTGCAACTCAAACATGGAGCATCTGACTTAGATCGGGCAGGAAAAATACTCACTGAACCACAAGACCTTCAGTGCGTGCTGTGAATAATAAAAGGCAGCATTGTGTGTTTAATTCCAATGGTTGCCAATAAATTCCTTTGAACCCTATTATCTTGGAGAACAACTTAGAAACTTACAAGCGAAGGATATCATTTCCCCAACACTTGAATTAGGACTGAGGTGAGGAGAAGTGACTTTACTCAGAGGGTTGTGAATCTTTGGACTATCGCTAACCCAGAGAGTTGTGGATTCTCAATCATTGAATTTATCCAAGATATTGGTCGATAGATTTTGAACGTTAAGGGAATTACGGATATAGGGAAAAGGCAGGAGGTGGAATACGGTTGAAGATCAGACATGACCTATAGAATGGAAGAACAGGTTTAATACGGTGATATTCCTGCTGCGGCTTTCCAAAGTTGTCATATTCTTAAACCTTGAGCACAGGTTGCATTTATTATCAGAATATCCAATTCACCAAACAGCACGTCTTTCGGGACTTGTGGGAAGAAACCGGACCATCCGGAGGAAACCCACGCAGACAGTGACCCAAGCTGGGAATCGAACCTGGGACCATGGAGCTGTGAAGCAACAGTGTTACCCACTGTGCTACCAAGTCACCGGATGATTTGGTCCATGAACTCATAATCGGAACGTACCTTTAAGCAGTGGAGTCAAGCTGAGCCAGCCTGTTAATCAGGACAGTGTGTTCCAGGATTTGGTTTTGGAGAGATGAAACAGACTTGTCGGCACCGAGGGAATGTTAACAGCCAGCTTTGGAGGAAGTCGGTTCAATTGGCTGGCTGGAAGCTTGTGATGGCCAGGGACAGTGTTCTGGCTGATAACAGTCAGTGTGTGGTTCCTGCGGGATGCTTCTGAGAGAGCTGGGCAGAAGTGATTGGACCTGGAAAGGAGAAGCTGGTGAAGTAAAGAACTGCTTTATTGTTCTAAAACCAGCGAGTGCCTGGCACATTTTTACTGTGTGATTGAAATGATCTTGAATCTACAGAGAAAGTGGACAACCTTGCCAGGGAACACCATCGCAAGCCTAGCAAGAGGAACTATGGAAAGGAAAGCTTGACCTCCTGAAAGACTCTAACGGAAGCCATTCCAGGGCATCAGCGGTCCTTTATTCTTTTTACTTTATCTCTATTTTTTTCCATCTCCACCACCTTTTCCCTCTGCGTTGTCTGTGTGTGTGTGTGTGTGTGCAGAGTGAGGTGAGTTGGAAAGATCAGGGTTGGTAAGGGGTATTACGTAGTCAGTTACATTTTTCTCAGTTTAATTATATTGCTGTTAAATAATCAAAGATTAATTGTGTTAAATATTTACCAACCTGGTGTACTGCAGTTTATTGGGCTCAGCCAAGGAACTCAAAAATGACATCTGATTGTGTTGTGAGCCGCTTGCCTTCATTGGACAAGTCATGCTACAATTGTGTAGAACCTTAATAAGGCCGCACTTGGAATATTGCGCACAATTCTGGTCGCCACACTACCAGAAAGGTGTGGAGGCTTTGGAGAGGGTGCAGAGGAGGTTCACCAGGATGCCTGGTTTGGAGGGTGTCTGCTATGTGGAGAGGCTGAACTGACTCGGACTGTTTTCATTAGAACAACGGAGGTTGAGGGGTTACCTGATAGAGGTCTACAAGGTTATGATGGGCATGGATAGAGTGATGGGCAGGCGCTCTTTCCCAGTGTGGAGGGTTCCAATTACCAGGGGGCATGGGTTTAATGTCCATGGGGCAAGTTTAGAGGAGATGTGCGAGGCAGGTTTTTTTTGCGAGGGGTGGTGAGTGCCTGGAACACGTTGCCAGGGGAGGGTGTGGAAGCAGATACATTAACAGCGTTCAAAAGGCACCTTGACAAACACATGGATAGAGGGATACAGCACTGGGAAATGCCGAGGGTTTTGGCCAAGGGGTCAGGGGTATGGGGAGAAGGCAGGAGAATGGGATGAGAAAAATATCAGCCATGATTGAATGGTGGAGCAGACGCGATGGGCCAAGTGGCCTAATTCTGCTCCTATGTCTTATGGTCTTATAGTATCATAAACCGGTACAGGCTTGGAGGACCGAAGGGCCTGTTCCTGTGCTGCATTGTTATGTGTTCGAATTGGGGCTGCTGCACTAGCCCATGAGGTTGTGACAATATTCACCTAAGTATAAAAGATTAAACAGTGATCCAATTGAGGGTTCAATAAGGTAGATAAAGGGAAACTGTTTCCTATGATGGTGGGGGTATGGTATAAGGAGGCACAACCATAAAATTAGAGTCAAACTGTTCAGGGATGATTTTTCACACAAAGGATAGTTGTCATCTGGAACATTCTCCAGCGAAGGGTAATTGAGACCGGGACTAATTTCAAGATTGTGATCGATTGATTTGAATGGAATAGAAGGATGCAGAACCAAATTGCCCCAGCAATTTCCTCCCTTGCTTCCCTCAGCATTCGGGGGTAAATCCGGACAGTCCGCCGAGCCGAACAAACTCCTCTTGTTTCTTTTTGCAAAAAAACCTCGCAATGCGTCAGCTGAGAAATATTGTGAAGGTACACACAGGATTGGACCCGACCTTCAGAAAGATACAGGGGAGAAATTAAACAAAGAGGAACTTACGAAATTGGGAGCACAAGTGGGCCATTCAGCCCTTTGAGCCTCCTCTGCTATTCAACAAGATCATAGCTGACCTTCAATTTAACACCATTTTCCTGCACCATCCCCATATCCTTGACTAACTGAAATCTGCCGATCTGTGTTTTGAATGCACTCAATGCCTGAGCCTCCACAATCCTCCTTACAATTCCAAAGATTCAGAAGTGCAGAGAAACTCCTCATCTCCATCCTGAATGACCTACCCCTAATTTGAAGTTTTTTTTTAACCTAACTGTGGACCCCCTCCACCCCTACCCCAATATCTCCCCATCCCCCACCCCCCTCCCCTGCCCACCCCCAACATCCTTCCTGCAGCTGCTATGATGAGCCACATGGCAATTTTGTAGATTTCAATTAGATCAACTCTCCTTCTAAACGCCAGAGAACTGTGGCCCAGTCTCCTCAATCTCTCTCAAAACCTGCCCTGGTTCCCAACGCGGCCCCTCCCTGCCCCGCGTATGGCTATCTGATCATCGGTTAAATCAGTGGAACACCATCACATTCAAACGCATTTCTTCCTTTTGTTCCATTCCAGGTTCGCCTTCGAGGAACTTTGTGAGCTGGACACAGTATTCCGGTAAAAGGGCAAGAATGGACTCCAGACTCCAGTCTGCGCCAATGGAAACTCTCCTGGTTCTCAGTCTCCTGCTTCAGGCCACAAGTGGCAGAGTCTACGAAAAATGTGAACTTGCCCGGATTTGAAGGAGAAGGGATTAGATGGATTTCACAGACAACAGCCTGGCTAACTGTGAGTCTCGTTGGCATCAATGCTCGTTAACACAGTGCTCGATATTCCCACTCAACTGGGGCTTTGCTTGACTTCTTCCCTTCCACAATGGTGATCATTCGTGGTCACAGGTTCGTATCAGTGGGTTAGGGAGTAAATAAGGACATAAGGACAGGAACAAGGAGTCGGCAATTCTGTCCCTTGAGCTCGCTCCGCCATTCAATACGATCATGGTTGATCTCCGCTCGGCCTGAACTCCACTTTCCCGCCCATCACCCCATTAGTCATTAAAAATCTGTCTATCTCCTCCTTAAATTTACTCAACCAGCAACCACTGCACTCTGAGGTAACGAATTCCACAGATTCATGAACCTTTGAGAGAAGTAATTTCTCCTCACCACTGTTTAAAATCTGAGACTCTTTATCTTAAACTATGGGTGGGATTCTCCAATATGGGGCTATATCCCCACGCCGACATGAAACCGGCGCCAACTACTCCGGTGTCAACGGCTCCCGAAAAGTGAGAAATTCTCCCCTTCTAGGGGGCTAGGTTACCGCCGGAGTTGTTCCGCAGCTCTAGCCAGCGCTGAATGGCCCGCGCGAGTTTGCATAGCGCGGAATGGCCGGCGTATTCCGCATATCGCAGGCGTTCCCCTTTTCCGCCCGGCCCCTGGAAAATAAGCAGAGCCCTACAGGGCCCCGGGGCGGAGTAAAGTAGGCCTCCCTGGAACCAGCCCGCCCGCTGATTGGCAGGCCCCGATCGTGGGCAGGCCACCGTGGGGGACCCCCCCCCCCCCACTAGATCGGATCCCCCCCGCACCCCCCTCCAGGACGGCCCCCATACACTCACCTTCCAGGTCCTTGCCGTGCGTGGCGTGAGTAATTTACACGGCCGGACTGGTCAAAACTTGTCGCCCACTCTGCCCCCCAGAGAATTGCTGAGGGGGGGGGCCACTGTCAACCGTCCCCGATCGGTGTGGCGGCGATCCCGCCGGAGAATAGGGCAGCCGGCGTTGGGGTGGCGGGGCGCAGGGTCGGAGAATCCCTGCTATGAGCTCTCGTTCTAGAATTCCCCACAAGATGAAGCGCCGGACTACATCAACTTTATCAATACCTTTATCATCTTATATACCTCAATAGATCACCTCTCACTCTTCTAAACTCGAGGGGCTATGAGCCTAAACTGCTCAAACTCTCTTCATAAGACAACTCTCTCATCTCTGGAATCAATCTAGTGAACCTCCTCTGAACTGCCTCTAATCCCCCCTCGAATAAGGGCACCAAAACTGTGCACAATACTCCAGGTGAAATCTCACCAATGCCTTGTACAATTGCAGCAACATTTCCCTACTTTTATACTCTATCCCTTTAGCTATAAAAGTCAAAATTCCATTTGCCTTCCCTGTTAGCTGCTGCACCTGCACACCAGCTTTCTGCGATTCATGCACAAGGACACCCAGGTTCCTCTGCATCGAACCATCCCAAAGTTTCTGTCCATTGAGATAATAAGTTGCCGTTCTACTTTTCCAGCCAAACCTCACACTTATCTATGTTATGCTCCAGCTGCTAGGTTTGGACCCATTCGCCTAACCTACCTGTATCCATTTGTAAATGTGTCATTTCCTCATTGCAACTGACTAACCCACCTATTTTAGTGCCATTTGCAAATTTGGCTATCTTACCTTCTATCCAGTGTGTGGTGTCGGGCTGGGCTGTAAACACCATAAAGGCCAGAGTTGGGTCAGATGACTGAACGGTATCCCAGGAATTGAGATTGGGAAAAGGGTGAAAGAGTTGGAACAGTCTTACCTTTCTTCAGTTAGTGCAATTCAGGAAAAAGGGCGAACATTTCAGGCCTGTGACTTCTCAACAAAGCCAATATCACCTCCAGCTTTGCTTTGATTGGCCACTGTCTTCGAATCAGTCTTTCCCAGAAGCTCAAAATGGCAACTTTCCAATGTTCAAAGCACAGATTTTAAACCTTCAAATTAATGCTCTTGATTTAGTTCGTCGCCATGACTACTATCAGTCTCGCTAGTGTCCTGCAGTATGGGCTCAGTCCATCGCCTAGGCCATTCAATAACAGCATTGTGGGTGGTCTGTGAGTGGGAACAACCGGTGCAGAGAAAGACACAGCTCACCAAAACTAATTGAAGCAAACCTTTGGAAAGAGAGACAAGGGGATGGATAAAGTCAATGAAAGAAAGTTTCTGCTGCAAGAGATCTCAAGACCTTTGCATAATTTTTAAAATTCAATCATCAGGTATGGCTTTGCTGGCTAGGTCAGCATTTACTGACAATTCCTAATTGCCCTTTTATGCGAGATGAGGGTGAGCTGCCTTGTTGAACCGCTGCAGTCCCTGTGGCGTAGGGACACCCACAGTGCTGTTAGGGAGGATGTTCCATTATTTTGACCCAGCGAAAGTGAAGGAACGGTGGAATATTTCCAAGTCAGGATGGTGAGTGACTTGGAGGGGAATTTCAAGGTGGTCGTGTTCCCATGTGTCTGTAGCACTTTGCTTCCAGATGGTAATGGTCGTGGGTTTGGAAGAAGCTGTCCAAGGAGCTTTGGTTCGTTTCTGAAGTGCATCTTGTAAATGGTACACACTGCTGCCACTGCGCGTTAGTGGCGGAGTTATTCACCGCAGGATTCCTAGTCTCTGATCTGTTCTTGTAGCCGCAGCATTTATATGGCTCACCAAGTTCAGTTTCTGGTCAATGGTAGCCTCAAGGATGTTGTTAGTGGGAGATTCAGCAATGGGAATGTCACTGAATGGCAAGGGGTGATGGTTAGGCTCTCTCTTGTTTGAGATGGTGATTTCTTGGTCTGTGAATGGTGCGAATGTGACTTACCAAATATCAGCCGGACCCTGGATATTGTCCAGGTTCTGCATTGCTGAGGTGCTGTTCCCCCAGTTTGCACTGGGCTTCAGTGGAACATTGCAGCAGGCCAAGGATGGGCATGTGGGTGTGAGTGCAGGACGGGGAGCTGAAATGGCAGCGACAGAAATGTCTGGGTCCTGCTTCTGGACGGACCAACGGTGTTCTGCAAAACGCTCACCCAATCTGTGTTCAGTCTCTCCAATGTAACATAGACCCCATTGGGAGCAGCAAATGCAATAGACCACATTGAAGGAGGTCCACGCGAAGCGCTGTCTCACTTAAAAAGAGTGTTTAGGCCCTTGGATGGTGAGCAGGGAGGAAGTAAAGGGACAGAATTTGCACCTTGTTTGATTGCATGGTCAAGTGCTGTGGGGAGAGGGTCAGGTGTTGGGGGTGATAGAGGAGTGGACTAGGGTGTCCCGGAGGGAACAATCCCTGTAAAATGCTAAGAGGGGAAGTGAGGGCAAGATGTGTTTGGTGGTGGAATCATGCTGGAGTTGGCGGAAGTGGTGGAGGATGATTCTTTGAATGTGAAGGCTGGTGGGGTGAAATATGAGGACAGAGGGGGACCCTATCCTGATTCCGGGAGGGAGTGGAAGTAACTGTTCAGTTCCTCTGCCATTTCTTTGTTTCCTATTACTACTTCTCCAGCCACATTTTCCAGTGGTCCAATGTCTATTTTTGCCTCTCTCTTAACTTTTATATATTGAAAAAAACACTTTGTACCTTCTTTTATATTACTCGCTAGCTTTCACTCATATTTCCTCTTCCCCCCCTTATTGCTTCTTTAGTTGTCCTCTGTTCGCTTTTAAAGGATTCCTAATCCTCTGGCTTCCCACTAATCCTCGCCACTTTGTATGCTTTTTCTTTTGCTTTTATGCTGTCCTTGACATCCCTCGTCAGCCATGGATGCCTTGTCCTCCCTTCAGCATGTGTCCTCCTCCTTGGGATGAATTTCTGCTGTGCCTCCCGAATAACCCCCAAAAACTCCTGCCATTGTTGTTCCACTGTTTTCCCTGCTAGGCTCCTTCTCCAATCAACTCTGGCCAGCTCCTCCTTCATGTGTTTGTAGTAACCCTTATTTAATTGTGATGTGGAGATGCCAACGTTGGGCTGGGGTGAGCACAGTAAAAAGTCTTACAACACGAGGTTAAAGTCCAACAGGTTTGTTTCAAACACTAGCTTTCGGAGCACTGCTCCTTCCTCAGGTGAATGAAGAGGTAGGTTTTGTGCTTACTGTGCTCACCCTTATTTAATTGTAATACCGTTACATCTGATTGCAGCTTCTCCCTCTCAAACTGCAGGGTAAATTCTATCATATTGTGGTTATGGCTCCCTAAGGGTTCCTTCACCTTAAGTTCCCGAATCAAGTCCTCATGCAGCCCCTGGCTCTGCAACTGCATCTCCAACAATGATGGGACCGTCCTTTCCATAAGCCTGAGACCCATCTGGACGGCAGCTAGTCCCTGGGGTTGGGCCACCCTCCAAATGCCCGCCCCTCGGGGATTCCTAACTCTGCTTGATGTACCACTGCATATGTAGCACTGCATATGTGGGGTATGAATCAGAAAGTGACCCAGGTGCCTCTTCACTAACAAGCCCAACCGAAGTGAGTGTCTCTGGGATGGTGGAGGGAGCTGGTGACAGCCGTGATGACAAGTCAATGGCGTCTCCAACATGTGCTCCGGGGTGTTGACAGGTGAGTCCAGGGTTTACGCCGAGTTAGAGGGACGCCAGATGGATCTGCCTCATTCACAGGCAATCCTGAGAGACACAAGACAAAACGCATGGTTCGATCGCGGGAAGGCATGGTGTGGGGGAGAGGAGTGGAGGGAGTGCCACATGTGCCATAGGGACATTGCAATTCATTGGCGGCTCACTTGGATCTCCGATGCCAACCTCTGCCCCCGCCTCTGTGACTGCCCATTCTCCAACCTCATCGACCGGGTCCATTGCCTTTTGTTCTGAGACGGTCCGGCGGGCCCCCTCCGGCCTTCTCCTGCTCCCTGCAGTTGTGCGGCACCTTCTCCTGGGAGGGGGACAGATAATGCACAGTGTGAGACACTCGGACGCAGGCAGCAGAGGGGGTACATGGCCAGTGTGCAGGGCACCCGGCCATGACGGGTGGTATGGGTGTGGCATGTGCCATGCGGTGGGGTTCGATCTCCGGCTAGTTTGGGGGGCGGTAGCTATGGATGTGTGCAACAGGGGTTGGTGCCAGGTGCACGGTGGTGGTGGGGTCTCACCCTGGCTGGCCTGAGGGGAGGGGGGGGTGGCTGTTGCCCATCCTCACCCAGCACAGCCTGCTGGTCTGTCTGGTGGGGGTTGCAGGTGATGATGGTGTTTGGGACATTGTAAGGTATGATTCGATGAGTATGACTGTCTCTCTGTGGGACAGCTCTCCCAATTATGGCACAAGCTCCAAATGTTAATAAAAAGGACTTTGCAGAGACAACAGGTCTGAGTTTGCCATTCTTGTTTCTCGTGCCTCGTGCTTGGTGGTTTGTCCAGTTTCTTTCCTCATAGACTTTCTAGTGGTTCATGTGCAACTTCAAGGTTTATTTGACCATTCCAGGGTCAGCTAAGAGTTAACCTTTGCTGTGGGGACATGTATGAAGGGATGGCAAAAAATCTCCTGCCCAGATGGGCTTGTGCAAGAATCAACAGTGGCCACATGGTCATTATTAGACATTTTAATTCCATTTTTAGTGATCTGAATTCAAATTCTACCCTATTTCTTGGTGATATTTGAACTCTGGTTCCCAGAACATTACACTGGGTCTCTGGATTAATAACCCAGTGACTATTCCACGACACAACACCATCACATTCCATCAACTAGAGCTCTGTAGTGGTGATGTGTGGGGGCCAGAGATGCTGAATTAACGTCCCACAAGAGTATAAAATTGAACTGCGCCAATTTGTGAGAGAGAAGCTGGATCAATATGTGAAACAGAAACATAGAAAGGTACGGTGATGGGGTGGGATGAAGTGAGAGGGGGGAACTATGGTTGGGCAGGCTTGGTTGTAATATTTCACGAAGGTTATTTTGGTTTGGGTTAAACATTTGTTCTTTTCGCTGACTGTCCCCAAGAAGCTGGTTAATACTGATCAGGCTGTACGGACTTTAAGGTTTACTAAACGTCCAAGAATAGGAAATGAATTCCTGGTTTGGTATATCCTTGGAGCTCTCACCATTTACCCTTCCATCTTCAAGCACCCAATCGCCCAGCAGCAGTCGGACAGCCTTTTATTTTCCACTTCTCCAATATTCTGATAACCAAATAGACAAAGGTGAAGTTACACGGGATCAGAGGTGAGGTGGTAAGATGGTTGCAGAACTGGCTCAGTCACAGGGAAAGGGTGGCAGCTTTTCTGATTGGAAGGTTGTGGACTAGTGGTGTTCCACAGGGATCCGTGCTGGGGCCTCTGTTGTTTGTATTGTACATAAACGATTTGGAGGAAATTGTAGCTGGTCTGATCAGTAAATTCTCAGATTACACCAAGGATGGTAAAGTGGCAGTTAGTGTTGGGGATTGTCAGAGGATACAGCAGGACATAGATAGGTTGGAGACTTGGGCAGAGAAATGGCAAATGGAGTTTAATCCAGACAAATGTGAGGTAATGCATTTTGGTAGATATAACATAGACGGAAAATATGCCGTAAATGGAAAAACTCTTGGGAATATAGAACGTCAGAGAGATCTGGGCGTGTCACAAACCTTTGAAAGTGGCAACAGAAGTAGACAAGGTAGTCAAGAAAGCATACAGAATGCTTGCCTTCATTGGATGGAGCATTGAGTATAAAAACTGGCAAGTCATGCTACAGTTGTATAGAACCTTGGTAAGACCTCATTTGGAATATTGTGCACAATTCTGGTTGCCACACCACCAGAAGGATGTGGAGGCTTTGGAGAGGGTGCAGAGGAGGTTTACCAGGATGTTGCCTGGTCTGGCGGGTGTTAGTTATGCGGAGAGGCTGAATAGACTCGGACTCTTTTCATTAGAAAGACGGAGGTTAAGGGCGACCTGATATTGGCCAACAATATTCTGAGGGGCATGGATAGAGTGGATGGGCAGGCACTCTTTCCCAAGATGGAGGGGTCAGTCACCAGGGGTCATAGGTTTAAGGTGCATGGGGCAAAGTTTAGAGGAGATGTGCGAGGCAGGTTTTTTACACAGAGGGTGATGAGTGCCTGGAACGCGTTGCCAGGGAAGGTTGTGGAAGCAGCTACATTAACGGGGCTCAAAAGGCATCTTGACAAACACATGGATTGGATGGGTACAGAGGGATATTGCACAAAGAAGTGCTGAGGGTTTTGGTCGAGGGTTGTATCATGACCAGTCCAGGCTTGGAGGGCCGAAGGGCCTGTCCCCGTGCTGTATTGTTCTTTGTTCTTTGACAAAGGTGTTCCAAAATAGGTTTTTACAAATTTTCTGTGATTTTGCTTCTCGGCAGTAATGTTCAAGAAATTAATTTTCAATTCCTGGAGATGCAAGGGCACTCCGGGCAGTTGGCCACCCTGGCAGCAAGGCTACTTTTTGTCGACATTCTCAGGGGGAGTTCACAAATAAACAAAGGTTTAATCTGGGTTCAAACCTGTGTTTGTGAAATATTTCAAGCAACAGTGCTCTTGTGTCATTCTAATTTTAGGGGTGTGCATGGTTGACTTGGAAAGTGGATTCAACACAAAAATAACAAGACATTATCGGAATCGTGGCATAATCACGTCAACTAACTATGGGATTTTCCAGATTAACAATAAAGTGTGGTGTGACGATGGAACAGCCTCATTCAAGTACAACCTCTGTGATCTCAAATGCAACAGTAAGTCACCCAACGCTGTATCAGTCTTGCTTATTTTCCTGACTGCTATTTGACAACCGTCGCGCTGTGGGTGGTATTTTCAACCTCTAAATGGGAAGGGTGTCGTCACAAATCCTGCTCCAGCGACCACAACGTCCAAGGTGGCATTTCCCGGGAGTGCGGAGCTGTTGGAGGTGCGGCCTTTAGGAAGGGATGATGGACTGAGTCCTTCTCTGGTCGTTGCAAAAATCCCACTGCCACTATTTTGAAGAGGAGCAGGGAAGCCATCCTGTGTGGATCTCTCTCCCTGAACCACGGTTCCCGAAAGAACGAGATAGTCCGGTCGTGATAGCTTTTGTGGTTTTGTGAGATATTGCTGCTTGCATTGGTGCTGGTTTAGCACAGTGGGCTAGACAGCTGGCTTGCAATGCAGAACATTCTTCAATTCAATTCCCGTACCGGCCTCCCTGAACAGGAGCCGGAATGTGGCAACTCGGAGCTTTTCACAGTGACTGTATTGAAACCTACTTGTGACAATCGGCGATTATTATTATTATTACGTTTCCCCACATTGCAATAGCGACTACACTTCAACAAATACGTAATTGGCTGAAAAACTATTCGGGACAGCTTGAAGTTACCAAAGGCAAATCTCAAGTGAACGCAAGTCTTTTTCTGTCTTTCAATTTGCCAAACTGAGTGGGTGATGGTGGGTGAAGCTGTGGAGGGGAAAGGGGAGTGGGCACATTTCCTGGTAGAGAAGGTGACCCAGTGTCTCAGGGTCACATTTGTTGCTCTCCCCTGATTTCCCTCAATTCAGCAGGTGGCGGTGAGCTGCCTTCTTGAGCCGCCGCAGTCCATGTGGTGTAGGTACACCCACTGTGCTGTTGGGGAGGGAGTTCCACGACTATGACCCAGCAACAGTGAAGGAACAAATTATATAATTCCAAGTCAGGATGATGTGTGACGTGCGGTAGGAGTGGGTGAACAGACTTTCCAATTCAATGCTGATTTGATGTCAACTGCCCAATAGGAGTCCCTGATACATAAAGGGGTTACAGGTGGCACTATTGGTTGGTGGAGATTTGTGTGTGAAGTTGGATCAAGGAAAATAAAGGTGTTTTGTGGAGAAGCAGAACTCTTGTCTCCTTACTCTACAGCAACCCAGAAATCTTAAACAACTTGGAGGGGAGCTGGCAGTTGATGATCTCATCATGAATCTTCTGCCCTTGTCCTTCTAGGTGGTAGAGCTCATGGCTTTGGAAGTTACCGTTTAAAGAGCATTGGCAAGTTGCTGAATGCGGAAGTGTATTTTGTAGATGGTGCACATTACTACTGGTGGAAGAAGTGAGCATTTAACGTGCTGGATGGGGTGCCAATCAAGCTAAAACGGATGGAAAACCCTTTACTTCCAATGGGGAGATGTAGACTGCAAGAGAGGAATACTTTTTCAGCATCCACTCTGTCAAGTCCTCTCATAATCTTATATGTTTCAATAAGGTCACCTCTGATTCTTCAGAACTCCAATGAGTACAGCCCCCCCCCCCCCACCCCCTCAACCTTTTTCATAAGAAACCCCCTTCATTCCATGAGTCAGCCTGAAAAAGCTTCTCTGAGTTGCCTGAAGTGCAAGTAAATCCCTCCCTAAGTAAGAACACTTAAACTACAGGTGTAGCAAGACTGCCCTACTTTTATACTGCATCCCCCTTGTAATAAAGGCAAACATTCCATTTGCCGTCTGTTACAAATCAGAGAATCCATCCCGGCTGGTGAAGCATCAGATGATCTGCAGTGACGTCAGCAGAGAGTGTTGTGTGCGCGGCTTCAGTTCTCCATCGTAGTTTGTCCGAGGAACATCCCTAAATAAAACCTCTCAGCGTGTTTGTAAGAGTCCAGAGTGTGGGCACCTCCGTGCCTTTTCTCGTTGCCGCAAACTCAAAGATGCGACAAAAGAGAAAACTGGCGACGAGGATTGAGGCAAAAATAGTCGGCTAAAACATTGGAGCGGTGTCAAGAGTGGAAATAGATTCTCGGGACCGGCCTCTCGCCCACGTCGGGCGAAGCAAGCCGCCGATACTGCAAGGTGGTTTTAAAAATCGACGACAACTGTGAGTAAAGAAGAAAAACAGTTTGAAAACGAGCCTGCTGTTGTAGGGGTAGAGTCTGGATTGCAGAGGCCGCGCGTGTGGCTAAACTAAACGGGCTGCGGGAACAGGGATTCAGAAGTCTTCCGACTCTGTACAGGCCACTCCTCGGGGACTAGGTCAAACCACAGTAAAGTACAAAGGAAAAAATGTGAAGCTACATTATAGGTAAGGGGACCACTTGTACCATTCATCCAAAAGAATTAGAAGGGAGGAAGTTGGTTGAAGCATAGATCCTAGGAGCTTGGATCTGAAAGCGTGGGAAGAACAGGTGCCATTGATGCATTCCATGAAGACTATGAGACTTGGAAGTCATAGGGGGAAAGATTGCAGTCATGTATCGTAGCGAATCAAACATTTCTCATTTCGTAGGTCTAGGCCGCACAGGCCTGACTGCTGGGAGTAGGCCGCACAGGACTGACTGCTCGGTGTAGGCCGTACAGGCCTGACTGCTCGGTGTAGGCCGTTCAGACTTGACTGCTGGATGTAGGCCGCACAGGCTTGAATGTTGGGTGTAGGCCACACAGGCCAAACTTAATAGTCATCAGATTAAGATGGAAGTGGATACAGACACAGCAATATT
Source organism: Scyliorhinus canicula (assembly GCF_902713615.1). Lineage (NCBI taxonomy): Eukaryota > Metazoa > Chordata > Chondrichthyes > Carcharhiniformes > Scyliorhinidae > Scyliorhinus > Scyliorhinus canicula. The sequence continues at coordinate 8,732,521 of NC_052152.1, read as the reverse complement.
GTTAATACCTGAGACAATTCATCATCATAAGTTGATGCATCTGTTTTGAAAAGCATCAGATGTGATCCTAAGGACATACACATAAAAGGATACATTATGATGAAAGTAACAGTCAATTGACAGATGGTGGAGTTGCCCCTCTTCACGTTGTCCATCAAAGATTTCCTGCTTTATTAGGCAGAGTACGGTTGACAAAGATTAAACTCAACTGGGGAGCAATAAATCAACTAATGGAGTCCAAGAACAACCTACAACAACTCCCAGACAAGTATGAGGAAGTGCTTGAAGATTTACCAGACTCCATGATTGGAGTTGAAGTACAATTAAAGATCAAGCCAAACAGCACGCCAAAATGTCTCAAATCGAGAACCGTACCATATGCCATCAGGCCAAAAGTTGAAGAACTAGAAAGGCTAGTCCAAAGGAGTCTTTGAACCAGTTTCTACAAGTGAATGGCCAACACCAATTAGAACAAACATACAGTGCAGAAGGAGGCCATTCAGCTGATCGAGTCTGCACCGACTCACTTAAGCCCTCACCTCCACCCTATCCCCGTAACCCAATAACCACCCCCCCCTAAACATTTTGGTCACCAATGGCAATTTATCATGGATAATCCATCTAACCTACACCTCTTTGGATTGTGAGAGGAAACCGGAGCACCCGGAGGAAACCCACGCAGACACGAGGAAAATGTGCAGACACCGTACAGACAGTGACCCAGCGGAGAATCGAACCTGGCACCCTGACGCTATCAAGCCACGGTGCTAACCACTTATGCTACCGTGCTTCCCTGTACTGAAATGTGATGGCTCAGTGAGAATAGGTGGAGATTTAAAAACAACTATTGGCCCAGTATTGTGCACAGATCACAACCCAATGCCATTGATCGTGGACTTGTTTGCCGGGCTTTCTGGGTGACAGCAATTCAGTAAAATTGATTTGTCACAGGCTGATTTAAAAATGAATGTGGCTGTAAAATCACAGCTGCTACTCACTATCATGAAGCACAAAGGTCTGTTTTGTTACAAAAATGTTGTTCCTTTTGAAACAAGATTTGTTCCGACTCTTTTTCAGAGGTCCGTGGATCAAATTCTAAGTGGGCTAAATGAGGCGCCATGTTATTTGGATGACATTCTCATCATGGTTCGAATGAACAGGAATGCTTGAAGGACTTGGAAGCCACTCTGGAACGTCTGCAAAATCATAATCTCCGAGTCAAAAAGGAGAACTGCAACTTTTTCAAGGCATCCATAAATTATCTGGGCCACACCAGCAATAAAGATGGCTTACACAAGGAACTGAAGAAGATGTGTGCTAAACTTCTTGTCATTCATGTACCAGGACATCCAGATTCCTCGACAGTGCTACATTCTGTAGTCTCTCTCCATTGAAACAATATCCTTCTTTTCTATTTATCCCACTGGTAGCGTGCCCCTTTAAGGATGAGTTCTCAGATGGTCTTGTGACCTGTTCGGACAATTTGGCCAATTGGGCCAATTGAGCACGGGTTTTCCTAACCAGTCTAGAACCTGGAGTCGAAGTTTTCGGTGGCATTGTTGTCATTCTCTGTACATAGCTCTTCCACAGACAAGGGAAGCAAACCCTTCCTTATGGTCCATTTTGACCCTTCCAAAGAAATCATTCTCACTTGTCTTGTACACAAAATGGAGGATGGTTTAGAAAGACCCATCGGCTACCCTTCAAGGAACCTGACTGATTCAGAAAAGCCATACTCTCAGATCGAGAAAGAGATTGGCCATCATCTTCAGGATAAATAAATTCCACCAATACGTTCACAACTGGCATTTCACCATAATTACAGATCATCAACCCCTGTTAGGTTTATTTAGGATGTGGAGAAGCCATTGGACTGGGGTGAACACAGTAAGAAGTCTTACAACACCAGGTTAAAGTCCAACAGGTTTATTTGGAATCACTAGCTCCTTCATCAGGTGAGTTATTTAGGGAAGCTAAAACCATCCCTCCAATAACGTCAGCAAGGATACAGATTTGGGCATTATATGCGGCACTTTTGAATAAACTTTCCAGCATAGAATGGGGACACAAATATCAAATGCAGATGCCTTGAGCTGTCTCCCACTTCAGGGAAGTATGACATCGCTGCCTGTACCAAAATAAATTGTCCTTGCTTTGCATTTACTTGAGACAATACCCGTGTTGTCGCAACAGATCAAATACTGGACTCAAAGGGACCCAATATTGTCCAAAGTTAAGCAACTTCATGACTGGTGTTACCAGGGAATGTCTGAACAACTAAAACCCTCTCAAATAAGGAAGGAGGAGCTGAGTTGTGAAGATGGCGTCCCTCTGTGGGGAGCGAGGGTGGTCATCCCCACGCCCGGCAGGAAGTTGTGTACTGGAGGAACTAAACAGTGCCCGCCCAGGGATGTCCAAAATGATAATGGTGGCCTGGGTTAGACGTAGAAATAGAGAGCATGATTAAACACTGCGACCAATGCCAGGTACTGCCAGCCCCGATGCATCCTTGACTTTGTGGCCAGGTAGGCAGTGGGTGAAACCCCACATGGATTTTACAGGCCCATTCGTGGGCACCATGTTCCTACTTATAGTGGATTCAAACTCAAAATGGCTAAACATCTATGAAATCTATTCCACGAGTTCTTTGGCAACAGTGGAAAAGTTAAGGGAAACCTTTGCCACCCATGGTTTGCCGGAGGTGTTGGTTTCAAGCAAAGGGACAGCATTTACCAGCGAGGAGTTCTGGCATTTCACGGCATCAAATAGCATTTGCCTACCGCACCGTACCACCCCTCCTCAAATGGACTGGCAGAGAGCGCTGTGCAAACAACCACCAGCATCCCTGCAGACCAAGTTAGCACATTTTCTTATTACCTATAGAACTGCACCCCACCCGACCACTGGAGTAACTCCTGCCGAATCGACAGGCAGGTGTATTTGGACCAGGTTGGACCCGATTTTTGGCGGTCCAAATTTGGCGGGGGATGTTGAGGCGAGGCAGAGTGTGCAAAAGAAACACCAGCGTCGGGATTCTCCGATCACGTGCCGGGTCGGAAGATCGCCGGGGGGGGGGGGGGGGGGGGGGGGGGCGCACGAATGCCGCCATGTCACTCCAATGCCAGGCTGCCGATTCTCTAGCCGCTGGAGAATCGGCAACAATAGCCCCAGCGCGGTTGCCCCGGCGCCGGTCGGGGGACATTGAAAGTGGTCCCCGCAGTGATTCTCCACGATCGACGGGCCGAGTGCCCGCCAAGCCCCGTCGACATCGTTTACGTATGATCCTACCCGGCGGGATCTCGGCGATCTGGCTGCGGGGGCCGTCCTGGTGGGGGGGAGCCGGGGGGGAGCCAACTCTGTGGGGGAGGGGGGGGGGAGCTGACTTTGGGGTGGGGGGAGCCTCTATGTTGGCCAGGCCCGCGATCGAGGGCAACGATCGGCGGGTGGGCTAATTCTGGGCGGGGCCTATGTTCCTCCGCACCGGGCCCCTGTAGGGCTCCGTCATGTTGCCCGCGGGCTGGCACGGAGATGGCCGTGGTGCGCATGCGTGGAACCGTGCCGGCCGTGGTGCACCGGCTTTTGGTGCCGGAGCAGCGGACAGAAATCTGGCGTCATTCTAGTCCCCTAGGAAGGGGTGAATGCCTGGGCCTGGAGGCCCGTTGACGCCAGCTTCGCTTCTGCCGGTTTTGACGCCGGTATCAACACTTGGTCAGGATTTCGGAGAATCCCAGACCATGATTCTCAACAAAACTGAGAAATATTTGAGGTGGGCGACTTGATATATGGTAAGTGTTTTGGTGTTAGCCCATATTGGATCTCTGGAACCGCCATGGCCAAAATAGGTTCAGTATGAACTAGATGTCCAAGGAAAAAGGGTGAAGAAACACCTGGATCATTTCAGAGGAAGAGAATCACACACGGAGCCAGTGGGGCAGTCCGCCCCGAGTGTGCCTGTCAGTGATATTGCTGCGGGTGAATGTAATGCTTCAGCAAGCGACCCTGAGGAAGAGGCAAGTAATGTTCCCGTGGGAACTGGAGAGGTTAACTGGACAGACCCACCTTTGCAAGTCGAGAGTCAACCCATTGAGGTTCCAACCAAAGTTACCTCCACTGCGGGAACAGCCGCTGGTGAGCCACGCCGCTGTCAATGGATCAGGAAGTCCCCAGACCAGCTTACCTCATAAAGGACTGTGTTGAGATCTATTTGTTGCATAATATTGTAAATAGGTCCATTGTTATTGATAAGTGTAAATTGGGAACTTAAACGAGAAGGGATATAGCAGGGAGCCCCTTTAAGGGGCAGGTTCTTGGAAGGCCATGTGGCCCATTCAGCCAATCTGAGCTGAGTTCTGGTTTTCCTAGCCAATCTAGACACTGGAGTCAAAGTCATCAGTAGTGTCAATATCATTCTCTGCACATAGTTTATGAAATAAATGGGAATACGCTCTACTTGGTAGTCACCACGCTTTGCAAGATATTACTCCCACTAAAGTAGAAAACCTCAATTTCCCACAATAATCTCCATTTGCCAAACCTTTTGCCCATTCAAGTAACCTATCCATATCTCTGTTTTCAGACTCTCATCCCCCTCGCAACTTGCTTTCCTATCTATCTTAGTATCATCAGCAAATTTGATTGGATTACACTCAGTCCCTCATCCAAGACACTCCATTCTGCTGGAGAAATCACCTTGCTATTGTTGGGAGACACTGCTATAGTTTGAAGGGTGCTTGATGCAATCCTTTTCTCAAAATAGTCTAGAAACTGACTGCCTGCGGAGTAAGCAAACTGTATGAGGTAGAATGTTCACAATACGTCCTGCCCTAAAATCCACAATGGCACCTTCCCACCCCCCACCACCCCTGGTCCTGCTCATTGGTTGGTATATTGGCGTCACTTTTGATATATAAGAATGTCAATAGTTTTCTTTACTTTTTAATTATAGGTTTATTGGACGATGATATCACTGATGATATTCAATGTGTCAAGTCTACAGTCATTACCCAGCTTGGAATGGATATATGGTACATTCAACCCCACTTTCTTATTTTGTCCTGGCCAACTCTTTGAGTATTCATGTTGACAATTCAAAATGGTGGAAAAATGGAATGACATGGAAGGTGAGGGGTTGAGGTCCACAGTTCAGGGCAACAGGGTGATTTAGCAGTTTGGATCAGAAATTGGCTTGCTGTAAGAAGACAGAGGGTGGTGGTTGATGGGAAATGTTCAGACTGGAGTCCAGTTACTAGTGGTATACCACAAGGATCTGTTTTGGGGCCACTGCTGTTTGTCATTTTTATAAATGACCTGGAGGAGGGAGTAGAAGGATGGGTGAGTAAATTTGCGGATGACACTAAAGTCAGTGGAGTTGTGGACAGTGCGGAAGGATGTTGCAGGTTACAGAGGGACATAGATAAGCTGCAAAGCTGGGCCGAGAGGTGGCAAATGGAGTTTAATGCAGAAAAGTGTGAGGTGATTCATTTTGGAAGGAGTAACAGGAATACAGAGTACTGGACTAATGGTAAGATTCTTGGTAGTGTGGACGAGCAGATAGATCTCGGTGTCCATGTACATAGATCCCTGAAAGTTGCCACCCAGGTTGATAGGGTTGTTAAGAAGGCATATGGTGTGTTAGCTTTTATTGGTAGAGGGATTGAGTTTCGGAGCCATGAGGTCATGTTGCAGTTGTACAAAACTCTGGTGCGGCCGCATTTGGAGTATTGCGTGCAGTTCTGGTCGCCGCATTCTAGGAAGGATGTGGAAGCATTGGAAAGGGTGCAGAGGAGATTTACCAGGATGTTGCCTGGTATGGAGGGAAGATCTTATGAGGGAAGGTTGAGGGACTTGAGGCTGTTTTCGTTGGAGAGAAGAAGGTTAAGAAGTGACTTACTAGAGGCATACAGGGTGATCAGAGGATTAGATAGGATGGACAGTGAGAGCCTTTTTCCTCGATGGTGATGTCTAGCATGAGGGGACATAGCTTTAAATTGAGGGGAGATAGATATAGGACCGATGTCAGAGGTAGGTTCTTTACTCAGAGAGTAGTAAGGGCGTGGAATGCCCTGCCTGCAACAATAGTGGACTCGCCAACATTAAGGGCGTTTAAATGGTCATTGGATAGACATATGGATGATAATGGAATAGTATAGATGGGCTTTAGAGTGGTTTCACAGGTCGGCGCAACATCGAGGGCCGAAGGGCCTGTACTGCGCTGTAATGTTCTATGTTCTAACATTGTGGGGTGAAAAAAGTGAAAGAATATCAACTGAATCAGAAAAATGGTCTGTAGGATTCTCCGTCGGCGGATCCTCCAATTCGCCGGCAGCACCCCCACATCCGCGGGTATCCCAATGGCTTGGTGGGAGGGGGGGTGGCCATTATGGGAAACCCCCATTGACTGGCTGCAGGAACGGAGAATCCCGCTGCCGGCGGGAACGGCCCGCGCCGGAAAGTCGGGCTGGAAGGACGGAAATCCCGTCCGGTGACTTTACAAACACGGGTTGAATAAAACCCTCCGGAATTGTGAGCGGTTCCCACATCGCAGAGCATATTTTGGGGCACAATGACACCAGTCACAACGTCATCGTGCCGGTTTATGATAATACCATATTCAGGTGGGCCAGAAAGCAAAGAACCCGTCTGATTTAAATACTAACTGAGGCAATGAACAAACTATCTGGCCTGAACAATATGGCCAGAAGGCATTGGGGGGCCTTAACGGAGATTTACGTCAGGTGGAGAACACTTCCTTTCCAGGGCAATCTTGCCTGGACGAGTTTGTAAACTGCAGCTGAGAGCAGAGTCTGAGTTTGCAGGTTAAAATCCATTGGGCGCAGGGACTGATCTTGTCACTCAGTTCCATTTTGGATATTATCCCTTGAGAAGGACGCTCCTCGCATTCAGGGGGCTCTCTCGACTGGTCACTGAATATTCTCCTGTCTGTAGCCCGGGGGAGAATGCTCCCAGAGACTGTGTAGATTGTGGTCCCTGTCGGAGACACAACCCCAACTGAGGAGGAGGTGATGGTGAGGATTAGGAGGAGGGGGAGGAGAAGAAGGAGGAGAGGAATAAGGGCCCCCCAGGGAGGCTCAAGATGCTGTGGGTCCTCAGTAAGGGGGCAGAGGAGAACACGAGCCTGACAGTCAGGAGGAGCCTAAAAAAACCGTCATTGACGGCACAGACAATCTCACGCTGCCCCAAGGTAAAACAGGCAGCAATTTAGCTGCTCTTGCACCAGCGCAAAAGATCACTCAGGCTTGGAAGGGCACATTTTACATCCCTTTGTGAGATGCCTGCAGGGGAGATCTTATCCAACTGCCTTGATGCTCCCAATGCTTGTGCATTTGAGGGTGACAATAGCACTCAAATTTTTCACCACAGGCATTTCAGGCAGCTTATGGAGACCTGACTGGGATAACGCAGCGTCCTGCGCACCATCACCTCAAGGTGTTCATGGATTCAATATTCCGGAGGGCAGGTTTACTATACACGGGCTGTCCAAAAACAAATTGAAGGAGCCCAAGGATTTGCTGCCATTGCAGGATTCCCTGGAGTGCAGGAAGCCATTGATAGCACACACATAGCCAGCAAGTCTCCTGTCAAACAGTCCTGCATGTTCACAAGGAGAAATAGATTCCATGCAATCAATGTGCAGCTGGTGTCTGATCATAAACAGTGGGTCACGCAGGTGTGTCCCAGATATCTGGGCAGCAGCTAAGATGTGTATAGTCTTAGGAATTCTCACGTTCCAGACCTTTTCATCAGCCTGGGTGCGTCAGGGTGATGGCTTCCAGGTGTTAAGGGCCAGCACGGTAGCATTGTGGACAGCACAATTGCTTCACAGCTCCAGGGTCCCAGGTTCGATTCCCGGCTTGGGTCACTGTCTGTGCGGAGTCTGCACATCCTCCCCGTGTGTTGCGTGGGTTTCCTCCGGGTGCTCCGGTTTCCTCCCACAGTCCAAAGATGTGCAGGTTAGGTGGATTGGCCATGCTCAATTGCCCTTAGTGTCCAAATTTGCCCTTAGTGTTGGGTTGGGTTACTGGGTTATGGGGATCGGGTGGAGGTGTTGACCTTGGGTAGGGTGCTCTTTCCAAGAGCCGGTGCAGACTCGATGGGCCGAATGGCCTCCTTCGGCACTGTAAATTCTATGATAATCTATGATAAAAGGTGGCTCATAATGCCTGTGAGAGTGCCAAAATCTGAGGAAGAGAGGAGGTAAAACTAAACACATCTGCACAAGTGGAACAGATCATCAGTCTCCTCAAGATGCATTTCTAATGTCTGGACCATTCCACCGAGGCAGTGCAGTACGCTCCTTCACGTGCTCTGCTGTGTTCTCCACACCATTCCCATGCAAAGAGGAGATGCCCTGGAGGATGAAAACAGACCAGAGGGGACCAATTGTCTGAGGGCGATAGCGAGGATGAGGTGACGGATCATGGCATTGCCGACGAGAACACCCCTGACCGTGACAGAGGGGATCGCTGTAGTTAATTGCTGCACAAATCAAATCTCAAAGGGAAACTTGGCCCAGGTATCACAACTTTTCTTTAGTGTCTGGCAACAAAAAGAAAAGTTTTCTGAGTTCAGAAGCCCCAGATTTTGGATTTTAAACATTAAATTAAAACATTGATCAACAGAGGGAATGAAAACTTAAACATGCAAGGTTTATGCAGTTACATTTAGCCTTGCAGAACATTCTCCCAAAATGTTATGATCAGACTCACTAGTAAACATCCTCCATGCGACAATCCCTGATAGATGTTTAACTACACAAAGTCCAGTAACACTATAACAATGCAAATCCACTGTCACACTCGCACAAAACTTCTCGCTCACTCCCACTCTGCTGTGGAAACTCAAAAGCTTCAGACACCAGACTGCTTTTTACAGCCACAAGCTCTTTCTGGCTTAATTGGATGTCTGATTTAGACTGCACCTATTTCAGCCTAGAGTTGTTGCTGGCAGGTCTCTCTCACACAGCAACCCCAGGAGATCTCACATTGCCCTCCTGACAGTTTAATATCTCTCCTTAAATACCCTTTTCATTTTTCACCTTCGATTCCATTGCCCTGAGCACTTTAATAATGTTTCCTTGCTTACTTACGAAACTTTGCAAGCTGTAAAAGTTTTTACTTCCCTTTGAAATTTAGCAACTGAAAACAACAACCCCTTACTTATCCCCTAATGCAAATTTATACCCATTGTGTATTACTGATTAAAACTCACTTGGTTATATCTGCTTCAAATGCATACCTTTCACATCTTTCAGGTCTTCAACCCGACCACACAATCAGTCCCTAGCTTAATGCAATTGTCTTCACACAGAGAGAGGCCCTTCAGTCTGCTTTACAAAATATCACAAAATCCCCCCAAAATATTAAAAATAACATCCATCATCATATGCAGCACTGAGGTGATATCGTGTGGCAAACACCACTGGTCATACACTACGTGTATTACGGTACTACCACTGTACTACAGTCAATACAGTAAATCCCGACCTGCTGGCTCCTCCCAGCAGGCTCTGTATAAAAGTGTGCTCTCTCCTGCGCTGCCTCCATTCTGGCCTCCACATCTAGCGCAATAGAGCCTCAATAGTTTACCTCGTTTCGTGGTCATTGATGGTACATCATACCGTCTGTCAGATCAGACATCGTACTGCCCTCTTGTGTAGGTTTAAATAATCCCAATGGACAATTGGTCGCTTCTGCAAAGTTAATTAAATAGATTTCCCGTTCAAAGTATTTAGTTCTTGTTTCTGGGATGTAGATTAGCTGCCATAGAAGCCGACTGGTCTATTAGACCACAAGACCATTCGACATAGAAGCAGAATTAAGACACTGGGCCCATCGACTCTGCTCTGCCATTCAACCATGGCTGATATTTTTCTCATCCCCATTCTCCTGTCTTTTCCTGCCGTGGGGCAGCACAGCAGCATTGTGGATAGCAGAATTGCTTCACAGCTCCAGGGTCCCAGGTTCGATTCCGGCTTGGGTCACTGTCTGTGCGGAGTCTGCACATCCTCCCCGTGTGTGCATGGTTTTCCTCCGGGTGCTCCGGTTTCCTCCCACAGTCCAAAGATGTGCAGGTTAGGTGGATTGGCCATGCTAAATTGCCCATAGTGACCAAAATTGCCCTTAGTGTTGGGTGGGGTTACTGGGTTATGGGGATAGGGTGGAGGTGTTGACCTTGGGTAGGGTGCTCTTTCCAAGAGCTGGTGCAGACTCGATGGGCCGAATGGCCTCCTTCTGCACTTTAAATTCTATGATATCTGTGACAAACCCTTATTCCGAAATTAATCCTCCACACTTCTCACTCTTTTACTCCACAACTGAGCAAAGGACAAAGGAATAGGAGAATATATTGATGAAATTAGATGAAGTCATATGTGAGGGAGGAGTCTCGTAGAGAGCACAAACACCAACACAGACCAACTGGGCTAAATGTCTGATCCTGCACTATAATTACTGTGTAAATCTATATATAAATGCTCTGGGATGTTTCTTAATCAATGTTGTGTTCCCTTCAGTTCTGATATCGTTTTCCATTGTAGGTCTGGATGGAGAAAGAACTGCTCAACAAAAGATCTCAGTCACTATCTGGACAATTGCTCCGATTAAAGATTCAGCATTCCGCTTTGCATTGTTGGGTCTAAACTGCCCTGACCGGTAGCCAGGCCCCTGGGGTCACTCTCTACACCTTTAGCTGGTGGGGCTGTGGGGAGGGGGTGGTTCATTGTCAGGAATTATGACCTCCTTACCTGGTCACCATCTGGAGTGAGGGACCTGGTCCTGGAGATGTCCGTTCCCAGCATTGGTGTGATGTGAATCATCATCCAAAAGTACAACGGCGTTCCCGAATCTGTTCCCTTTTCTCTGTCGATTGTGAGGGGATTGGGAGAGATTTTGATCAGCTTCAATGCCCCTGGGCTGTAGAGGGTGAAAATAAGCTGAACCTGGTGCTGGCATCTGAACCCCGATCAACAATGTGGCACTTTCAGAACCTGAGACTGGCTCCCCAATCTCCCGTCAAAAACCATTCAGCCCAGAGTTAAATTAATGATAATTACACGTGTAGATTGTGATGGTGAGGGACAGAAAGGGTGACCATGTGAAGTGTTAACTTGTCCCAACTTTGCACTGATTCCCTTCATTGCTTCCGTTCTGCTTCTGTAACGCTTCAAACTCCAGCTTTATGGCAATTATTTTACAATTGTAACCACAAGAGTCAGCAAATAAATAAACACAGGCAACCAAATCTAAACAGTCGGTGTCCATTACATTCTTTCAACAACAACCTGCCTTTATACCATGTTTGAACATAGTAAAACATCCTAGAGTCTGACACAGAAGTTTAAATGCGCCACCAAGACACAAAAGGCGATATTAGGACAGGTGGCCAAAGGAGGCAGTTGTTAGGGAGGAGAGAGGGGCAGATAATAATAATAATCTTTATCATTGTCACAGGTAGGCTTACATAAACTCTGCAATGAAGTTTCTGTGAAAAGCCCCTAGTCGCCACATTCCGGCGCCTGTTCGGGTACACGGAGGGAGAATTCAGAATGTCCAATTCACCTAACAGCATGTCTTTCGGGACTTGTGGGAGGAACCCAGAGCACCCGGAAGAAACCCACGCAGACATGGGGAGAAAATGCAAGCTCCGCAGACAGTGCGAACCACGGATAGGTTTAGGGAAGCATTTCCAGAGCTTGGTGCCTTGGCATGATCCCAAACGTGTGCGATGAAAACTGAGGATGTTCAAGAGGTCGGAACTGGAGGAACTCATAGGCCCGTGGAGGGTGGAGAGGAAAGGGCAAGCTTTGGATTTGAACACAAGATGGAAATTTTACAATCAATGCTTTCCTGAGCCAGGATCCAATGTGGGCCATCGAGTGCAGAGAATGGAACAGGATGTGAATTCGGATTCAGGCTGTTTTTGCGTCCCTTATTGTGGAATAAGTGTGCTCAGCAGCTTCAGCCATAGTTCAGGGATCGTGTAGTCAAGATTTCCTTCAGTGTCTTAAGCACAGAACATCCATAGTGACAAAGTGCTGGGCCAGTGTGACACTGTCAGTGATCTCTTTCCGATGAGGCATTGAATCGAGGAACTCGCCTGCCCTTTCAGGTAGACTCAAAAGATCCCGCGGAAATATATTGAAGAAAGTTTTCCCTAGTGTCCCGGCCAATCTTTATCCCGCGACCAATGTTTGTGGGATCTTGCTGTGCTCAAACTGCCTGCCATGTTTCCTGGGTTAGAGCCATAACTGCATTGCTAAAGAACTACATTGGTTGCTATGCACTTTGAGGCAGCATGAGTTTGAGAATGGTGCTATATCAATGCAAATCTTCTTTGGCTGTGTTCATACAACAGGCCACTGGCAACTACCAAACAAACCTTACCCCACTCTCATCTTTCATCCCCTTCCCATCGCAACCCCCCCCCCCCCCCCCCCCCCCCCCGGCCACCACCAGCCCAGTCCCTCTTGAGGGACTTCCGGAAAATCCTGAGGTTCTTCATTGGAGTTTGAGTAGGCTCAGTTTGCTGCTGCCCCCTACTGGCTGGCTGAGCGGCATTGTCCCTGAGGCATCGCACTGGCTTCAATCTAAATCTGGACAATTTGCTATGTCTCTGTTGACAGAATCATAGGAAAATTGTAATTAGGGACTCAGTAAGATTGTTTATAATCTCCTGCTTCACCTCCACATTCCTGTCCTGTGATACAATCCCCTTAATCCCTTGTTGCCCGAAGCTCTATCAATCTTTATCCTGAATGTATCAAATGAATATATTGAATAGTGTCAACAAATGAGCATCTGCAGCTCACTGAGGCAGAGATTTCCAAAGGTTCGCAACCCTCTCGGTGAAGGAATACCCCTCATGGCCGCAGGCTGACCCCTTAGCCTGTCAGGGGCTGGTTTAGCACACTGGGCTAAATCACTGCCTTTTATAGCAGACCAAGGCAGGCCAGCAGCATGGTTCAATTCCCGTACCAGCCTCCCCAAACAGGCGCTGGAATGTGGCGACTAGGGGCTTTTCATGGTAACTTCATTTGAAGCCAACTCGTGATGTCGCCACCGAAGTTGGCCATTCCCTCAATACAAAATGGAGGAACGCAAAGCTTGCAGGTTAAAATGGACAAAGTTTGCAGCACAAGCAGGCTGCACCAAGCCAATGTGTATTCTGTCTGCTAAGAGAGCAGACAGCACCGAAACGAACATTCCGCATACTAATGAGGCAAACTCTGAGACAGTTAACATGGTAATGGAACGATCCCAGGGACAATGGACACAAATAGGGAAGTGATTGCAACATTGTATAGGATACCAGACACCCCGGCACCAGCGGGGTTCGAGACAAAGCACCTGAAGGCCCGCCCAGTAGCCGAGGGACAGCCTCAGTATTGGGGGGATTCAAACAAATCAATTGGGAAGAGACCCAATCGATCCCAGCAGATAGAGGGTCCGCCCAAAAGGGCGCGAAGCCCTGGGACCTATAAAAGACAGGTCCCAAACTTAGTTTGTTCTTCTTGACCAGCCCTCCTTTCTGGACCAGCCCTCTCGACCAGCCTTTTACCAAAGAAGACCTTGACTGAGAGAGAGAGAGAGAGAGGAGAGGTCTGGGACAGCAGCCGCCAGCAAGTAAGTGTCTCACAACGATCGCTACCAGAGATAGACACTCCTGACGCCTTTTTAACCCGTACCAACCTGAAGTCTGCGGACCAGTGCAGAGCAAGAGGCCTTGTCCCCTGTTCCGGCAGTTCCTTTAAGATAAGTATTGGTTTATATAGTGGTAGGAATAGTTTAGTCATCTTAGCATGTGCATGAGTAGATTATAATTGTATTATAATAAACTCATTTGTTTGAACTTACTAATTGGTGTATGGTTTTATTGTTTTGAACTTGACCTTGAAACTTGTGGCGGTATCTTAACGATACCTGGCGACTCCAGAGCTAATTAACGAAACAGAGCCAAATTGAGTGTTAAGCACACTCACCCAGAACGAGCAACATTTAGTGGCGACATCCGACGGGACTCGATTAGAAGTGTCCGAGAGAACCCAGAAATTTGAATCTGAAATCCAATTGGAAAATGAAAAACCACAAGTGTTCAAGGAGTTCAAATCAATACTCATAATTCGGAAGTGTGTTTGTTGCATGCGTAACTAACAGGGTTGTGAGGTTAAACCGAGAGATTTTTGTTGCGACAAACTGTTGGGGGTTTTATAAGTCGGAACATAGCGAAAGCCGTACCCGTATTTTATAAGCATTGCCTTATCATCCCTCGTTCCAAATTAAAAAGAGAGCATAAAGAAAAGGAAATGGCCATGCAGGCAATGGAACGCCTCATGAACCCAGAGCAGTTCATGGTCGCAGCGACCAACAGCAGCAGAGTAGGCCAGTGTCCCGTATGGGAGCTGGAACTCAGGAAGTACCTCAAAGGGAAAGGATGGCCCCTTTGGAGTGAATTTTGTGTGAATGAGGAGACAGGTCCCGGGAGTATAGGACATACTTGGTGGACCAACCTGTCTCAAATTCATAAAAAGAATTTAGGAAAAGCACGCAAGCCGATGGCAATTGTGTCCTGCTTGGCACAATTGCGAGGCACAGAGGAGGTTGCTTGGACGCTCCGCAAAGAATTAGAAGAGAGGAATAGAATGAGCAAAGTGGATGTCAGGGACATAGAAAAGGAGAATCTAGGTTTAAGGCAACGACTGGCAGTGAAGGATAGAGAGGTGGATGATGCCAAGAGGGCACATCAGTCTTGTCTAGCCCATCTGAGCAGTTCCCAAGCCCAGTATGAGAAAGCCGATCAGGATGTGCAGCGAGCAGTTCTGATAAGAGAAGATTCAGAGAAGCAGGTAGAGGCACTGCAAAGGCAATGCTCTGACCTAAAGGCAACTTTAAGAGCACTCCATACTGCCACCACTGAGCAAAGGCAAAGCACAGTGGATCATGCTAAATGTAGGAAGCAGATTGCGCAGCTGCAATCTCTGCTTTCTGTTCAGAATGGGTTCCAAGAGACATTTGGGACCCAGTTAGATGAAGAAAATGCCCCAGATTGGCAGGAATTGAGCGAAACCATGCAGCGCTATGTTCAGGGAACATGTGCGCCAGCAGCGCAACAGAAAAGGAAAGTGCCCCAACCCCCCACAGATGAACCCAGTCACCACCCAGAGAAAGGCAACCACAGAAGGCGCACCCGAGGTCACCTACACCACCCCTTAACCGTAACACAACTAAGGGACACGTGTGAGAAAATCACCCCGTTCCTCCCCACTGCAAACCCCCACCAATTTTTCGCAAGAGTGAAACAGCAGGCTACCATGTACGGCCTGGATGAGCGAGAGCAAGTGAAGCTCACAGTGTTGAGTTTAGACTCATCGGCAGTAGCAGCCCTCCCTGACCCACAGAACATTGGAGGAGGCACCCTCGAAGAGAGGCATACATCTATTTTAGACGCGATAGGGTACAACAGAGGAGACCCAGTCTAAGGCCTAAATAAGTGTAGGCAGAAAAGGACCAAGCACCCCACAGCATTCGCAGGAAGGCTGTGGATTCATTTCACTGCCGTTTTTGGCGATTTAGACCGCGCACATTTAACCCACGATAATATGGTTAAATTAACCCGCACAATCATCTCCCACGCCACAGATGCAGGACAGAATGTCTGCAGCAGTTATGACCCCTCAGAAGAGGCCCATAATGAAAACTGGGTACTGAAAAGATTGTCCCGCACTTGGGAGCAATCTGTCCAAGGCAAGATAAAAGCAAAGAACACCGAAGAAGCTCAGGCTTTAGCAGATATTCAGCCAGTGAGAGCACACCAAAACCCCGCATGGGTAAATGAAGGAAAGAACAGCCCCCCACAGAAATCACAAGAATGTTACAACTGCGGACAGTTAGGGCATTTTGCTAGAGAATGCAACGGCCCGCAGAAATCTCAGAGAGGCCAGCAGACAGGCACTCTGAACAGGAACAAAGCAAAGCCAATCCACAGTATGGAGACGCAGTCAGGACAGACCAATGTGGACGGAACGGACTGACGGTGTTCGGGCTCCCCCAATTGGGTTTGTGACACACTCTGGGACCAATCCGGAAGACCGGTGGTCACAGCGAAAATTAGAGGGAAGCCCATAGAATTACTTTGGGACACAGGAGGATCCTGCACTACCATCAATTCCTCCACTACACCACAGGCAGACATGTGGCCCACTACAGCTTCAATAACCCTCAGCGGCTTTACAGGTCACTCACAGCAGGGACACATTACAGCCCCTGTATCAATCCAACTACGGAATATCTCCACCAGACACCCCGTTGTTTTAGTTAATCTGCCCCGCACAGCAGAACACATACTGGGCATTGACTTTATGAATACCCACAGTCTGTCGTTTGATCCAGTAAATCAGTGTGTCTGGCGAATGGCAAAATCTGACAGAGCACCCGCAACTCTCACAGTGGGAGAGTATGTGAACAGGATTAGCGCTGTTGGCGACTATTGTTTTGACCCGACCACACTTAGCACGAACAAACAGGTTAGGGCAGTTTTGAACAGACACAGGACAGCATTTGCCAGTCACCGGCACGACTGCGGCAGAATGACTGGACAAGTTCAAGTTACTGGACCTGACCCGAGACCACAGAGACAGTACCGATTTCCCCTAGAAGCAGAGAGAGAAATTGGAAAAGTTATAGAGAGCTTATTAGAGCAGGGTGTACTTAGGACAGTAGCCTCAAATAATAATGCCGCTATTTGGCCAGTGAGGAAGCCCGACGGTTCATGGCATCTGACCATAGATTATCGGGAACTCAACAAAGTTACCCCAGCAGTAGCCCCCATGGTAGCAACAAGTCCCGAGACGATGCTCAAACAGGGACTCCACTCCAAATATTTCACGGTATTGGACATTAGCAACGGCTTTTGGTCAATCCCATTGGCAAAGGCGTGCCAGTACAAATTTGCCTTCACATTCAAAGGACAGCAGTATACGTGGACATGCCTCCCACAAGGATTCCACAATTCCCCCTCCATTTTCCACCGGCAGCTGGCAAATGGACTAGCAAAATTTTCCCGACCCGAATGTCTGGTACAGTATGTGGACGGCCTACTACTGCAGACAGACACCAAGGCAGAGCACATCACGCTTCTGTCCAAACTCCTGGAACTATTGCAAGACATTGGATGTAAAGTTAACCCCAGAAAGGTCCAAATATTGGAGAATCAAGTGATGTATTTGGGTACAGTCATCACACACGGCAAACGCGAGATCGAGTTCAAAAGAATTGAATCGATCGTCAAATTGCCCCTTCCACAAAATGTTTCAGCCCTCCGGTCGTTTTTAGGACTGGTTGGGTATTGTCGGAACCATATCGATGGTTTTGCGACCAAGGCAGCCCCACTCTCAGACCTCCTCAAGAAACGAGCCCCTTGGGAATGGCTTTCACAGCATATAGAGGCTGTGGACGATTTAAAGAAGGCCCTTAGCGCAGCACCCGCGCTACAAGTTCCAGACCCACTCTCCCCCTATGCAATAGAGGTGGCTAGCACCGATCTGACCCTCTCGGCCGTGCTCCTTCAGGAACGGCACGAGCAGCTACGACCCATGGCTTATGCCTCCAGACTTTTAGACCCCGTAGAACAAGGATTTTCAACCTGCGAGAGGCACCTACTAGCAGTATTTTGGGCAGTACAAGATTTTTCCTACATTACCGGACTCAACCCCATCACCATTTTGACCGAACACACCCCCACACAGTTACTTTTAGACGGTCGACTGAAGGACGGTTCAGTGAGCTAGATAAGAGCAGCTAGGTGGACACTCCTGTTACAGGGACGGGACATAACAGTTGAACGAACCAAGACACACACATTTTTAGCGGACAACCTACAGTATCCAGGACAACCCCATGAATGCGAGATAGTAGCACCCCTACACAACACAGGACCATTCATTGCCAAAACTCCCCCCAGGAAGATCGGGAATTCAAGCCAGAGCCCCCAGCACACAGACACGTGTGCCCCCTTAAAGATATATGTGGACGGTTCATCCACAATTTTAGATGGCGAACGCATTACAGGATGCAGAATTTTGTTGAGGATACACAGAGACGCGCTTTAGAGGAGATATCTCTAAAACTCCCAGGGCACTTAGGCACGCAGGCAGCAGAGCTCACGGCCATTGCATACATCGTGGACCACCCAGATTCGTTCCCCAGCCCAGAAGACATATATTCGGACAGTTTATATCTCTGTAACAGCCTAACAGATTTCCTACCCCTGTGGAGGATAAGAGGTTTTGTCTCCTCAGATGGGAATCCCCTTCCATCAGTCCCATTACTCCGACACATCCTAGAAAAGGCAAAACATAGGATGTTCTGTATAGTTAAAGTGAGAAGTCACCATAGGTCATCCCCCCCCCCCGGAAATGTGAAAGCCGATGCATTGGCAAAAGCAGGTTCCAGGCACGGACATTTTTGGACACCCCCAGCTAGCGCACCAGCTAGCGCCCCTGTGAGTTCAGTTCAGGTCTCACAGACAGAAATAGAGGATTTAGTACAGGCACAGAAGCAGGACGAAAATCTCCGGGAGATTTTGAAAGGAACTTTGTGGCCCAGTACGACAGATTCAAACACGCTTTGACCACACATGAGGGTGTGATTATCAAAGACCAGTTATATGTGGTTCCTGAAAAGGACAGGAATCAAATGATTGCCTTATTCCATGATGGTCATAGACACCAAGGGATCGACCCTACCACAGCACACCTTAGACAACTCTGTTGGTGGCCCAACTTAAGACAAGATGTTACCCACTATATAGAGAATTGTTTAAGTTATGCACAGAATAACCCGGAGAGATATTCAAGGAAGGCACAACTCAGCCACACTCGCCCCGTTAATGGCCCCTGGACTAACCTCCAGATCGATTTTATAGGTCCATTGCCCCCTTGCAGGAATGGCTATAAATATGTTCTGGTGGTCATAGATACCTTTACCAAATGGGTAGAGGCATTCCCTTCACGCACCAACACAGCAAAGACAACTGCAAAGATCCTGACCCACCACATCTTTATGAGATGGGGACTCCCCAGAAGTATAGAATCAGATCAGGGGTCTCGTTTTACAGGACGGGTCATGAAGAACGTCCTGACCATATTCGGAATCAAACAGAATTTTCACATTGCGTATCACCCCCAGTCAAGCGGGATAGTAGAACGCATGAATCGGACTCTAAAATCGACCCTTAGAAAAATGGAACAGGAGAACAATTCGACTTGGGATTCAGTGCTCCCATTCGCTCTTATGTTCATAAGAAATACTGTTTCATCATCTACAGGTTTCACCCCACACACACTCATGACCGGACGCCCTATGAAAGGATCAGAATTCCTTTTAGGATTCGACATGACCAGCCCAGAAGTGACGGCCCTCACACACGAGAAAGGAGTTAAACAACTAGTTGAGACTGTAAGGTCTGCTCAGCTAGCAGCCGCAGTAAAATTGGGTAAAAGGAGGAAACAGAGCAAGGCCTTTTTCAACAAAAATGTGCACACCACAGAATTTCAGGTTGGGCAACAAGTAATGTTATCTGTATATAACCCCAGCATGTTTTTGGCTCCAAAATTTTCCGGCCCGTACTCAATTTCGGACAAAATCAGCCCCTCGGTATATAGGATAAAGTACCCCAACGGTAAGACTGCGTGGTTCCATATTAACCAGCTAAAGGCTTATGGAACACAGTCAAACCACTCGCACCATGTCCTGCTAGACGCAGCAGAACACCTTGCCCCGCCCACAAGAGACACATTTCCACCCTCCCCCTCACAGACCAGTTCCTCATCGGACTCGACCTTGACTCCGCCCACCGACTCCAGACCACGCCCCGGAACGCCCACAAGCTGCCACAGCAGAGACAGTGACTGTGAAACTGAGGACAGCCACAGCACTCCACCCTACAGCCCCCACTTCAGCGACTTCGACCCCGACTCCACTGACTCCATGGAGATCACTTACATTAAAAATCCAGACCCACATCCAAACCCACCGCCCAACTGTGACGACCCCGACAACGCTCCTTCACATTTAGACACCACGATTTGGCACAGGGACAATTCTTGGAGACTTGTCCAAAATGATGAGAGTGACCACCGGTCACACAATGCAAAAATTGCATGCCTGATCCATACAAGGGTATGGGATCCGGGAGAAGAGGATGACTTGATGTCTGACTCCCGACACGGCAACCGGGGCAGCAGGCAACCGGGGCAGCAGGGTAGCATGGTGGTTAGCATAAATGCTTCACAGCTCCAGGGTCCCAGGTTCGATTCCCGGCTGGGTCACTGTCTGTGTGGAGTCTGCACGTCCTCCCCCTGTGTGCGTGGGTTTCCTCCGGGTGCTCCGGTTTCCTCCCACAGTCCAAAGATGTGCGGGTTAGGTGGATTGGCCATGCTAAATTGCCCATAGTGTCCTAATAAAAGTAAGGTTAAGGGGGGGTTGTTGGGTTACGGTTATAGGGTGGATACGTGGGTTTGAGTAGGGTGATCATGGCTCGGCACAACATTGAGGGCTGAAGGGCCTGTTCTGTGCTGTACTGTTCTATGTTCTATGTTCTATGTAACCCCTTTGCGACCCTGTTCACAGAGAATGATGAGAAGTGAGGTGTCCAGATGGTGTAAAAAGAGGAACCGCTTGAGAGAAGCACTGTCCTTTCTGATGGAACCTGCATGCATGTTTGTACGTTTGTTTGTTAAATGTTTGATATGGAGATTGGCCACTCGGTTTTCAGCTGAAAAGCTTGTGACCATCTCACATGCCCCCGCCATATCACTGGAAATGTCTTCTGCTGAATCGAACAATGTTCACGACTTGTCTTCTGTTTACAGATGTTGGAGCATCTTGGCTCCCCCTTTTTTTTTAGGTGCCCCTCTATTCTGGGAATAGAGGCTGCAATTCAACAATGACTACATTCTTGCCCGTTCGTTTCAGGTCGCTCAGGCAGTGGAGAAACGGCATTGAGGTTCCGCCCTGTCTGAGGACCACCCCTTTGGTCAGCTAAGCTCGGATACAGCAGAGCACGCCCTACCCGGGGATCCCATTCAACTCTTACCCGTCGCGGCCCACACGCAACTCATTCGACTTTTCCATTTCTAAAGCTTGGTTTCATTTTTGTTTAAGGTCGACATTCGGCCGCCATTCCATATGCTATTTACATCCAGGAACATTTTGGGATGGTAAATTGCAACACTCTGCGAGACGGCTCGCACTGGTTTAATAGATAAGTATATGTCTGGTCCTAAATCCGCTTTTGAAAAATAAAATGAGGGAGTCACATTGAGGTGACCATCATAAAGGGAAATTTGGAACAAGAGGACAGATATACTTAAAGTCAAGATATTAAGCTGAACACTAACAGATAATATGCTTGATCCCATAGGTTTCGGACGTTCGAGAGAGGAACCGAAGCAACAGCACAGCAAGATCCCAGGAAGGGAAGAGAACACAAGAGAAGAGACAGAGAAGATGAAGAGCACTACAATTGCTATTTTTAGTTTATGTGGCATCTGCGTGGTTGCGCATGGACGCGAACCCCCTTTCCCACAGTACAACGTTTGCTAACTTCTCCCAAACCCACACCACCCCTAGCCCAGTCAATGGTAACAGTACCCCAACCTGGTGTACCAGATTTCTGACATGGTACTCCTTGTCACACGTCATTGAATCACTTTTGGTGATTGCAGTTCTCTGTATTATAGTCCAGACCCTCAGGATGAGGAAATGGAGAAGGAGAGCCTACCGCTCTCCTGCCTCAACAGTGTATATAGTGAGATCCCCTATTTTTGGATTCCACCAGTCCCCCGAACCCCTGGAAATGTAATCAAGTATTTATTTTTACACTCGATGCCTTTGTAAAATAAAGAGATTCTTTCTATCAATGATGTACCTCTGTACTCGACTGCCGAGTCAGTGAGAATTAAATGTAATAGAACATAGAACAGTACAGCACAGAACAGGCCCTTGATGTTGTGCCGAGCAATGATCACCCTACTTAACCCACATACCCGTAACCCAACAATCCCCCCATTAACCTTACACTACGGGCAATTTAGCATTGCCAATCCACTTAACCCGCACATCTTTGGACTGTGGGAGGAAACCGGAGCACCCGGAGGAAACCCACGCACACACGGGGAGGACGTGCAGACTCCACACAGACAGTGACCCAGCCGGGAATCGAACCTGGGACCGTGGAGCTGTGAAGCATTGATGCTAACCACCATGCTACCCTGCTGCCCCTCAGTAATGATGCTGCTGTGTGAATGATTAAGGATTTAGAATGTTGTAGAATGTTTAAATATGAGATGAGAGTAGTTTATTGAGGATAGTTAGAGGTTCCCGATTCCAATTGGTAATGCATGTCTCCTTTGACAGAGCGCCCATCAGAAATTGTTAGTTAAAATTTTTTGCCATAATTGAGGACAGGATAGAAGTCATGGAACTCGCTGAGGTCAGGGGACCCAAAGACACCGTACTTGGGTGATCCTTCATGATTTCTCATGAGGATCACAAGGAGGGAGTGTAGTAGCCACCGAAGTTGGCCATTCCCTCAATACAAAATGGAGGAACGCAAAGCTTGCAGGTTAAAATGGACAAAGTTTGCAGCACAAACAGGCTGCACCAAGCCAATGTGTATTCTGTCTGCTAAGAGAGCAGACAGCACCGAAACGAACATTCCGCTTACTAATGAGGCAAACACTGAGACAGTTAGCATAGTAATGGAACGATTCTAGAGACAATGGACACAAATAGTGAAGTGATTGCAACAGTGTATAGGATACCAGACACCCCGGCACCAGCGGGGTTCGAGACAAAGCACCTGAAGGCCCGCCCAGTAGCCGAGGGACAGCCTCAGTATTGGGGGGATTCAAACAAATCAATTGGGAAGAGACCCAATCGATCCCAGCAGATAGAGGGTCCGCCCAAAAGGGCGTGAAGCCCTGGGACCTATAAAAGACAGGTCCCAAACTTAGTTTGTTCTTCTTGACCAGCCCTCCTTTCTGGACCAGCCCTCTCGACCAGCCTTTTACCAAAGAAGACATTAGGTGGATTGGCCATGCTAAATTGCCCGTAGCGTCCTAAAAAGTAAGGTTAAGGGGGGGTTGTTGGGTTACGGGTATGGGGTGGATACGTGGGTTTGAGTGGGGTGATCATTGCTCGGCACAACATCGAGGGCCGAAGGGCCTGTTCTGTGCTGTACTGTTCTATGTTCTAAGACCTTGACCGAGAGAGAGGAGAGGTTTGGGACAGCAGCTGCCAGCAAGTAAGTTTCTCACAACGATCGCTACCAGAGATAGACACCCCTGACCCCTTTTTAACCCGTACCAACCTGAAGTCTGTGGACAGTGCAGAGCAAGAGGCCTTGTCCCCTGATCCGGCAGTTCCTTTAAGATAAGTATTGGTTTATATAGTGGTAGGAATAGTTTAGTCATCTTAGCGTGTGCGTGAGTAGATTATAATTGTATTATAATAAACTCATTTGTTTGAACTTACTAATTGGTGTATGGTTTTATTGCTTTGAACTTGACCTTGAAACTTGTGGCGGTAACTTAACGATACCTGACGACTCCAGAGCTAAGTAACGAAACAGAGCCAAATTGAGTGTTAAGCACACTCACCCAGAACGAGCAACAGTGACAATAAGCCATTTTCAGAATATGGATGCCGAGTGCTAAAATCTCCGGCCAGGGAATACAGCCTCACCCGCGCAACACATTGAGGTCACCATCTGGAGCGGCTCACCACCACCTTCTCAAGGGCAAATTAGCGATGGGCAAAAAGTGAATGCTGGTCTAGCCAACGATTTTCACAAGATGGAAATGAAACAGTCGAGACCTGATATTTGTTTCATTTATTTATTCACTAACTTTCAAATGCACAAATGTAAAATAATCATTACAGGGGTGGGAGTTCTACAGTCTGAACTCGAACCAGAAAGAATATAGAGCATTATTATTATTATTTATCTATTGTATAATACAGGGTTATAAGTGTTTAAAGGGCATTAGTGCTAGGCTGGGGCACTTTAATGATTACCATGCCAACCATGTCCTTTGACACTCTCTAAATCAATGTTTCTCAAACTTTTTCCCACGATGACTTTATTTTATTGCCACACTATGCGACACTGATGGGAATGGTAGGATGGAGGGAGGTTCGCTTCTGGATTTTAAGGGGGGTGTTGGGGGTGCGGAAGGTTCGCTGTGATTGGGACTGCTAAAGTTTGAATAGAATGGGATAGGATAGAACAGAATACTTCCAGTGCAGAAGGAGACCATTCAGCCCATCGTGTCTGCACCAACATTCCGAAAAAGCACCCTACCCAGGCCCACTCCCCAACCCTATCCCCCGAACCTCACCAAGAGGCAATTTAGCATAGCCAATCCACCAAACCGACACACCTTTCGACTGTGGAAGGAAACCAGAGCACCCGAAGGAAACCCACACAGGCAGGGGTAGAATGTACAAACTCCACATGGTTACCCAAGGTCGGCATCGAACCCGGGTCCCCTGGTGCTGTGAGGCAGCAGTGCTAACCACTGTGCCACCTTGCTGCCCTGCAATGTTGCAATGTGTAGGCAAACCCACATTTTCCACAGGCTTTTTGTTTTTACAAGCAGCAATCAGACCTCAAAGTATACCTGTTAGGCCACAGGGATCAGTAAGAAAAATGGTGCAAGGATTAAAAGGGCCCTGGCAGCAATTGCTGACTTGGAGATAACAAACCCAAAATCTTATCTCATGACCCCACTGGGGAACCCTGTTATAAATGGAACAAGGATTGTTTGCGGTTCTTCTGTTAATGTGACCATTGTGAGAGGTTTGGGGAAGAGGCTACAGGATCTGAGAGGCCTGGAGTTTTGCATATGTAAAACTTTGAAGGTAGCAGAGAAAGTCAATACGATTGTTGAAAAAAAAAACTGTACAGGATTCTTGCTTTATAAATGAAAGGTACAACGGCCAGGATGTTAAGCCAAACATTACAAAACACTGGATAGGCCTGAGATTGGAGTATTGTGTCCAACGTTTGGAGGGATGTCATGACCTTGAGAGGCCGGGTACAAAATAGATGTCCCAAAGTGATTTCAGGAATGAAGACTCCCAATGATATGGAGGGAGTGAAGAAAAAAGAATTGATCTCCTTAGAGCAAATACATTTAAGGGGTGATTGAAATGTTGTGTTCAAATTAAGAATCTTCTTGATAGAGTAAATGAGAATATATTGATCCAGTTATTCCCTACAATGGAACTGCTTTCAGGTGCATATTTGGGGCAGGTTCGGATATGCGTTGTTGATGGATGCAACTGGCCATTTAAAACATCAACACAACTGAAGTGGTGGTCCAGAAATGTGAAACCAGAGTGTGAGGATGACAGCAGGTAACCATAGCTCTGAACTTGGTGAATTAATTTGGAGAGATAATGTTCCTCTTTGGAGACTTCAGGTACCCCTTTGGATGTGATCCTTGGACAGCCTAGGGAGAGGTTAGTCACCTTTTGGGATTGTTGAAAGTAAATATAATTGTGCAGAAAAAGTGCATCAATGCGTTGGAACTGGCAAAGCTGTCGAGGAACTGTCAAAACTGTTAAAGGGCTATTGAAGCTGTCAAGAGCTGTACAGCTGTGAACGGATGGAGAATCCCGCTGTCATGAGCGGACGGAGAATCCCGCCCAATATCAGCTGTGCAAAATTACCTCCCTCAAAATGAGAGCAGCTGAGATCATGCAGTGTCTCGCAATCGCTCTGCTGCCCAATTAAAAGCACGGAGAGTGATCCCGAGGGGCTGAATAATGATCATGTGCCATTAAGTACCGGTTAATGCAATTTGAATGGAGCACCTCTCTCACTCCTTAATAGGGTTTCAGCTGTGCAGTTTTCTTGTGTAGTGGGCCAAACTGCACCAATCAACATGGTTTTTGCCATCTTTATGTACCGCATCCATTCGCAAAGTGGTCGATATTTTGTCCATTGCATCTGTTAGTCCAGGCAACCCTGCAAAAGGTAGATGGCAATAGTCAGTCAACAGATATTCAATCCAGATATTGATCTGTTCAAAATGGAATCATAGAGTAATAGAACCATTCAGCACCAAAAAGGCCCTTGGGCCATCGTGTCTACGCTGGTCAAAAACAACTACTTGACCATTATGATCGCATTTTCTAGCACTTGGCCCATAGCCTTGTATGCCCTGGCATCGCAAGTGCTCATCTAAATACTTCTGAAATGTTATGAGGGTCTCTGCCTCCACCACCCTTTCAGGCAGCGAGTTCCAGACTCCCACCACCCGCTGGGTGAAAAGGTTTCTCCTCACATCCCCTCTAAACCTCCTGCCTCTTACCTTAAATCTATGCCCCCTGCTCATTGATCCCTCAACCAAGGGGGAAAGTTTCTTCCTGTCTATCTATGTCTCATAATTTTATACATCTCAACCATGTCCCCTCTCAGTCTACTCTGCTCCAAAGAAAACAACTCCAGTCGAGGGGCTGATTTAGCTTAGGGGCTGATTTAGCTCACTGGGCTAAATCGCTGGCTTTTAAAGCAGACCAATGCAGGCCAGCAGCACGGTTCGATTCCTGTACCAGCCTCCCCGAACAGGCACCGGAATGTGGCCACTAGGGGCTTTTCACAGTAACTTCATTGAAGCCTACTCGTGACAATAAGCGATTTTCATTTTCATTTCATTTTTTCAATCTCTCTTCATAACTAACACTCTCCAGCCCAGACAATCTCAACGGCATTCTTTCCAGTGTTATCACATCACTCCTATAATGTGGATTCCAGAACTGCACACAATTCTCTAGCTGTGGCCTAACCAACATAACCTCCCTGCTCTTAAGCTCTATGCCTCGGCTAATAAAGACAAGTACACCATATGCCTTCTTAACCACTGTATCCACCGACCCTGTTACCTTAAAGAAATGGAGTACATGCACACCAATGTCTCTCTGATCCTTTGTGCTTCCCAGGGTCCTGCCGTTCTGGTTTAGCACACTGGGCTAAATCACTGGCTTTTAAAGCAGACCAAGGCAGGCCAGCATCACGGTTCAATTCCCGTAACAGCCTCCCCGAACAGGAGCTGGAATGTGGCGACTAGGGGTTTTTCACAGTAACTTAATTGAAGCCTACACGTGACAATAAGCAATTTTCATTTCATTTTAATTTCATTTCATCATGTATTTGGTTTGTTTGTCACCCCGTTGACTCTGTTAGATCTTGTAGCCCCTCACAGTCCAGCGGGTCAGGCCACTACAACATGACCATCATCATTATTCCTCAGCACTCACAGCTGCCTCACTCTCCAAGTCAGGGTTAGGGAAAGAATTCCTTAATGGCAAGGGTCACTGGCCAGGCAACTTGAAGGGCGCTGGGCAAATTGATGGGTGGTCCTCTGGATGGATCATGAGGACAAGAGGTTGTGGGGTGGGTTGGAGGAGTTGAATGTCCCAGGATGGAAGACCTAACTGATTGTCAGTCTCTCATCTTCTCCAAATTATTTCAAATATACGATGAATGTTGGGTTCGATCCAGCTGAGATTTCTGTTGTCCTGATAGATCCAGCTAAGGTGAGCAGATGTTGTTGAAGGCATCAAGGCCAAGGTAGGCTGGAGCCTGCACCACATGGGCAGGGGGCTGCGCACAGGCTCAAAGCCCAGCCACCCATTAGGCTGACGAGTGGGCTAGAAGGGTACACTGACGACGAACTGGCATGTACGGGACTCGCTGGTTCTACAAGGAGTTGAAGGGCACCATGTGCCACAGAAGACTGTATCTCACCAATGGACCACTGTGGCACCCTGTGGAGGAGAGCTCCCACTCCCGGTGGCCTTGAAGGTCACGGCAGCCCTCAACATCTACGCCACTAAGTCATTGAAGGGCTTGAGCTTGGGCCCGTGTGGCATCTCCCAGCCTTCTGGCCACAGGTACACCCAGGAGGTCACGATTCTCAGTAAGCCTGGGCATCCAACTACATGAACTTCGACCTGTACCAGGCCCACCAAGGTGCCAGGCTGCAGGATTCGGTGCCATCACCGGGGTGTCCCAGATCCAGGGGGCCATCGGTGGCATCCATGCTGCCGTGCAAGCACCGGGGTATCAGGGAATGCTCTATATTTACAGGAATGGATTCCACTCCGTGAATGTTCAGACCATGTGCGACCACCGCCTAAAGATAATGCATATGTGTGCCTGCTACCCTGGGAGCGTGTGTGACAGCTACATGCAGGAGCAGGAGCACACAGAGATTTCCAGTGTCTTTGAGGACCACCTCAGGATGTCGGTTTGGCTTTGTGATGGACAAGGAATACTCGCGAAGATCATGGCTGATTACGCCAGTGCAGAGATCTGAGACCGAGGCAGATTTTCCATACAATGAGACCCATGCTGCCACCCTTGCTGTCATTGAGCGGTGCATTGGCTGCTCAAAATGCACTTCTGCAGCCTGGACCACTTTGGCGGAACATTGCAATATAACGCCCAGGGGGGGTAGCCCGTTTTGTGGTGGTCTGCTGTTCCCTCCACAACATCAGTGGAGTGACATGCTGGATGAGGAGGAGAAGGAGGAACATGCGGCCTCGTCTGAGGAGAAGGACCAGGATGGGCTTGAGGAAGAGCCCAAGGTGGATCTGGAGGATGGAGGACAAGCAATGGCAAGGGATCAACATGCCAGGAGGGCCAGAGAGGCCGTCATAGCTTCCAGATACATTTGACAGGAGGGTCTGTGTCCATCAGCTCAATGCCCTCCCATCTCGGTATCCCTGTTCCCCCTTTCCATGACCCCCTGGCCCCCATTGCCCACCTCTAAGGGTCTATGTTACATCACACCAGGGTCACTTTTCAAGGCAGGAGGGTGATGACCACTCACTCTGTGGAAAACTGTGGTGTTCCTCAAGTTCCGATTCAGGATGACTCCAATCTTTCTGCTGACAGTGTAGTCCCATCCTCATGCCGTAGTCTGCATCGGGGTCACTTTATTTTGACCACTGAGGAGTGGGAGGCGAGGGAGGGGGCACTGCGGGGGGAACGTATGTTTCTAGTGAGTGAGGGGGCTTGCAGTTCAGCATGTCTGCCAATGGGTTTCCTGGGCTGTCACTAGTGGCCTCTCTTGGGGAGCCTGTAGCAGGAAGCAACTCCAGATGGGGATACCCACCCTATGCCATGCATTCCTGTTCCCCTCAATCAATGAAGTCCAATTCGTCCAATATTGAATGCTGTCCCCATACCCAAAAGGGTCTTGTAGTGTTTCCTCTGAATTGCTGGATAGAATGAAAGACATGAGCATCAACTTTTACACACTCTGTCTCACTCACACACACACACACACACACACACTCCCTCTCTTACACATACTCTCTCTCTCTCTCTCTCTTTCTCGCTCTCTCTCACATACACACAATCTTACACACACACACACAAACAAACACACACACACTTTCAATATGATGGCAACTAAAGTGGGGTCTGAGGTTAGCAGGGCCAACCAGGCCTCGCCAGGGTTGTCCCAGCAAGGCAATGGAGTTTGGGCTTACTCAGGGTAAGCACACCATTGCTGCGGGGATGGCCATTGTAGTTAGGGCACCTCTCCGTGGGCCTAAGAGTGCACATAAAGGAGGATCTCCACCCAGAGCTCACTGAGGGCTGCCAGGGTTTAACTTGTAGTCTCCCCACAAAACAGCTGTCCCACAATCACTGGTCAGACACCTGCCATGGTCGAGAAAAAGGCCCAAACTAGCCACTAAAGGGGCTCAAATGGGCCCCTGGGGGGGGGGGGGGGGGGCACGTCATCTGCCACTCTTACCCATGTGCAGAATGGCATGAAGGAGGCAGGGAGACAATGGGCATGCCACCTGCCCCCTTTCATCCAATTTTTCTAGCCTTCCCATTTCCCAGACCATCTCCAAAGGAAGAGTAGAATCCAATAATAATAATAATCGCTTATTGTCACAAGTAGGCTTCAAAGAAGTTACTGTGAAAAGCCCCTAGTCGCCACATTCCGGCTCCTGTTCAGGGAGGCTGGTACGGGAATTGAACCCGCCCTGCTGGCCTTGTTCTGCATTACAAGCCAGCTGTTGAGCCCACTGTGCTAAACCTGTCCCGCCATCCATCCATCCGTACTCTTCCTCTCATTCTCTTTGTCATACTCATTCGATTTCATTACTGGGTTAAAAATACTGGAACCACTCCCGAACAACACGGTGGTTGTACCTACACCACATGTCCTGCAGCGGTTCAAGAATGTGGCTCGCCACCCCCTTCTCAAGGGCAATTAAAATGGATATTAAATGTTTTCCTGGACAGCCATGTGTGGTGATATAACCACTGTAGTGATGTGTACTTGCAGTAGGGGGATGTATGCCAGTACCTGTAATACAGGTTCCTCCGGCTAGCTCCGCCCACAGGGTGCTTGTGTATAAATATCCGTGTGAGTCACTCAGACCCTAGTCTACAGTTGCAGAGGGAGGAATAGCATCACACAGCAATAAAGCCTCTATTGTACTACTCTCTCGTCTTTGAGTATAATTGTTAGCTGCCACACCATGCCCACATACCCTGAACGAGCTCACTCAGCCTCCCACAGCCCTCCCTCACATTCATTTCCCCATTCATTCTCATTCCCTCGCTCCCTCTCCATATTCTTCCCATTCCGACCATCCCCTCTCTTTTGTTGATACTCTGCCATCAATCACTATTTTCCTTGAGCTGCCCTTCCTTGAGCTTCCCAACCTTCACATTGTCTGTTGAGGTCAGTGTCCTTCTCCCATGTCATTGTTACATTCCCTCAATATGGAGAATCTCTTCCTCCAGCTCATTCCATGAAACCGAGCTTCTCGCCACCCGCTTGCTGATGTCTGATTTCCTCTGTTACAATTTTCAGACGTCCCCTCGGACGCCGAGGGTCTCTTTTAATGAAATGTTACTTTTTTTTCATCATGCCAACAAAATCTATCAAAGATCTAGTGAGAGGGGATAAACAGCAAGCAGGGCTTTATACCAGGCCACCATTCCAGGATGTAAATTGACTATGGACTTCACGCATTTAATGTCATCGGTCAGGTCATCATCGAGAAAAGCTGCAATAAAAACATATTAAACATAAAATTAGAGGACATGAAAGGAGGTAGAAAGAATTGCATTTATGCAGCACTTTCGAAGACCGATACCAAAGCACTTTAGAATTTAGAATTTAGAACAGTACAGCACAGAACAGGCCCTTCGGCCCTCGATGTTGTGCCGAGCAATGATCACCCTACTCAAACTCACGTATCCACCCTATACCCGTAACCCAACAACTCCCCCTTAACCTTACTTTTTAGGACACTACGGGCAATTTAGCATGGCCAATCCACCTAACCCGCACATCTTTGGACTGTGGGAGGAAACCGGAGCACCCGGAGGAAACCCACGCACACACGGGGAGGACGTGCAGACTCTGCACAGACAGTGACCCAGCCGGGAACCGAACCTGGGACCCTGGAGCTGTGAAGCATTTATGCTAAACACCATGCTACCGTGCTGCCTGTACTTTACGGTCGCTCAAGTAATTTTGAGGTGTAGTCACGATTGCAATGTATAAAATGAACAGTCAATTTTCACCCAGGAAACTCCCACGAACAGCAATGCTGAGAATCTTTCAGTGACTCTGGTTGCAAGCAAATATTGACCAGGGTTAACTCTGCAGTTCTTCTTTGAAATAGCGCCTGCAGCATCTCCTGAAAGGGAACTATGATAAAGGCTCATCGGAAAGACAGTGGGTGGGATTTTCCGCCCACTCCCATGGTCTTCTGGTCCCCCTTACGGTGACCCTCACCACGGGGAGGCTGCGACGAACAGGAAACTCTGTCGACAGTGACGGGACCAGAAGATCCCATCAGCAGTCAATGGCGGCACGCGCCTTTACCTCCAAGAAACACGCGTGCAGAAAGTCCTGCTCTGTACAGTAACTCTGACAGGGCTCCCTCAGTGCTACACTGGGGTGCCAGCCAGGATTGGTTTCCTGAATTAAGGGTTATCTCCTCAAGGACAAAGTTGAAAACCAATGTGTCATGGCTAATACCTGCTTTCTCAGGTGAGATCCAGGTGTCCTCCAAGAAGCCAATGAGGTAATATCCCCCAATGGTCCCTTCAACAGTTGACTTTCTTCCAACGTTAAATGTGTATTGTCTTTGATGTGGCCTTACTTACAACACTGGGTGCCTCCAGTAGGCACATCATCATCATGGGCAGCATGGTAGCACAGTGGTTAACACAGTTGCTTCACAGTTCCTGGGTCCCGGGTTCGTTTCCCGGCTTGGGTTACTGTCTGTGCGGAGTCTGCACATTCTCCCCCGTATCTGGGTTTACTCCGGGCGGTCCGGTTTCCTCCCACAGTCCAAAGACGTGCAGGTTAGGTGGATTGGCCAAGATAAATTTCCCCTTGGTGTCCAAAAATGTTAGGTGGGGTTACTGGGTTACGGGGATAGGGTAGAGGTGTGGGTTTAACTAGGATGCCCTTTCCAAGGGCCGGGGCAGACTCAATGGGCCAAATGGCCTTCTTCTGCACCGTAAATTCTATGATCATGAACAGCGTCATCCAGGACAATTGTGGGGGAACGAGCACTGTGCCACAGGGATCGATACTGGGGCCTCCTCTTTTTACAATCTACACATGTGACTTGGATGAAGGGACAGATGGGACGGTTGTTAAGTTTGCTGATAATACAAGGAAAGTTGGGAAGCAAGTTGTGAAAAGGACATAGGAGGATACAAAAAGATATAGATAGGTTAAGCAGGTGGGCAACGATCAGACAAATGGAGTATAATGCGGGAGAATGTAAAATTGTCCATTTTTGGCAGGAAAAATAAAAAAGAAGCATGTCATCAAAATGGTGAGAGAATGCTAAGGTGCAGAGGTATCTGGGCGTTCAGTGCAAGAATCACAAAAGGCTCGTATGCAGGTACAGCAAGTAATTAGGAAAGCTAATGCAATGTTCTTGTTTCTTGCCAGTGGGACTGAATACAAAGGTTGGGAGGTTATGCTTCAGTTATACAGGGCATTGGTGAGACCACATCTGGTCTACTTATTTACAAAAGGATGTAAATGCAATGGAAGAAGTTCAGAGAAGGTTTACGAGACTAACAGCTGGATTGGGCCAGCTGCCTCATGAGGAAATGCTAGGCTGGTGTCCACTGGTGTTTAGAAGAGTAAAAGATGACTTGATTGAAACTTAAAATCCTGAGGAGCCAACTCCATATTCTAACTCCATTTTCCAGCACTTGGCCAGTAACCTTGTGTGTTCTGTCATTTCAAGCTCATCTAAATACTTCTTGAAAGTTGTGAGGGTTCCCGCCTCCAGCAGCCTTTCGGGCAGCGAGTTCCAGATTCCTACTGGGTGAAAAAGATTTTCCTCAAATCCTCCGGCCCATTACCTTAAATCTATGTCCCCTGGTTTTCACAACTCCACTAAGGGGAAAAGTACCTTCCTATCCACCCTATCTATGTCCTTCATAATTTTATATAACTCAACACTAAGGGCAATTTTGGACACTAAGGGCAATTTAGCGTGGCCAATCCACCTAACCTGCACATCTTTGGACTGTACATAGAACATAGAACAGTACAGCACAGAACAGGCCCTTCGGCCCTCGATGTTGTGCCGAGCAATGATCACCCTACTTAAACCCACGTAACCCGTAACCCAACAATCCCCCCATTAACCTTACACTACGGGCAATTTAGCATGGCCAATCCACCTAACCCGCACATCTTTGGACTGTGGGAGGAAACCGGAGCACCCGGAGGAAACCCACGCACACACGGGGAGGACGTGCAGACTCCACACAGGCAGTGACCCAGCCGGGAATCGAACCTGGGACCCTGGAGCTGTGAAGCATTGATGCTAACCACCATGCTACCGTGAGGCCCCTGTAGGAGGAAACCGGAGCAACCGGAGGAAACCCACACACGGGGAGAACGTGCAGACTCCGCACAGACAGTGACCCAGCCGGGAATCGAGCCTGGGACCCCGGAGCTGTGAAGCAATTGTGCTATCCACAATGCTTCCGTGCTACCACTGTGACCCCCCCCCCCCCCCCCCCCCACCCCCCCCCCCCCCCCCCCCATATTCCAGATCGGATTACTTTCCTCGGTGTTTTCACGGCAGGTGCGTTGGAGATCGATCAGACAAGCCTCGAGCACCAGGACAAATCGCGGGGAGTTGCTGACTGGGAATGGGTGAATTGGGGTGAATCAGTCTGACGGGGGGAACCATTTTGTTTCCAACAGGGTTAGCGCTGAGCACCTTTCAGAAACAGGTGATCAGTTTTAACTTGGCAAACGCTGTCCTACCTGAGCAGCTTGTGCCGCAGTTCCTTTTGGTGACAGGAGTGTCATCATCCAGACACCACCAGAAACTGTTGATCTGGAACATTCCGCAATCCATTGACAAGATTTTTCCGTTTCTCCATTCGAGGTGGAGAGCTGCCGAGTTGTAGGCACTTTCATAGAAAGCAGTGCACAACCCTGGAAACCAGAGCACAAAGAAAACAAAGGGAGTTAAGTGGAGAGGAGCAAGGCCATTCAGCCCCTTCATCTTGATCTGTGATTCAAATCAGGCCTTGCCTGATCTACAATATTAGCTCCGCCTAAATATATAAACATCAAATTAATTCTCCTGTCACTCAGCATTCTGGCTTTAACATCTGCACACAGGTTTCCCAAGCTGTGTAGAACTAACTCGTCAGGAGTCGCGGAGGTGGGGGACTATTGGGAGTCACTGTTCAATGAAACTGGCAGGCTGGGAAGCCTTCAAAGAGTTGAACCAAATTGCTGCTTCCCTGTTCATCTGAAGGATTGGGGCTCCAAGGAATTCCGAGAGTGTGCTTCCACTGCTTTGCCGATGTTTTTTTTTTTCAAAGCTGTTTCACCTACCTCAAGACTTTGTCCATTTTGATCTGATCTTCTCCACTGTCAGCCTTCACCACAGCACTGGAGCTCAATGTGCAGCTGTACCAGGGAACTCTGATGAAGAACAAGAGAAGCAGCAACAGTAACAAGGACAGAGGCAGCAGGAGCAGGAACAAGGCCAACAGCAGCTGCCTTCTCCGGCGCCACAATATAAAGTATCCAGGCAAAGAGTGTCCTTGACATGACAGCACCTCAGGATTCTCAGGCTTTCAGGGCATGCTGTTGCTGACATCTGCACCCTCCTGGAAAAAGGCCTCCTTCCAAGAGGACCAGCTGGCCATGCATTACTGGTCACTGCAGCTTCGAATCTCTTACCCTCTTGGCTCTTCCATGGATCTGCTGGCAACATCAGCGGCATTTCACAATCACATTCACACATGTGTAACTACCGGCCAATGGCAGCCACCTTTGTCAAGCCACCATAAATCCTTTGACCCTTGTGAAGTCACTGAGACCCAGAGGGTTTGTGCACCTACTGTGGTGTCGAGAATCCCAATGCTGCAGAAACTCAGTGACTGCGCACACGCGGAACTCCTCTGAGGACCTGGTTGATACCACCAGTGAGCAGCACTGCTACAGGGAGGAACGGTACAACTCGAGCCACCTGACTATAAAATCAGTTGTAGAAAAAGCTAAGTCATGGAGAAAGGGGCTGGTTTAGCGCAGTGGCCTAGACAGCTGGTTCGTGATGCAGAACAAGGCCATGCAGCGCAGGTTCAATATCCGTACCATCTGAGCATTCTGAATTCTCCCTTTGTGTACCCGAACAGGCGCCGGAATGTGGTGACTAGGGGCTTTTCACAGTAACTTCATTGCAGTGTTAATGTAAGCCTACCTGTGACAATAAAGGCTATTTTTTTTCTCAATGGTTTGATTTTGATTTATTACTGTCACATGTACATATTGGTGCCAACAAACAGCATGGATTCCACCCCCCCCCCCCCCTCCCCCCCCCCGTGATTGAAACTGGCAAATTGAGTGTACAGGCCATCAGTGAGGGACAGCATGCACTCAGTTCCCCAGCACAGGTGGGCAATCTTCCAAAGTGGGTGGACATCAGCACAAAGGCCTGGGGCATGGTTGCACTCATGGAAGAGACAAATTCTTCCAATCTCTCTCCACGATGATCCAGCACATCCAAGGGTGTGCGGAGGAAATGCTGACAGAACCACACACATTTCGCACTACTGTTCGGGAAGTGTCTTTCTTTACCGACAATCCCAAGGGCCAACGTCTGATTCCAGCTCAGCGGGTCTTGGAGAGCTCTTCACCCTCTGAAGAGGACTGCTGTGCCTGCCTCCAACATCTGCAGCTGCTCACACGTGACATGTAACTCATCACATGACAACCTGGTTATCTCCACTTCCTGTACCCACCGAGCTGTATGAATCAGCGCTGGTGAAAGATGCGCATGACTCATGTGACAGAGCATTCTCAGAGTGCTCAACCTCCTCTTAGGACTCCTTGACCTCCTGCTCCAACTCATCCATCATCCTGGAGGTAAAGGACATGGATTACAACTATCGTGAGGAAATGGTTCAAAGTTTATATTGTGTTGACATTTCAGTTACTGATGGCAATTTAACATGTGTGACTGCGACGTGTCAGGTAGCAGTGCATCATCTAATGCTGTTTTGTAAAGTATGTGGAAACCTTCCTCTCTTCATTGCTTATACCCATGGACTCCATCACCCCACCCATCTCCAAGGCTGCGGCACAGTGGGTAGCATCTCTGTCACTGAGCCATAAGCTTCGGGTTCTGGCCCCACACCAGGAAGGTGCCAAATAGGTTGAGAAGCAACTTGTAAGTCCTTCCAACACACGTCTCTGACATACAGTAAGAGCAGAAGAGATTCCTGGTCAGCCGTGTGGTGAAAAGAAATTGGGGCTTCTACCGTAGGTATCCATAGCTTCAGGCTACAAACAAGCATGAAACGTATTGTGTTGCTTTTTTATAAATTCATTTACGGGATGTGGGCGTCGCTGGTGAGGCCAGCATTTGTTGCCCATCCCTAGTTGTCCTTCCGACGATGGTGGTGACCTGCGTTCTTGAACCGCTGCAGTCCTTGAGGTGTAGATACACCCACTGTGCTGTTAGGGAGGGAGTTCCACATATGCATGCTGCAGCAATCTTGATGCCTTGGGCGGCGTCTGTTGCCTGGATGGCCCATCAGTTGGATGGATGGCCAATGGGGATCCGATGGGTGCCAAGAGCAGAGGGTTTGACTGGGGTGGGATTGAGACCTAACTCCTTGCCCACCCGCAGTGTTGGACGTGGTGCGGTGGGCAGAGGACTCAAGAAGTCAGAAACCTTTCCATCGGATTCATACCCTTAGCTCGTCATCCACTCTGGTCCTCTCTTCTTCAGCAATCAAGTTGCCTTTGATTTTAGGCCACCCTCCTGTGGCTTTCCGCCTTTCCCTTCTCCTGCAAGCACACACAGTAGAAAGTGACGACTATGATAGGAGAATGAAAACGACGACCTTTGTGAAGGAAGGTGTTTTAAATGACATCAAGATGATGGTGCCCATTGTGCTGAGGTCTGCTGTGGAGGGGATTACTGAGAAAGTCAATGTTGGGATGGGTACCTGAGATGTGTGATATCAACTCACCTTTCCTGCCCGTCAAAGGTCAACAAACCTCTTGTTGTGCTGAATTCAGGTGCGAAGAACTACATGTACATGCTGCTGATGGTTTCTACAACTTCCACCTTGCCTGTTTGCTTTGTCTATCTGGCCTCTGCTCGGTTCACACTTGTTTACAGTTGCTCATTCCATCCAGCATCACATCCAGAGGAGAGTTAAAAAACTGAGTAAGGGGAGAAAGGGTAGGTGGGGGGAGTGGGGAGGGGTGCAGGAAGAGGGTGGGGGTAGCCTGTCCATGTCTTGCCTCCATTGTTTTTCTTGCTGCACCATCCTGATCCAGTGTAGGAGGCAGCCATTATGATTGGTTCCCTGCCATTGACTGATGCAGATCTTCATCACGCCTACAGTCCGTTATGGGTTGGAATGTCTAGGAGTGGGGCACTAATGTCATGGCTGAGTTAAATGGCCATAACACATCAGCAATGATCAATTTCCCGCTGTCGGCCCTCTGCTGTGAATAGGTTGGTTTCACTAAAATTCCTCTCACCAACTCAGAAGGGGTAAGAGCAGCAATTTTCATTCCTCACAGGGGCATTGAGGGCTCAGATCGTATTTACATCAGTCCAAACGCACCGTGGTCACTGTTATCAAGCATTTTATTTCCAGGAATTCTAAACCGTATTCAAATCTCCAACTCGTGGGCTGGGATTCTCCAATCCTGCACCGGGTTGGAGAATCGCCGGGGTGGGGGGGCGCAAGAATCGCGGCGCGCCACTCCGACGCTGGGCCGCTGATTCTCCGGCAACCGGAGAATTGGTGCCAATTGCACCCGCGGAGTCGCCCCCGTGCCGGTCGGGGGGTCGTTGAAAGCGGGCCCCCCCCCCCCCTGGCGATTCTCCTTGCCTCGAGGGTCCGAGTGCCGAGTGCCCGTCGAGTTCGGCCGAGTCCCGCCGAGTGCCGCCGCCCTGGGTTACGTATGGTCCCATCCGGCTGGTCCTCGCAGTTCTGGCTGGGGGCAGGGAGTTCCGAATCCGGCGGGGGGGCCTCCACAATGGCCAGGCCTGTGATCGGGGCCCACCGATCGGCGGGCGGGCTAATTCCAGGGGGGGGGGGGGCAGATGTTCCTTGTCGGACTCCACCATATTGCCCGGGGGCCGGCATGGAGACGGCAACTCATACGCATGCGCTGACCCGCGCTGGCCGTGGTGCGCATGCGCGGACCCATACCAGCCGTGGTGCGCATGCTCAGACCCATACCGGCCGTGGTGCACATGCGTGGACCCATACTGGCTGTGGCGCGCCAGCTTTCGAGCACCGGAGCAGCAGACAGCACTCCACACTGTACTAGCCCCCTAGGAAAGGGAGAATGCCTGGGCCTGGAAGCTGGTTGATGCCGGAGTCGCTCTTGCCGGTTTTGACGCCGGTGTCAACACTTGGCCGGGATTTCGGAGATTCCCGCCCGTGATCTATGGACTAGTTCAGTCACATAGGCTGGGATTTTCCCGTTGTGGGGGCACCCGCCACGGTTGATTTGGCAGCCCATCGAAAAATCCATCGACTTTCGTTGGGGCCGTGCGATTCTGATAGTGCGACAAGGTCAGAAAATCCCACCCATAACCACAATACCATTTCTTCAATAGTTAAGCAACTAAGGTTTGTTTTAAAAAAACCTGCTTTTCGGATACCGTTCTAGGTAAGACCAGACAAGTCTTAGTGCCCATTCCTAGTTGCCCCTTTGGTGGTGCTAAGCTGTCTTTTTGAACCACTGCATGGTGTAGGTGCTCCCACAGTGCTGTTAGGGAGGCAGTTGCAGGGTTTCGGTTCAGGGATGATGTAGGAACGGTGGTATATTTCAAAGTCATGATGATGCATGACTCGAGGGGGGATTTCAGGGATAGTGATCTTCCCATGCAGCAGGTTTAGAATTATGGAATCTATAGAATCCCTACAGATGCAGAGGAGGGAATTTGGCCCATCGAACCTGCAACGACCCTCTGAAAGAGCACCCTATCTCGGCCCATGGCCCTACTCTATTCCCGTAGCTCCACCTAAGCTTTTGGACACCAAGGGGCAATTTAGCATGGCCAGTCCACCTAACCTGCACACCTTTGGTCGGTGGGAGGAAACCGGAGCACCCGGAGGAAGCCCACGTGGACATGGGGAGGAAGTGCAAACTCCACACTGAAAGTCACTCGAGGTCAGAATCGAACCCGAGTCCCTGGAGCTGTGAGGCAGCAGTGCTAACCGCTGGGCCACCGAGCCGCAGTGGTTTAGAAGGTGCTGGTAATAAAGCCTTGGCATCTTAAAGATGGGACACATGGAGGTCACTGTGCTGTGTTTTTTGGGAGAATTCTCTCTGCACAACGGAGTTTGTTGGGCAACCTGAGTGGAGCTACCTGCACTTATAGGTCAATGGGAGAAACATTTCTCAGAATAGATACTTTAGAACTGCAAAAACAGTGTTGAAGAAGCAGCCTGATTTGCCAGCATACTAACACTAATTAACACTAATTAACACTAACAGGTATTGATTTGACAAAGTGGCCACTTTCCTCATCGTAAGAAGTCTTACAACACCAGGTTAAAGTCCAACAGGTTTGTTTCAAACACAAGCTTTCGGAGCACTGCTCCTTCTTTAGGTGAATGGAGAGGTATGTTCCAGAAACATTTATATAGACAAAGTCAAAGATGCCAGACAATGCTTGGAATGTGAGCATTTGCGGGTAATCAAATCGTTACAGATCCAGAGATAGGGGGTGATCCCAGGTTAAAGAGGTGTGAATTGTCTCAAGCCAGGACAGTTGGTAGGATTTTGCAAGTCCAGGCCTGATGGTGGGGGGTGGATGTAATGCGACATGAATCCAAGATCCCGGTTGAGGCCGCACTTGTGCGTGCGGAACTTAGCTATAAGTTTATTGCTAGGCAATTCTGCGTTGTCGCGTGTCCTGAAGACCGCCTTGGAGAATGCTTACCCGGAGATCAGAGGTGGAATGCCCTTGACTGCTGAAGTGTTCCCTGACTGGAAGGGAACATTCCTGCCTGGTGATTGTCGCACGATGTCCT
Source organism: Scyliorhinus canicula (assembly GCF_902713615.1). Classification (NCBI taxonomy): domain Eukaryota; kingdom Metazoa; phylum Chordata; class Chondrichthyes; order Carcharhiniformes; family Scyliorhinidae; genus Scyliorhinus; species Scyliorhinus canicula. The sequence goes on along the minus strand of NC_052152.1, from coordinate 8,691,877 downwards.
TTCATTCGTTGTCGCAGTGTCTGCATCGTCTCGCCAATGTACCACGCTTCGGGACATCCTTTCCTGCAGCGTATGAGGTAGACTACATTGGTCGAGTCGCGGTCTTCAGGACACGCGACAACGCAGAATTGCCGAGCAAAAACTTATAGCTAAGTTCCGCACGCATGAGTACGGCCTCAACCGGGACCTGGGATTCATGTCGCATTACATTCACCCCCCACCATCTGGCCTGGGCTTGCAAAATCCTACCAACTGTCCTGGCTTGAGACAATTCACACCTCTTTAACCGGGGATTACCCCTATCTCTGGATCTGTAACGATTTGATTACCCCCAAATGCTCGCATTCCAAGCATTGTCTGGCATCTTTGAATTTGTCTGTATATATGTTTCTGGAACATACCTCTCCATACATCTGAGGAAGGAGCAGCGCTCCGAAAGCTAGTGTTTGAAACAAACCTGTTGGACTTTAACCTGGTGCTGTAAGACTTCCTACTGTGCTCACCCCAGTCCAACGCCGGCATCTCCACATCATGACTTTCCTCATCATGCTATCTAACCATTAGCTTCTAAAGTTGTAAAAAAACAGATGAAAATGTTCTCAGGATCGCAAATTTATTACCCATGAACCACATGAAAGTAATCAGAACATGTAGAAACTATTACGATTAAATGGGGTGTCAGCATTTGTCTATGTTTAGCTAGCGTTACTCACAATCATTCAGTCTGTACCCGTGGTAACCGTCCAGTCCAGCATTCTTTAAAATCCGAGCTAGCTCGCACCTATCAAAGATTTTGGTGCTTGCCGTCAAGAGGAGGGTGCTCAGAATTAGAAGTGTCTTCATTCTGATGGTATTGACTTTGGTAGGAGTCCCTTAGACAATTCTGCTCTTCTGCAGCAGTGGACCTTTGGTCATCAGGCACCTCAAACACGATCCTGAGGGGAAAAAGTTAACAATGATGTTAGCCCCATTCCCCCGCCATGATCCTATATGGACGGATCTTGAGTGGTTCAGACTATCTCGCGCTGTAATTAGCTGGTTCTCCCCAATCCCTGCATTGGATTCAATGAGTGAAGAGCAGCTTGGTGTGACCGCGTTAAACAATGAAGATCCATTAGTAATCTTCCTTGCTTTTGGCACCATTCCCCAATATAGAAAGCTTTGCAAAATTGGGATAAATACATTTGTGATATTCTTACTCACTTCTTTACATGCCCTGAGGTGGAAACAATGGGTTTCTTGGGAATTTGTCCAACGTCTGTCCCATTAATTTCTCCATTGCCACTTCTAAAACATGTTTTGTGCAAAGTGCCTCACCTATTGTAACGTTGGAATTTTGTCCACTTGTTTGACAGTGAAAACAAATACAAAATGCTTGTTAACAAGTCTGCCATTCCCTTATGATCTGTTATGGTCTCAACTTCATCTGTCATTGATAGATTTCCCATGCCTCTTCACCCTCCTCTTTCTTAATATATCTATCAAGGTTTTTGCTGTTAGCTTTGAAACACATGAAAACTTCTTTTTCTTAACAAATACCTTTCTTTGCACCTTTTATCATGGAGGATTGCACAGTGTTTATAGCACATACCCTGTGGCTCACAAGGTCAACACCATGAGACTCCTCTCATCCATCTTCAACTCACCTTCACAACATATCTTTCTATTTCTTTTTCCCTTGTGTGTTTATTTAACTTCCTATAAATACACCTTTTAAATACACCTTTGCTCTTTGCATGAACCTTTCCAAGTAGGACTGAGTTCCACAACCTAGCCACACTCTGGGCAAAGAAGTTTATCGTTGCATTTATTGATGACTGTCTTTCAATTGTGACCCCGAGTTTGGACACCCAACAAATGGACAATTCATCTCCAAATCTGCCCTTTTATCATTTTAAAGACCGCTGCCTTCTACTTTCTGGAGGAAGCCGCTCCAACTCATTCAGCATTTTCTAATCAGCATAACCTCTCATTACGTCCTTTGATGCTTCTTACAGCTTTCCTCAGCCATTGGATTTTTGTGTTTGCGATGAGAATATCCTTTGAGTTTCATCCAGTCTCTTACCACATTTGATCATCGGCCGAGCGAGGTTCCCTGTGGAACCTCCCTTACAGCATCTACCTGATAAAATACTCCAGTGTTGAATTTATTGTACTTTATCTCCCGGCTATTATTGCCCTTGGACCTTGCTGCCTTCTGGGCTGGAAAAAATAAATTAAAATTTGCCGCTATTGGGACTGACCCTGAAATAGTGTCTCAATTTATGGCAGTTTTGTCCTGTTCTCGTGGCTAGGAGATTGACTCTTCGAAGAGAGACCTGTCATTCTCATACCTCTGACCACCTCGCACCACCCCACTCTCCTGGAACACAAATAATTCTGTGAGGCAAACAATGCGAGGATTACACTGACGCCAAAGGAGCCTTTGTCTTTTAGGTGGAGCTGCAGGTTTTAAATTGTATCAAATAGTTCTGTTTTGTTCTAAACAGGCCAGGTGGGGTTACGAGGTTACAGGGCGAGGGCGGGCTAGTGGGCCGAGGTGTGCTGCTCTTTTGGAGTGTCGGTGCAGAGTCGATGGGCCGAATAGCCTCCTTCTGCACTGTAGGGTGTGTATGATCCTATGATTCTATTCTATGATTCTGTTCTGTGTCACCAGAGGCTCTCCCATTAACAGGACAGCCCAGTTTACCTTGGATCAAATAATTTTCTGCCTCATCGAAGCTTGCCTCACTTAAATTTAAAATCTTGGCTTTTAATTCACCTTTTTCCAACCTAGACCAAACATCAAATCCAATCATATGAACAATGATTAATTAATGTGGCAAATTGTTAACAGAGCTTCCCTCTCCTGATGAAGATTGAACAGAGCATCGGTATGGTTTCCATATTAATTGTCTAAATTGACACTGATTTGGGATTCCTCCATCTGTCCTCCACTCTTAAGTTTAAGTTACAATCTTTATATTGCTTCCTCCTCCTTTTTCAAAATTATATTCAAAAATTCCTCACAACTTTGTGGTGTGGGTGATTAAGCTTCCCCTTGTGAGCAGAATTTTCTGCTCTGAGACAGTTAATTTACTATTGACAGTTGCTTTACAAACCTGATCCAGCTTTCCAAATGTCCTTGAAACTTCAACATATTCACAGAAACTTTTACCCATCGCTTTCTCCCAGATTATAATTCAATGTTATCAGTCACAAGGTCATGAGAAATAAATCTCTTTGGTTACAGTTATATTGCTTGCTCACCATTTCTCGTAGCATTGCCTTAACATCATCTGTAATCTGCCATTGAAATAGATTGGAAGAATTAACCCTGCAATTTCAAATCCTTGTACATCTGCTCAAGGGATGTTTGATGGGACAGCACAGAAAGAGCTTTACTCTGTATCTAACCCCGTGCTGTACCTGTCCCGGGAGTGTTTGATGGAGCAGTGTAGTGGGAGGTTTACTCTGTATCTAACCCCGTGCTGTACCTGTCCTGGGAGTGTTTGATGGGGACAGTGCAGAGGGAGTTTTACTCTGTATCTAACCCCGTGTTGTACCTGTCCCGGGAGTGTTTGATGGAGCAGTGTAGTGGGAGGTTTACTCTGTATTTAACCCCGTGCTGTACCTGTCCTGGGAGTGTTTGATGGGGACAGTGCAGAGGGAGTTTTACTCTGTATCTAACCCCGTGTTGTACCTGTCCTGGGAGTGTTTGATAGGGACAGTATAGAGGGAGCTTTACTCTATATCTAACCCTGTGCTGTTCCTGTCCTGGGAGTGTTTGATGGGGACAGTGTAGAGGGAACTTGAAATGAAATGAAATGAAAATCGCTTATTGGCACAAGTAGGCTTCAAATGAAGTTACTGTGAAAAGCCCCTAGTCGCCACATCCCGGCGCCTGTTCGGGGAGACAGTGAAGAGGGAGCTTTATTCTGCATCTAACCCCGGTGCTGTAGCTGTCCTGGGAGCATTTGATGGGGACAGTGTAGAGGGAGCTTTGCTCTGCATCTCATTCCATGCTGTACCTGTCCTGGAAAGTTTGAAGGTCACAATGTGGAGGGAGCATTACTCTGTATCTAACCCCATGCTGTACCTGTCCTGGGAGTATTTGATGAGGACAGAGTAGAGGGAGCTTTACTCTGTATCTAACTCTGTGCTGTACCTGTCCTGGAAGTGTTTGATGGGGACAGTGCAGAGGGCGCTTTACTCTGTATCTAACCCTGTGCTGTACCTGTCCTGGGAGTGTTTGATGGGGACAGTGTAGAGGGTGCTTTACTCTGTAGCTAACCCCGTGCTGTATCTGTCCTGGGAGTATTTGATGAGGACAGTGTAGAGGGAGGTTTACTTTGTATCTAACCCTGTACTGTAACTGTCCTGGGAGTGTTTGATGGGGACAATGTAGAGGGAGCTTTACTCTGTTTGTAACCCTGTGCTGTAACTGTCCTGGGTGTGTTTGATGGGGACAGTGTTGAGGGAGCTTTACTCTGTATCTAACCCTGTGCTGTACCTGTCCTGGGAGTGTTTGATGGGGACAGAGTGGAGGGAGGTTTACTCTGTATCTAACCCTGTGCTGTACCTGTCCTGGGAGTGTTTGATGGGGACAGTGTAGAGGGAGCTTTACTCTGTATCTAACCCCGTGCTGTACCTGCCCTGGGAGTGTTTGACGGAGCTTTGTAGGACTTGAACAACACTTGTTAATTCAATGTTACACTCGCTCTACACAGCTCCATAAAACACTCGGGCACGTACAGCTGATCGTGCCTTAATAAGACCACATCTAGAATATTCAGTACAGTTTTGGTCAACTTTTTAAGGAAGGATAAAATTGCTTTCGAAGCTTTTCAGAGAAGGTTCACCGAACCTACTTCAGGGATGAAGGTATTGGATTATGAGCAATGGTTGAACATGAGCCTATATTTATTGGAATTTGGAAGGATGAGCAGAGACTTATTAAAACATATAAGATCCTGAGGAGACGTGAAAGGGTGGATGCTGAGAGGAAATTTCTCCTCATGGGGGACTCTTGGACTAGGAGACACAGTTTAAAAAATAAGGATCTCCTATTTAGAATTGAGATGAGGAGAAGCGCTTTGTCTCAGAGGGTTGTTAATGTGTAGTGATGCACAATCAATGGACACGAAATGTAGATAAAGTCCGAACGATAGGCTTTAATACACAAGAAGTGGACCCGGCAGCAGACGTACAGAAGAATGGCAGACTGCCGGGGAACACGGGTTCTTATCCCCCGCCTCGTAGGTGGAGCTACCTACCTCTCAGCCAATCGACTGATAAGCACCTGACATACCTGGGCCAATGGGCAGCGAGTCCTCTGCACCAATGGCAGCTCACACTCCCGGGTACCGTAATACCCCTAGTCATACTACCACATGGAGACTTTCTTCACCAGAGAGCAGTGGAAGGTAGGTCACTGAGTATATTCAAGCTTTTATTTAATATGTTTATGGGATATGGGTGTCATTGGCTGCACCAGCATTTATTTTCCGTCCCGGGTTTCTCTTCCAAAGGTGGTGGTGAGCTGCCTTCTTGCAGCCCATGTGGTGTAGGTACACCCACAGTGCCGTTAGGGAGGGAGTTCCAAGATTTTGACCCAGTGACTGTGAAGGATGGTGAGGGAAACATCCAGGTGGTAGTGTTCCTGTGTATCTGCTGCTCTTGTCCTTCTAGATGGTAGTGATCATGGGTTTGGATCATGCTGAAGGAGCCTTGGTGTGTTCCTGCAGTGCATCTTCCAGATGGTACACACGGCTGTCAATATGCATCGGCGGTGGAAGGATTGAATATTTGTGGAAGGGCAGGGGAGGTCAATTAGCTCAGTTGGCTGGACGGATGGTTTGTAATGAAGAACGGTAACAACAGTGCGGGTTCAATTCCGTTACTGGCTGAGGTTATCATGAAGGCCCCATGTTCTCATCCTTGCCCTTCGCCCGAGGTGTGGAGCCCCTCAGGTTAAACCACCACCAGTCAGCTCTCTCTCACAAAGGGGAGTGCAGCCTATGGGGTTATGTCTACTTTCATTCATTGCACCAATCAAGTGGGCTGCTTTGTCCTGGATGGTGTCGAGCTTCTTGAGTGTTGTTGGAGCTACACTCATCCAGGCAAGTGGAGAATATCCCAACACACTCCTGACTTGTGTTTTGTAGATGGTGGACAGGCTTTGGGAGTCACGAGATGAATTACTGGCTGCAAGATTCATAGCTCTGACCTGTTCTGGTAACCACAGCATTTATGTGGCTAAGCCAGTTCAGTTTAGTAATTGACAAGGGAATGGAGGGCTATGGGGGACAGGCAGGAAAGCGGAGTTCAGACTCGCATCAGATCAGCCTAACCTTAATGAAAAGTAAAGTCGGCTTGGAGGGCCGAATGGCCTAATCCCGCTCCTAATTCTTGTGTTTTTACGAGTAGTGCTCCCTCTACAGAAGGTTCATCCAGCCCCCAGAGACCCACAACCCAACACCCAAAGACTCTGTGACCGGTCTGCAGACTCACTGTTAGGGTAAGCTCAATGAAAGATCTGCAAGGAACTGCTCCTTAAATCACAGGCCATTTCCCTCCTGTGATTGCTGAAGACGGGCTCACCAGTGAGCCTATCCTGTTTGAGTTTAATTATTTAAGTGTGGCTCAATTAGGTTTAGATATAAATATATTGTCACATGTACCGAGGTACAGTGAAAAGTATTGTTCTGCGTACAGTCCAGACTGATCATTCCATACATGAAAAAACACAGGACATACAATAGATACACGATGTAAATGCATCGACACAGACATTGGTGAAGCTTACGGAGTGTAGTAGTACTCAGTAGAGAAGATGTGTGGAGAGATCAGATCAGTCCATAAGAGGGTCATTCAGGAGTCTGGTAACAGCGGGGAAGAAGCTGCTCTTGAATCTGTTGGTGCGTGTTCTCAGTCTTCTGCCCAATGGAAGAGGTTGGAAGAGAGAATAAGCCGGGTGGGAGGGGTCTTTGATTATGCTGCCCACTTTCCCCAAGGCAGCGGGAGGTGTAGATGGAGTCAATGGATGGGGGGCAGGTTCGTGTGATGGACCGGGCTGTGTTCACGACTCTCTGTAGTTTCTTACGGTCTTAGGCCGAGCAGTTGCCATACCAGACTGTGATGCAGCCAGATAGGATTCTTTCTATGGTGAACCTGTAAAAATTGGTTAGCGACAATGTGGACATGCCGAATTTCCTTAGTTTGCTGAGGAAGTATAGGCGCTGTTGTACTTTCTTGATCATAGCGTCGACTGGGTGGACCAGGACAGATTGTTGGTGATGTGCACACCTAGTATCTGAGAGTGACTGTGTGTGTAAGTGAGTGAGTTAGTATCTGTGAGTGACTGTCTGGGAGTGAGTGAGTGAGTTAGTATCTGTGAGTGACTGTGTCTGTGAGTAAGCTGGTATTTGTGAGTGACTGTCTGTGAGTGAGTTAGTATTTGCGATAACGATCTGTGAGAGTGAGTAAGTGTGAGTGTGATCCTTCTGAAGTAAGGTGTCAAAACTTTGCCCGGCTCGGAGATGAACCAATGTGAGTGAGTTATTACCCGTGAGTGAGTGTGTGAATGAGTGAGTCTGTGAGTGAATAATTCTGAGAGTGAGTCTGGGTGACACTGGTGAGTGAGTGTATGAGAGAGGGAGAACCCTGATACTGGGAGTGAAGGAGACAGGGACTCCTTGTCTTCCCAAAACCTATCTGCAAAGCAGGCCAGGAGAGGAGGAAAACTCAGGCAGCAAGGTAAGCCGCTTCTGACCCCCACTTCAGCACTGGGACCAGCTGAGAATGTGTAGAGGCAAATGCAAGGTCAGGGTTAATTAAACCCAACTCCTTAGATCATCCCCAGATGCTCCTCTTCCCTGATAACCAGAATGTAGGGCCTTCTCTGTCTCTCTCACTCTGCTTCGAAACCAAAAAGACAAATAAAATGTTTTATTGGTTATCTCTGTTGCTTGACACTTTTTAATAGCAAAATAATTTGGATGCTGGAAATCTGGAAACAAAAACAGAGAAAAAGCTGGAAGTACTCAGTAAGGCTGGAGAGAGAGAAAAGGAAAGTAAACATTTTGAGTCTGAATGACTTCTTCAGAGCTCTCAAGCACAGGGTCAAATACAGAGTACAGCTCCCCCAAACCGTCCCCATCAAACACTCACAGGAAGTGTGCACTGTTCCATCAAAATACTCCCAGGGCAGGTACAGCACAGGGTTAGATACAGAGTAAGGCTCCCTCTACACTGTCCCTATCAAACACTCCCAGAACAGGTACAGCACGGGGTTAAATACAGAGTAAAGCTCCCTCTACACTGTCCCCATCAAACACTCCCAGGACAGGTACAGCACAGGGTTAGATACAGAGTAAAGCACCCTCTACACTGTCCTCATCAAACACTCCCAGATCAGGTACAGCACGGGGTTAGATAGAGTAAAGCTCCCTCTACACTGTCCTCATCAAACACTCCCAGGACAGGTACAGCACGGGGTTAGATACAGAGTAAAGCTCCCTCTAGACTGTCCCCATCAAACACTCCCAGATCAGGTACAGCACGGGGTTAGATAGAGTAAAGCTCCCTCTACACTGTCCTCATCAAACACTCCCAGGACAGGTACAGCACGGTGTTAGATACAGAGTAAAGCTCCCTCTAGACTGTCCCCATCAAACACTCCCAGATCAGGTACAGCACGGGGTTAGATAGAGTAAAGCTCCCTCTGCACTGTCCCTATCAAACACTCCCAGGACAGGTACAGGACGGGGTTATATATAGAGTAAAGCTCCCTTAAATCGGTCCAACAAGATGTCTAATTCAGAAAATTATGACATTACACATACTGAATCAAAACAGATGCCAACACAGAAAACTCTCTCCACAGCATTGTCAAAGAATTGTTACACTTGCCCTTCTGCCAATTCAGACTGGCACATTCCTCCACACCGAGATTCTCTCCTCTTACCTCCTCAGACTTGTACCTCGTTTCTTCCTGTTTCTGTTGCTGGTGCTGATTGAAGAGGCCAACAAGCTGATCTTACAGGGTTTTCTGCTCACTATAGTCTTTGAGAGCCTGATGCAGAGGACTTAGGGGAGGAGTCATGAACAGGACAAAGAGGAAGAGGTGGGGATTGGACTTGAGGGGTGGAAACAGGATTAGGGGGGAGGGGAGGAGCTGGGGTTAGAACAAAGAGGAGGAGATGGGACCAGGGTTAAGGGGAAAATTGGAATTGAGGTAAATTAGTGGAGGGAAAAGAATGATTGGGTAGGAGTTGGCACAAAGGATGATTTCTGAAAATGAATTGATATAATTTACAGCTGACTGGGTTGAATTCCAGCATTGACCTCTTTATTTGCTTTGATGGAGATTAACCCATACAAGAGATAATAGCAGGTACCTAGAATGCAATTTCCAAGACTAGCTCTGATCACCAAAAGTGGAAATCGCAGGAAATCACATAGAATGCAAAGAGTATTGACATCATGAAGTCGATATGGATCAGGATGGTGGACCAGTTGATCTTGCCTAGTCGGCTATTTTCATTCACTTGAATGTTACTGTTGAAAAACTGATGTATTCGATCCTGGTTTCATACCTGACGCTCGATCTATGACCCCCAGAAGCGAGATTGGATAACAATTGAAGGCTTTATTGGACTAGATGTTTCCCCCAGCAGCGCAGGAACAGAATGAAGCTGCTAGGGAAACACAGACTCTTATGCTCAACCTCGAGTGAAGAACTTGCATCTTCTGGTCCTCCGTGGGTGTAGTTGTGGCCGTCCTGAGGTACCCGTTGAAGCACGCCAGCCAGTGTTTGAAGGTCGCCGCTGCGTTTGCTGCGTGGGGGCTGAGTTGCACACACTCCGGCTTGATTCGGAGATCCATTCTTTAAAATCTAGTCCAATAAATTGATGCTCGATCAATGACCCCAGAAGCGAGATTGGACGACCATTGAAGGCTTTATTGGACTAGATGTTTTCCCCCAGCAGCGCAGGTACAGAATACAGCAGCTGCTAGGGAGACACAGGCTCTTATACTCCGCCTTACTGGGCGGAACCAGCAGGCAGGCTTCACCAATGATATTGCTGTCTCAGGTACCTCCCATACCAGTGGTCTTCCAGCATCAACCTGGGTACCGTAATACCCCTAATACCGACGACCACAATACCTTTATATTTTTTCTCGAGAACAGTGATGTTTAATATTGAGCAACACCCGTACCTCTGTAACCTTGTCAGGCCATACATCCCTCCACCGCTCCGGACTGCTGCAAGTCCGCCCTCTTGTACAGTCCCAGGTTTGTTGCTATGAAGTGTCGTGAGACATTGTACGATTTTAAAGGTGCTATATAAATGCATGTTGCTGTCTGACCTGCATCAGTAAGCTTTTTAAAACTGTATTGTAATTTAATGTGTTAAATTTTAATTCTATTTGCTGTAAGATTTGTCCATAAATTCATATTTCTCTCCTGACTGTTTTACATTGCAAGCCTGCAGGCAGCTGAATGCATGCACCAATGGTGGGAGTATTGGAAACTGTGACCAATACTTTAACTTCCAGGACAATAAACTCTCATCCCTTGGCTCAAGGTTATCTTAATATTAAGGTTTTATGTCACTGGGTCCTTCAAAGCCAACGCAAGCGACATGCCAAATCATCCTGGGGGATATGCCAGGATGGAAAGGGCTTTCCTGTAGGAAAAAGGGACAAGCTAGACAGGGGCCGAACTTTTGCTGAAAGGCTTAATTCCCAAGAGCGAAGGGCACTGCCCTTCGACCATCTGGATTCCTCCCATCAACCACGTGAACAGAAGGTGCTACCATTCCACCGATGAGCAGGTAGTCTTCATTACAACCCAAAGACTGATGTCTAGAGCTACATCAATACACTTTGCCACCAGAGCGGGTCTGGAGGTTTCATGGCGCAATGGGTAGCTGTGCTGTTTCCGAGGGTCGGTGCAGACTCGATGGGCCAAAAGGCCTCCTTCTGCACTATGTTCTGTGTTCATGACACGGTCAAATAAGCTGAGTATCAACCTGGGATGTGCCCAAAGTCATAGATAGAATCCTCATCATAGAATCCCTACAGTGCAGAAGGAGGCCATTTGGCCCATCGAGTCTACACCGACGCTCTGAAACAGCGCCCTACCCAGGCCCACTCCCCCATAACCTCACCTAACGTTTTGACACTTCGGGGCAATTTATCATGGCCAACCCACCTAACCTGCACATCTTTGAACTGTCGGAGGAAATCCATGTAGACACGGGGAGAACGGGTAAACTCCACACAGACAGTCACCCAAGGTTGGAATCGAAGCCGGGTCCCTGGCGCTGTGAGGCAGCAGCGCTAACCCCTATGCACACGCAGTCGGCACAAGGCAGGAGCAGATGTGAAACCTGCTTGTGATCGTGTTATTAGCGTACTAGTACACCAGCTGGTCAATTAACAGTAACCCAGCATGAAGTACGCTCTGTGAAAGCCTGACTCTTCTAGGGAAGGAGCGTGTGCGCTGGCATTTCCGACGTGCTCCCACAGGGAATCAAAACTATGTCACAAGTATCCAGACTGCACAATCGTACACTAGGCCTCAATCCCCAGACAGTTTTGTTAATTTTATTTGAGCACTGGTTTTCACCCAGCCCTGGGTCAAGGTGACAGGTAAAACATGAAAGCCTCCTTGGCCAATCAGCCCGCTCGTCAACCATAAAGGCAGATGGGTAACGTAAAACCCTGCTCAATTGCTGTTTAACTTAAAATGGTCCCTTGAATGTCGGCGGGCCCACTTACTACTCGCGTCGTCTGCCAATTGAAATATCGCACCAGGCATTGGGCATGTGGCCGATGTGGCCTTGTGTGACTTTATGCGCTTCTGGGTCAGGTGTGCGCCCAGTCGAGCAATGTAAAATTCTGACCTAGGTCCTAGAATAGAATCATTGAGTAGTTAACACACAAAAGGAGGCCATTCGGCCCATCGTCTCCATGCCAGCTCTCTGTAAGAGCAGTTTAGCTAGCCCCAGCAGCCTGCATGTTTCTCTTCACGGTTTTATCTAATGCCCTTTGCAAAACCACAATTACATCTGCCTCTGTCACACTCTCCAAGCAGTGCTTTCCACTCTGCGCAAATAAAGCTTTTCCTCAGGTCGGCATTATTTTTGTTAATCTTTTAAATTGCCGCCCTTTGATTCTCAACCCTAAGCCAATTGGAAAGTTTCTGTCTCTCTACTCTGTCCAGGCAGCTCACGCTTTTGAACACCTCCACCAAATCTCCTGTCAAACATCTCTTAGAACATAGAACATAGAACAGTACAGCACAGAACAGGCCCTTCGGCCCTCGATGTTGCGCCGAGCAATGATCACCCTACTCAAACCCACGTATCCACCCTATACCCATAACCCAACAACCCCCCCATTAACCTTACTTTTTAGGATACTACGGGCAATTTAGCATGGCCAATCCACCTAACCCGCACATCTTTGGACTGTGGGAGGAAACCGGAGCACCCGGAGGAAACCCACGCACACACGGGGAGGACGTGCAGACTCCGCACAGACAGTGACCCAGCCGGGAATCGAACCTGGGACCCTGGAGCTGTGAAGCATTTATGCTAACCACCATGCTACCGTGCTGCCCCTAACGCTCTTCTCTATAGGTTGGCCCCAGCTTCTCCAACACCCCCCCCCCCCCTCCCCACCCCCACCACCACCACGTGATCTGATAGCGAGAGACGGTGGAACAGTGGTAATAGACCATAGAATTTACAGTGCAGAAGGAGGCCATTCGGCCCACCGGGTCTGCACCGGCCCTTGGAAAGAGCAACCTACTTAAGCCCACACATCCATCCTACCCCCACAACCCAGTAACCCCACCTAAATGTTTTGGCCAATCCACCTAACCTGCACATCTGGCGCCGGAATCGAGGTTCACGGCGGGTCTTAATGACCCATTTGCGTACATCTAGCAGGCCCGGCACCCTGTTCTCTGGCCCTGCGTGATTCTTCAGTCCCCTGGGCCGGGATTCACATGGGCATGGATCAGTTCTGGTATTTAGCAGCGTGCCCATGACGTGGTAAACCTCATGGTGGGCCAAGGGGAATTCCGTATCGGCGAGAGATAGGGAATTGCTTCCCGATTTGCGCTCCCAGGAGGAACATTTATCCTCCGGCGGGAGAATATATGGCAGGATTCTCAGTTCCCCGAGGCCGATATCGCAATCGGCGATCGGGCGGAGAATCCCTTTTTACGACCGAATCAGGGGCAGTGCGTGTTTTCAGATACTCAGCCCTCTCCAAAACGGATTCATGGGGGAGTACGCCACAGGTCGTTGGGACGGCCTCAGAACGTCACCTGAAGGCCCTCCCCCGATGGGCCGACTTCCCTTTGGCGTGGTTCACTTATGCTCTCAGTCTTCGTTAACCTCACGTGGCAGCTGCGGACTGCGTCCAGCGCCGCCATAGTAGGGGGTGGGGAGCCTTGCCGCTGGCCGTGGGGGGGTTCAGCGAGGGCTGACAGGACTGTTGGGGAGTAGTCCGGGGGTGGCGAGTGGGTGTCCAGGGGGGCACTATCTGATAGGTCGGGTCCGCGCACGTCTAGCGCCAAGTTGTATGGCGCGACCGCTGCAGGTCATCGCTGTGGGCGTGCGCAGCCACAGAACCAGTCATTCTGTGGTCATTTCTGGAACGGGAGCCGAAAGTTTTACTCAACGCCACTGCTAGCCCCTCATCAGTCCTGGAATCGGTGGCCGACTTTGGCGTGGTAAAACGCCACAGTTCCCAAGCCGGCGTCGGCATTTCGCCGCAGAATCGGAGAATCCAACCCAGTCTCCCAAATGGAGAATCCATCCTGACGTCTTTCCTGAGTGCTTTTTCTGGAAGCATCCCAGATTTTTCAGCTTCAAGGCACATTTGATGATAAAGCTCCACAAAAGCACAGATAGCAAATGTAAGATTAAATTCTTCAGAGAATGGAACAAGTAAATTTTCACTGTGGTTACAATGTCTCTAATACTCAGCAATCCAGAAAATACTTTTTCAATCGTTCATGAGATCCATGCATCCCTGGCAAGGCCAGCACTTTGTTGCCTATCCAGGGGAGGTGGTGGCATAGTGGAATTCTCGCTGGACTAGTAATCCAGACATGCAGGGTAATGATCTGGGGAGCTGGGTTCAAATCTCACCATGGAAACTCAATAAAACGTCTGGAATCAGAAGTCCAATGAACAAATGAATAGTACAGTGCAGGAACAGGCCATTCGGCCCTCCCAGTCTATGCTGATCACATGTCCAATTTAGACCAACCACCTGTCTCCTTCTATACCCTGTCTGTTCATGTGTCTATCTAGATAAATCTTAAAGATTGCTAACATATCTGCCTCAACCACATCACTTGGCAATGCATTCACCCTCTGGGTAAAAAAACTTCCCCTGGACCTGACCCCCCCCCCCCCCCCCCTCACCATGAACTTGTAATTTTCAATTCCGCCCTGGGGAAAAGCCTCGAACTGTACTAATAGTGACCATAAAACCATTGTCTATTGTCGTAAAAACCCATCTGGTTCACTAATTTCCTTGAGGGAAGGAAATCTGCCGCCCTTACCTGGCCTACATGTGACTCCAGACCCACAGCAATGTTCTTGACTCTCAACTGCCCCCTCCAGGGCAATTTGGGATGGGCAATAAATGCTGGCCCAGCCTGCGACGGTCATGTCCCATGAACCAATAAAAACATACTGCCCATGAGAATTTGGTGAACTGCTGCTTAATCCGAGGAGTAGGTTCTGTGGTTCTCATCCGTTTTCTTTGCTTCTTCATCACTTTCTGACCGAGTGATTCCTGTAAACTGAATTCTGATTGGACTTTTGTTCGTTCCAAATCAAGCTTGTGTGTTGCTTGACGGGGAACAATGGTGGTGTGCCTATTCTGCTGCTTCCCTCGTTTCTCTAGGTGGTAGAGGTCTTGGGTTTGGAAGGTGCTGCCAAAGAATCCTTGGCTGTTGCTGCAATGTACCTTGTCGATGGTACACACGGCTGCCATTGTGCATTGGTGAAGGAGGGAACAAATGTTTAAGGTGGTGGATATGGGCTGATCACAATAATAATTATAGCCTGTATTGTCACAAGTAGGCTTACATTAACATTGCAACGAAGTAACTGTGAAAATCCCGTAGTCGCCACACTCCGGCGCCTGTTCGGGTGCACGGAGGGAGAAATCTGAATGTCCAATTCACCTAACAGCATGTCTTTCGGGGCTGCTTTGTCCTGGATGGTGTCGAGCTTCTTGAGTGTTGTTGGAGCTGCACTCTTCCAGGAAACTGGAGAGTATTCCATAACACTCCTGGCTTGTGCTCTGTACGGCACGATAGCACAGTGGCCAGCACTGCTTCACAGCGCCAGGGTCCCAGGTTCGATTCCTGATTTGGGACACTGTGCGGAGTCTGCTCATTCTCCCCGTGTCTGCGTGGGTTTCCTCCGGGTGCTCCGGGAGTTCCCTCCCACAAGTCCCGAAAGACGTGCTGTTGGGTAATTTGGACATTCTGAATTCTCCCTCTGTGTACCCGAACAGGCGCCTGAGTGTGGCGACTAGGGGCTTTTCACAGTAACTTCATTGCAGTGTTAATGTAAGCCTACTTGTGACAATAAAGATTATTCTTATTATTGTTGTAGATGGTGGACAGGCTGAGGGGTGTCGAGAGGCAGACGTCCCAGCCTTTGCCCTGTTCTTGTAGTCACAGTGTTTACATGGCTAATCCATTTGTGTTTCCGATCAGGGGTTCAGCAATGGTCCTGCAATTGACTGCAAAAGAGCAGAATCTCTTATTAGGGATGGTCACTGGATGGCGACTGGAATGGCACAAACGTTACTTGCTACTTATCAGCGAATGTCTAAATGTTGTCGAGATCTTGCTGCATATGGATAGAGAGACTGCTTCAGTGTGTGAGGAGTTGCTAATGATGCTGAACATTCCGCAATAACCAGCAAACATTAACACTTCTAACCTCATTACCGAGGAAGGTCATTGATGAGGCAGCTGAAGACTTGCCCTTCTCTGAGAAGCTCCTACAGCCATGTTCTGGGGCTGCGATGATTGGCCTAACAACCATAACCATCATTCTTTGTGTTTTGGCATGAGTCCAACCAGAGGAGCGATTTCCCAATTCCCACTGACCAGTTTTGTCAGGGGTCCTTGTCAGGGGCGGCACGGTGGCACAGTGGTTAGCAGTGCTGCCTCATAGCTCCAGGGGCCCGGGTTCGATTCCGCGCTCCGGGGACTGCCGGTGCAGAGTTTGCACTTTCTCCCCGTGTCTGCGTGGGTTTCCTCTGGCTGCTCTTGTTTCCTCCCACAGTCCAATGACGTGTGGGTTAGGTGGATTGGCCATGATAAATTGCTCCTTTGTGTCCAAAAGGTTCGGTGGGGTTACGGGGATAGGGTGGAGACTTACGTAGAGTGCTCTTTCCAAGGGCCAGTGCAGACCTGAATGGGCCAAATGGCCTCCTCCTGCTCTGTAAATTCTATGGAAATTCGATAATACTACAC